>NC_073272.2:40261893-40564924 GCF_029289425.2 Pan paniscus
GTCAAGTCAGGGTGCATGAGGCATAATTCCCCCTCTGATTTGCTTTCCAGTGGGAACTTTTGTGTCTGAGAGAGAGTGGGAGAGTAAGGAGGGTTCATTTCCCCACAAATCTTTTACTCAAACTGTCTGGCTTCTCAGACTATACCTGTAGTCGCTGAGCTACCTTGAGAGTGGTACCATTTCATACTAGCTAGGAGAGTCTTCATGTTAATTCCTTTGCTCAGTGAGTTCAGCAGTTTACAGGGCAGACATTTTCCTTCATTTGATTCTCTGTGAGATGCTGTGTTAGGTCTAGGGGCTTCATTGGACAATGGGCACAAATCCTGGCTGTATGGGGTTGGGAGTTGGTGGTCTCTCTGTGGGTGGTGGTAGGTGGGGAGGCATCTGGTTGGCACAGACTGTGGAACAAAGTAGTTGTGTTATAGTGGAAGCTGGGTGGCTTTTCTTCTTGGTGGTGAAACTGTGTCTTTGAAGACATTGCACTTTGGCACCTGTGCCTTGCTAAGGATTTCATCCCTATCTTGTCTTTGTCCTGAGATTATATCTCAGGACCTGTCAATTTTGCCGGAAATGTCAAGTTACCATGCACTGAAAAATCTCAGACAGCCAAGAAATGTACTATTTTTGCTAGCATCAAGAGCCTAAGTGATAAGAGTGTCCAGGTGGTGGCCACTGCTGCCCCTGGGATATCTCAGGCCTCCTGCTTGACTGGGAGGCAGCAGCCATGCCAGCTGTTTGGGCCCCACTCATACCAGGGCCCCCATAGCATTGGAGTCTGCCCTACTGTGGAATTTGGGATGCTGTCCTTGTTGCATTCGCTCTGCTTTGAGTACTTGGTGCTTCCTAAAAGAGCACAGCAAGTGTTCTTTGCAGGTGATATTGTTCATGCCCTCACCTTGTTTAGACTCCAAATGGTACCTGAAATGGCATAGGTTATCAGTGTTTATTAGCTAAGGCATGGCTCAGCCTTGAGTCCCTCTCAAGAGCTACAGGAAAGTCCTTTGCATTGTCTCTGAATGATCCTTTGCTGCTTATTTTAATCACAGAAGCCTTAAGGGGACTGATAGTTGTATGAAGGGTAGGAGCTTGTTTAGCAGGCAGGACATATTGTCATTTTAGATTCATAACCCTTCATTCCTAAATTAGATTGAAAATCTGAGCAGCTCTGTGACATCTACAGTATTGACATTCTCGGTTTTGTGTTCATGGGTTGCCAACACAGAGCATACTCCGACAAAACTGTAAAATTGTATATAACTTAAGAATGAATTTTTATGATTGGAGGCTCTCCTGTATTGTACAAGTCATCTTATTTTGGGGTTGCAGATAGTAATAAATACAGAAGTTTTATAAACTTACATTTGGAAATTAAATAAAGAAAAATCACTAAGGAAGTATATGCTTCAAACCAAAAATGAAGCTACTCAGATTTTCCTAATTTAAACATAATGTATTTTCCCATTCTTTTCCCTAAGACAATGGTATCTATCCCCTGTACTAGAGAAAGTAGTGCGATGTGGTTATTGTTATTTAGACCCATTTGGAAGTTCCTGAGGGACATGGCGAGGGTGGATGGACTTGTCTGCCTGTGTAGCAGTGTGGAAGCCATGTTTTAGGAAAGAAGTGGTGGGACATAGAGAGAAAGCAGGTAAGAGAGTTGTGAATGGAGTAGGGTGACTTCTACAAGTACACAGTTCTGACATTCTCCTTGCCTTTCAGTTGCAACTCTAACTCATCAGTGATGATAGGCCGTCAGGAAAATCCTCTTTGTGGATGTTATAAACCCTAAATACCACCCTGTAAAGAATTCGCCTCCTCATGGGAGCAGATGGGATGGCCATACCTAACACTTGTCTCTTATTGTTGAGCAAAGCCCCATCTTGGTCTTTAAATCATTTCCTGTGAGATAGGCTCTGAACATGTGGCTTTTGAAAATCCCTTTCTTAGGGCCCTTGGTTTAGAAATTGCTTGCCTTTTCTGTTTGAGATTGGGAGCCAGGTTTATCTTAATTCATTCTGTGTCACAAATGAGACAGAGGACTTGTTACTGCAGACCTACAATTTTTGTCTGGAGAAAAGGTATGAAAGGGATCAGAATCTCCCCTCCTCAACTCCAGCAGTGGCCTGATCTGGCCCCTAGAGACCTGACTACAAGGTGTGGACAGTTCCTCTGTTGTCTACTGTCCACCTTCAAGGGATCAAACCCAGTTCTGAAACCCACAACCTGTCAGAGCAGAGAAGAACCCACCATCAGGCAAAAGGACTAGACATAGGGCAGGTGGAATCTAAGAATATCTTGGCACTACATTGGGTGAGGAATATAGAATGTGGGGAGACTTCTGATTGGTCTCTGCCCCTTGGCACGCTGAAATTCCTAACTCATGAAGGGCAGGACATGTGTTTTTCCTCAATCTGTTCCCAACATTTAGCACAATGCCTGGCACATAGCAGAAGCCCAGTAAATATGTACTTAAAGCCCGTTAGAATTAGTGGTGCTTTCCGTTCTGAATACATTGGGACAGCCTATGGATCTTGAAAGGCATAAGCAACCAAGGGTGTTAGACTCTGTAGCTATTAATTACCAAACAAAATTATAGTCTTGTACTCTAAGAAGCAGCCATGTCTTGAGTGAGAAGGCTTAAGATATGAGGACTAGATATCAGCAAGGATACCATAGGTTTGGAAAGACATTTTAATTTACCCTTAGAATACACAACTTTACTGATTTTTAAGGATGATCAGCCCATCATATAGCACTTTATTTTTTACTTTTAAAGACAATCCTGTTTCATTTACCTTCACTTGACACAGGAGTTTGAGAAGTCCTGGGCAGGTATACCTGGTTATTTTGTCATTGGTAGTCTTTTTAACTTTTAGAAAATAGTCCTAGTAAACTAAACCTGAGCCTCTGAATAAGATGTTGTCTGCCTTTGTAGCTATATGAGAAGAGTGGCAGACCACAGCTTTTGACGGGGATTTTTGAATAAAATAACTAAAACCAACAACACAGCAAAAGCTCATCTGGGAAAAGGACAAAGAGTAAACTAGTAAAATGTAAGGCTGTAAGGAAAGGGGTAGAAGATCAGAGGAATTCTCATCAAAATATTGCAAATTATCCCCTGAACACAAACTGGTAACGGTGGTTTGCTTAAGGGAAGGAAATTCGGAGATTAGGGCTTCTGGGTGAAAGGCAGATTCTTTTTTTTACCATATATTCCTTTATATCTTTTAAATTTTGTATTACATTCATTTGTGATCTTTCAGAAATAAATAAATGAAAATGCAGTAGCTTCCTGATCAGAAAGAGGGAATAATTGCTGTCACTTGCGTTTCAGAAACATAGCATCCAAACTGATGTGATTATGGTGACCTGTCCCACTTAGTTTTGCTGATGTACTATAATTACTTTCTCCAGTGAGGCTGACTTCAGAAACAGATGCAGATGCAGAATTTTAATCCAAGGTATGCTGTATATAAGTAACTTTTGCATTTACAATCTACCATTTGGCTTTTTATGGCTAATAATCCACAAATATCTAAACTAATTTATAAAGGCAAAAACTACTGATTTAATGTAGTACTCTGCTTCTGTATCCCTGAGGTGAGTCAGAAAAATTTCAAGTTGCCACGCCTTGGCCAGACCCCACAGTATATTGGTTATTGGTCCTGAAGTTAGTTCTTTAAAATAACTTGAAATGTTTCATGCTTAGTTCTAGGATCTATGCTTTCTTTGATTTGACTGGGACTGAAAGGCTCAGAATAACTGAATATCCTTGGTTCTAAATAAGAAGCTGTAACTTTGGGCCAGGTGCAGTGCCTCATGCCTTTGGGAGGCCAAGGCAGGAAGGTAGCTTGAAGTCAGGAATTTAAGACAGTCTGGGCAACATAGTGAGACCCCCATCTCTATAAATGCTTTTTAAAAGTAGCAGGGCATGGTGGCATGTGCCTGCAATCTCAGCTACTTGGATGGGTGAGTTGGGAGCGTCGCTTGAGCCCAGGAGTTCTGAGCTGCAGTGAGCTGTGATTGCACTACTGAGCTGTGATTGCACTCAAGGCTGGGCCACAGAGTGAGTCCCTGTATTTAAAGGAAAGAAAAAAGAAAAGAAAAGAAGCTGTAACTTTAGTTAGGATTCTGACTGGTATGTGATGTCTTGCATTAGATCAGAATTGGGTCCTACTTGGGAAGGTGGAGAGATTGAGTGCCATGTTGGCAGTTTACCTTCAGTAGAATGTAAAGTAAGCCCATGGTGAGGCAAAGAAAAGCAGTCCTAGTTCTCATGCCTGTCTTTAATCTTGGTTTCTATAACTTGTTTAGTCCAGACTTGGTTCTTTCCCCTCTTTTTCTGATGTTGATCACGCACTAGTGTGATCTGCAAAATGATATGCAAATATTAGTTGTGTGTATATTTCTGTTTGTTTGGGATAGCCTTGCCTACTGAAGAGAATAAGAAGCTGGGTTTCTCCTCATTTACATAACAAGTAATATGGTATGGAAGATGGAACCGAAGATTTGAGGTCAGAAGACCTAAGTTCTATGGCTTTTCTACAACCTAGATGGTAGGTCTTAAATCTTGATTGATTTGTAGTTTGTTGTTTTATCTGTACAGTTGAAGCTAACCCTTCTCACCTCACAGGGAAGTTGTGGAGATCCGAGGAGAGCCCATGTGAGGCAGCACTTTGTAAACCCTGAAGTGTGATCATTGTCAGATTTATTTACTCCTATTTGTAAGCATTACTAGCAGACCCTTTGGTTTCTGAGAAATTTGGCTTTCTTTTTGAATGATGAGGCAAGCACTGAAGTTAATGCCATGTGGTAAGATCAAAGACCTTCCTGGAACTCAGCTTCCATTCCTCCCAATAATCATGAAGAGGATTCAACTTCAATCACTGAGAAGTTGAAAGCTCACTGTGCGTTCTGGGAGTTTCTCTTCACCTGGCTTCCAAAGCACCACCTTCTCTTGGCTATTCTTCTATCTCACTGGTTGCTCTTTCTCAGCCTCCTTTACAAGTTCTTATTCTCTCCCCATTCCCTTAATGCAGGGTGGGTTCCAGGTCTCAGTCTGTGGCTCTTTCCTCTATACTCGTTTGGTGACCTCATGCCATCTCATGACTTTATACATTATTAGGTTGGTGCAAAAGTGAGTGAGGTTTTTTTTTGCCATTAAAGTAATGGCAAGAACTTCACTCACTTTTGCACCAACCTAATAGCTCAATCCTGAAAACTCGTAGACTTTCTCCTGAAATCTGGACTCATATTCCATAGCATCTCTATATTGATATCCCAAACTCAATGTGTCCCCAAACTGAACAGATTTTCCTTCCCTCAAAACAAAATGAAAACCAGTTCTGCCCACAGCTGCACCCGTCCTTAAACCCCCACTTCTTTATTTCCTAACTTATCTCTAGATACTTCTCCATGGACCCCACCCCCCACCCCTCAGTGCCTTTGGTAGAGTCACAAGGAGGAGAAATAAGTGTATCTCAGTGTTAGAACTGAAACACAACCCACATTGTCATCCACTGTGCTTATTTTAAGGATGAGGAAACAGACCCAAGGTCACACTTGGAATGCATGGATTCTTATTCTCTTGGCAAACAACTCTGAGAGCTTTTGAGTGTTTTTTTGTTTTGTTTTCATTTGTTTCTGATCCATACAGTGTAGTCATTTATAAAGATGGATAGCTTAGGCTGGCTCCAGGCAAGAGGCACAACCAAATAATGTATGAGACATAATTTGCCTTTCAGCATTTCTGTTATATACCCAGTAAGCTATGGCCCCCCCACCAGCCATCAAAATGTTGTTATTTAAAGCTTCACATTGTAAAGCTGTATTATGTCTACCAGCTGGAGGAAATGTTGCTGCCAGATTGGTTCTGACCACATACATCTCTTGAGATCCTGAAAACCAGGTTCATGATGAAAGGTACTATGCAAGGACGATTATTGTATTTATTTTTAGGTTGTCAAATTATTTATGTTAACAGTCGAGAGACTTCTCTGTTTTTTAACTAATGAATGTTGACTTCTCTAAGTAAGGTTAGTAGTGCTCAGTAACCTTACAGGTCACTGAAGAAATAGGTTTCAGTTATTAATGTTCTCTAAGCTAAGAAACATTGCCTAGAAATAGTAACTAGAGCCTAAAGATTTAAGTCAAGAAGAAACAAATAATCAAGGCAGAATTGTCTCGCCCAATTATAAGTAGTGTATTTAATCTTTCTGTATCTTGCTCCCTTGAATTAGAAAGCAAAAATACAATATTGAATATTCATTCCTCTAAAGTGGTAGTTCTCAAACTTGGCTGTACGTTGGTATCACCTGGGTTTTAAGGAATATTCATGCCTGGGTTTCACCCCCAGATAATCTAATTTAGTTGGTTTGGGGTGTGGCCCAGGAATCAGGATTTTTTAAAGCTCCCCAGATGATTTTTAATATACAACTAAGGTTTGAGAGTTTCTACAATGAAGTCTTGAAAGCAGTTTGCAGAGGTCTGTCCTAATTTTTTGTTTTCTGGAAGAGACCAGACACCCTTGGAATTTTCCATATCTTTTACTCATTTATGGAAGATATAAAGATGAAAAATAGTTCCCCCTTGCCTGTAAACAGTATACTTTTCCAGACCCCTGAGAACTAGCAACATGTATCTAGCCAGTTACCAAGGCATGGAGCAGATACATTTCCCACCCTGTTGAGCTTAGGAGATTCTTATTATTGTCTCCCTTAATCTATCTAAATCCTAAGATCAGCTCACCACCACCCACCGAGTAATTGCAGGCCTGAGATTTGAACCCTGGTCTTTCTGAATTTAAAACTCCTTTTCTTAACTACTGACGCAAAGTCTAGTAGGATTCACCAAATCCCATTCCACCTTCCTAGGCACACAGCTAGACTACCTTTCTCAGCCTCCCTCAGAGTTAGGTGTGGTCAGGTGGCTGGGTTCTAGTTGATAATGAAAGCAGAAGTAACGTATGCCACCTCCAAGCCTTGCCTCCCCAGGTGATCTTCCATTCTTTCCTCATCTGTCGGCTACAACTGAGGACCATATTTGGATGGCTCCCTTCCAAATACTCACAGTGCAATTCTATGTGAACAAGAAAAATATGTTAAGGGAGAGACTTGAGGGTTTATCTGTTTGAGCAGCTAGTCCTACCTGAAGATAACTACTGTGTAGTAATGACCCAATGGAGAGGGGAAAATAATAGAGTAGAGATCCCAGGAGATGAGATCCAGAGCACAGGTGAAAGCATTAGTTTTGAACAGGACACATCTTTGATTTTGAGAATTGGGAAGGAGGATGAAGCAAGTGTGGATACATGAAAATTTTAGAGGTATGAGGCAATTTTCTTTCTGATAGCTTCAATTTTCTTTGTGATGTATAAGATAAAAGTCATCTGTGGGAACTTCGTGGGACCAAGTAGGTAGTCTGAGGAGATAGTATTTTGGAAAACATTATCTTATGGAGAGTGGAAAAGAGATCCAAAGGAGAAAATTGCAGACAGTGTCAGGAATCTGTTGAGGATGGGAATCACGTGAATTTGTCACTGTAAAGACTGTTTCTTGTTCACTGCTATTTCTTCAGTGCTTGGCATTGTGCCTGGGACAGGGCAGGCTTTGAATAAATGATTGAAAAATAAATATAGTGGTACTAAAGAAGTGAGAGCTGGAAAAATGAGAGGGCTGTGGTCACAGAGTGGGATTTTAAAGGTACTATTCTGGAGGTACTTTCAGGTTCTGAAAAATTTTATGTTCTGGCTATGGGAGTAGGTGGCAGACATGGAATGAAGGTGAAGATCATTGCCATTGGGAATACTTCAGGACTGAGATGCTAAAGGCAAGAAGTCACCCTGGATGATAGCGCATGGAATAAAGTATAACCATCAACCAGCTGTTAATCTTTAAAAATATAAAAAGATTGGTACTTGACATTAATAGGAAGTGATAGAGTGTGGTATATGGTATAGCCAGATGGTCTGAGCATCAGGAGAGCAGGATGACTATTCGGGAGTGAAAGTGCAGTGATCCGGAAGTTGCACTGGGGCGTGAGAAAGATGTTAACCGTGCCTCCTGGCAATGAGTGTGTTGGGTGTAGGAGAAAGGGCCACAAAAGATGCAGTACCCTCAGAGGAGATCTGGGTTCCAGAGAGGGCTGGGAAGTGAAAGGCACATTCAGAAGAGAGGAGTTTATTTCTCAACAAAATAACTGAGTAACAATGGGAAGACTTTGGGTAGGTGTGTAGGGGTGCTGCAGTGAGTACCAGTTATCCCTTGCCACATTAATGCTGCATAGCAACCATAAATCCTAGAGAGCATTCAATAATTACTTTATTTTGCATGTTTCTGGAGTCAGATTTGGTGGGGGGTGCCTAGGTGGCTCTAATGGTCTTGGTTGAACTTACATGTCTGGGAGTTACCTAGCTGTCAGCTAATCTATACTGGCTTTGGCTGGGGTAATTTGGCTCTGCTTCGTGTGTATCTCATCTTTCTTCTGGGATCAATGGACTAGCCTGGGTATGGCCTTATCATAGTAAAGACAGAGACAAGAATGAAAGCAAGCAGAATTGCTTAAGTGCTCTTCAAGCTTCTGCTTGAGTCGCCTTTGCTAACATCTAATTAGTCCAAGAAAGTGACATAGCTAAGTTTCAAAGTCACAAAATTATGTAGCAAAGGGTAGGGATGTAAGAAGAGGTGCAGAATTGGGGCATTTTTTACAATTTATCACACATTGGAAAAGTGGATAAAGAGAGAAATTGAAGAGACTATGGCTGGAAGAATTTGCAATGAGGGATGAGCAAGGATGACTTGTAAGTTAAGCCAGTGTGGTGGTTGGCTGGCAGAAGCATTAGGTTCCAGTAGGCATCTGATGGATTGGCAGTGGGCACTCCGAGCCTCCTCAGAGGAAACTGATCCACTTACCCTCTTGGCGTTAGTTTCTGCATATGTAAATGGAGATGCTAACACTTTTCAGATTGTTACGTCAGTGAGGTAATACTTTCGAAAGCATTTTGTAAACAACTTAAAATATGGGGGTAGGTGTGAATGTGTGTACTAGTCCAATACCCTTTTCCAGCATAGATAAACTGCCAGGTAGCTAGTCCCCAGGCATGTGAGTAAGCCCAGTCAAGATCATGAGAGCCACAGTGAGGAATGTTGGGGCCAGATTACCATGTAAAGTCTGTGTAGTTGTCTCAAACCCCTGCCAAAGCTAAAGTGACTCAAACCCTATGGTTTAAAAAAAAAGTCTCTTAAAAATTATTTTATCTCTAGTATACTTTCAAACTGAGTGGTTTTTGCCCCTTGTGGGGGGATGGCACAGATATACATATGTATCTGGCATATGATGGCACAGAGTACAGACACTAAACTGGTAATAATGCATGCTTCCTCTAGAGGGCAGTGCCCTCCACCCAGCCCTTGCTCAGTCCTCTGGTGGCCACAGTAGGACTCTATAGCTCTTTCTTTCAGATCACCTGCTGAGAGCCCTCTGGACTTGAATATGGGAAGCAAGTCTGCCTAACTTCAAGTGGCTTGCACTGGGCTGTCTCTCTGAACTCCCTTGGACGAAGGTGAACTTCCCTACTGTCTAGAACAGGCTTTTCAGATGCAGAGTTCTAGATCCTATTGTCTTCTCCTGAGCAATGTCCAGAAATAGGAGTCCATTGGCATTAATGCCAAGTACTCTTTTTATACCCCCCTCCCCAATGCCCGCTGTGGGGCATGGGAGCTGTGTTGGTAAGTGGACTCCCAGGAGCATCCTGTAAGTCCCAAGCAAGGTATGCAAATGACTCCAGGAGTGATCCTGGTCACATCTATGAATGAGGACCTATTTATGGATGTGGCTTTGGAAAGACTTTGGCAAATATGTTTTTTTTTGTTTTTGTTTTTGTTTTGTTTTTTGTCTTAGGAATACTTACGGTGGCAATTCTGTTAAAAATAAAAAGAGAAAAAAACAACTCCAGTCCTCTTTTACTGAGCAGGGAAAGAGTCCTTACCTGTGCATAGTGGGCAGAGTATAGTACCCCTCTGTGGAGGCTTTCAAATGAATGTCGTGCATTTTGACTTAAGTAGCACAATAAATATCTCTGCATGCAAGATTGTACTATCTGCCTTATTCTTCTGTTTCATCTCAGGTCAATATTGGAGTTGAATGTCAAAGCCCCTTATGTTATATTCAGCTGTCAACTAGGTATTCTGATGGTTTTTAACACCTCTGACCTCTTGACCATTCCTTGGTGGATTTGGAAAACTGAGTTATTTATCAATTTATTTACTTGATTCTCATTTCACATTTACCAGGTATTTGTTTTTGGGGGATTTGATGACATCATCATTAAAAGGAATGCCATTCACTGGAGTATATTAAGGTTTGTGCAATGCAGGTGGCTTTGCATTTTTATAGCTATTTTTAATGGCCAGTAAGTTTTAGGCCTTGGATGGTCTTTGGGCCTGTCCTAAGTAACACAGATATAATCAAGAACCATGTTGTGTATTTCAAATGCTTTTCTCCCTTGATATTTTTGTTTTCTTTTTAAAGAAAATCTATGGCAGTTTTGTTCAATAGAAACAATATGTGAGCCTTGTGAGTGATTTTAAATTATCTAGTACCCACATTAAAAAGTAAAAAGAAATAAGTAATATGCATGAAATGTTCTGTATTCTTTGTTTTTCATATTCTTTGCAATCTGGTGTGGATTTCACACTTAGAGCACATCTCAGTTTGCACTAGCCACATTTCGAGTGCTCAGTAGCCACTGGCTAGTGCAATGAATCACACAGACCTGTAGCATTAAGACGGTGATGTGATACAATGTGGAGAATCTTCCACCACGGTTTGTGTACTTTGTTGTTGTTGTAAGCAGCAGCATCTTGATTAAATTTGGGACAATACACTTGAATTACTTAAATTGCATCCCTAATTATCACACGGTTCACTTGATTACCCTTTAGCACCTTGTTGCTTTTTGAGTAGCACTGGAAGAAAACGTGTTGAGAACCACTATACTGTTTCCGAAAAAGCTTTAGAATAGCAAAGCTAAGCAGAAATATTGTGCCTAGCCGCTCTGAGAGACAGTATTTATGCGGATGCATACACACGATAAAAGACTCACCACTTTAGAGCACTCCTCTTAGGAAAAAGGGACGGGAGGTGGGATGCTTAGGACCAAATATCTAAGAGCACTACAGCTTGTTCCACCTTAATGTTCCACTGACCTGAGGGCCTCCAGTGCCCCTTAAGTATAGCTAACATTGCATGTATATGTAGGACTTACAGGCATTTGGCCTTCTCCTGGGCTTTTTAGAAAAAAAGTCTGGGGAAACTCAGACTTGTATCAATTTAAGTCTCTGCTCAATTTAGTATTTCCTGTTCTACAATGATAGAGTGCCTTTAGAATCTTGTCTATAGACTCTGGAAACCAGTCCATTCTCATTTAAAAGGTATTGACTTTTATTTTTTTCCTTTGGGCTCTAAAATTGGCCTAATTGTATAGTTACAGCCAGAATGAGTTTGGCTTCCAGTTTACAATCTTGTACTATGGAAGGTTTAGGATTCTTATGGTTATGCTTGAGAAGAATGAGATGTTTTCAAAATTTAGAATGTTGTTAAGGAGAAATGAACAAAAGGGGATAACTTAAATTTCCCCATTTTAATTTAGCTATTTTATGCCAAGTTTCAATCCAAAATGTCCAGATCAGTTTAGAAAATGATTGTATCCTTCATGTAGTCTAAAAAGTGTTACCATGCCCTGTTAAGTTTATGATTTTGATTTATTGCCAAATGTGTAATTGTTTCTAGAAGAAAATATATAATGGATATATTGCTCTGTTCTGTAGCCATCTTTATATTCATGATTTTTGGAAATCAGCAACTCACATGCTTAAAGGGTGGTAAATACACAGATATTTCCTAACAAATATTAATCTAAAAGGTTTTTTTTAGTTTGTTTCTACCTCTTATGGTAGGACTGAATTTACCTCCATCTAACCTCAAAGTTAGGCCTGATGGTGAGGACTATGTCACATTGGTAAGTCCAGGTAAAGACTGTTTATGAGTATAGCAGTATCCTCAGTATAATGTAATTTTAAATCCACACATACAAATGGGGACCAAATACGTGTAATATGGTAGTTATGTATACATCTCTACTATTCTGATGTAATAATTATGTCATGTTCACGGTATACCTTTAGGCCATTTGGGGAGCCAGCATGTCTTTTTAAATCCCTCTTATTTTTTCTTTTAACCTTTAGAACTCTCTTTTTAATGTGATCTGGGATAGATCCAGATGATCTCTTTGTACTCCCAAGTTGCCTTGAGAAGATCCCAGTGATCAGCACCACAGTTGGTCAGAAATACCCCATCTGTGATGACAAGTGAGCAGTGCTCATTTCTACCTCTGCGCTATGTGAGAACAGAAATACAGCACCAAGAACTAGATAAATCTTGAATACTAACCTTTTCATCTGTGCTGTCCATTTATACATTTCTTTGAGTCAAAGAGGGATGGATATATTTTTCCCCTTTAAATTGGATAGCAAATGATCAGTGGGCTAGAATTCTTCATTATTCATAGATGTAATAATTTAAAAAATACAAGTGGCTTATTTTCTTAATTTTTGAAAACTCCAAACATGAAAGTAAATATTTACCATCTGAGTCTTTAAACATTGTTTATAAATGTTTTAATTCTGGCATTTTTATAGTGGTGGTCTCAGTGCATTTTATGGCAGGAAGTTTGAGAAAAATGTAAAGAACTGGTGAGGATTGGGGTGGATGTGTTTTTGAATTGCCACAGTTCTTTTGAGAATTTCAGTGCCCCATCAATTTGCATAGACACCATTTGAATAAACATGGCCTCTGCCAACAAATTCACTGAAAATAATTTTCTTTTTTAAAAAAAGGAAAGAGAAAATTCCAGTGAACAGTTTGCAAACTTGAGAAATGCAGCCTTCGGTATAAAACAAAGGTGTGCTCAGAGAGAACAAAAAGAGGAGTTGTCTTTTATATAGAAAGTTCCCACTCTGATCCTCTTATGCAAATTAGGAATGCAAACTTGCTTACTTCTGATTGGTTGATGCAGGCCACAGACTATTGGTTAATTCAAACAATGTAAACAGAAACAGACAGCTATGGAAGTCCCAGAATTAAGTGAGTTTAGGGGTTTTCTGGGAATGCACGTGTATGATGTGCCTCTATTTTGGATTTAGGTCGTTAGCCACTCAGGATCCATCTTGAAGGATTGGCTCTTTCAGGATTCACATTTCATTCCTTGTTTTGATGTTTTTCCAGAATCCCAGGTTTAAATGGAGTAATTGCTACACTTTCAAGACATCTGTCTGTTGCTTTCCTAATTTGAGGGATGTGGATTAAAAAACAGCAATTGCTTCTTGCTATATGATCCATTGTACCTTATGCAAAGTTAAACATACCTAAACTCTTGGCTTTCATATTGTGACCATACCCCACTAGGACAATGCTTTCAATAGGTGTAAAACTTCCAAAGGCTTTTTCAGCTCTGGCACATCTTTGATATATCTTTTGCAATTTTTTTTTTTAGGTCTGATGACTGTGTTAAACTATGGAGAAGACACATCATTTAGAGAACATTCTCTAGTGGATTGGTTCTAAAATTAGACTTGTCTTAATTGGCGTAAACTCTCACCTTCTAATTATGCTAATGCCATTAAGATTTCAACAGCACAGCATCCTGAAGTTGCTGCAGACAATTGATCTGTGTTTTCTACCAGTAGCAATGATGACGCTAATTGGTAAAATTCTCCTGGACAATATTATAGGATTCTGAACTAGTATATTATTCATTTAGTTTGCATAAAACTCTCCTTCTACACTCAAATGCTCCAAAATCAGTGGCTTTTTACCCTTTATACAAAATTTTATTTCTAAGCAACACTGTTATAAGATATTCTAAAAAATTGAATCACTAAAATGCTAAGTTTGAGCTGGGGGCATAGAGAATCGTGTTAACAAGAACCACCAGAGTTAATTTCAACTACTAATTCTGTTGAGCTACTTTCACTTTACAAGTTCACTTCTGTTTGCCTGCCGGCAGCCAGAAAGGAAGATTTGAAATGGTTGTCCTTATGACATCGAATTAATCTTGGAAAAAGTTGAAATCTGGTTCAATTTCATAATTTAATGTTTTAACATTCATTGACTTTCATTTGCCACCATTACACTGTCAGGAAGATGTCTCTACCAAGTGTTACACATGTGTATATCTACAAAATGGCTGTTACCAGGAGGGAACACTATAAGGCTTCAGTATTACTTGTTGTCATCACTATTAGTGAGATTTTTTTGCTTCAGTACTCAAGAATACAAACCAGATCATTAACTGATAGAGAGGAAGAAAGATAATCTGTAGGAGGATAAATTGGAGGAGGATATTTAACCATACAATGATAAAAGACCAGAGGTTATCTGGTCCAGTTCATGAACTACAGAAGTCTCTTCTGCCATTTCCTGGATCAAGGAGCATCCAAGCTCCAGAGATGGGGAGCGTACGACCTCACCCAGTAGTCTGAGGCAGTGTGTGCCATAGGTTTACTTACTGGAAATTCTTCTTAAGTATGTCTTGTTGAAACTTCTTTTTGGTCTTGGTTTTGTTTTAGGTAACAAAGCAGAATAAATCTATTTGTACTTGCATGTGATAGATTTTTAGGATATTTAAAGATATCCATAATACTTTTGTGATGCTGAAGCCAACTCAATTTAAACTATTTCTCAGAGAGAAGATTTATTTTAGTTTTTCTATTAAGGAGCTGATTCTCCTAATTGATTTAGCCGTCAAGTAGTTGTTGAGCACATACTTTGATTAAGGCCCTACAAAGTTAAGTAATGCCTAAATTTGGCCTTAAGGGAGCTTGTCCAATAATAGAAGCTATATACACAAATGAAGGTTACAAACTGGGCCAATACTCTTATATACATGATGATATAAAGACATCCTTAATTGATTATTTTAGCAAAATAAAGGTTAGGTTTAAAAATTTTATGTTAACTGTTTAGTGTATTTATAACATTGAGTGTGATAGTAATATAGCTACTTCTCCAAGTAAATCTAACTAGTTAACTATGAGCATTTTCTTCAACATACACGTGACAAAGCAAGCACTTATTTTGACCTTCCATCTTTTTTTGTAGAATTTGAAATTTTGATACTTTATTCATGTCAACATGGACTTCTTATTGGGTTTCACAGCTAACTGAGCATTTCTTATTTATAGATTAGTGTCATTTGGTTTCTTAAATTTTTTTCTGTTTACATTTGCAAGTCCTTTGTCAATTTGAATAAAGTAGACCATAAAAGGAATAATATTTTAATACCTATAGATTATATTGCTGCTTGTCTAAGAAAATGCTTAAGCGACCTCTTATACTGTGTTCTTAGATGATATTCACTAACTTGTTTATTCTTGCTAAAATTTTCTTTAAGATTTTGTTAAGTACAGCCTTCAAATTTATACATGAGATGATTGCTAGATGCCTGTCAGAACTATTTCATTCATATTAGTAAAAGATTGATGTAAGATAGCACTGTTATTCTAGTTCATGGTGGCTGGTGCTTGAAAGGATGTAAATAAAAATTTTTAGGACCAGTCATTGTCACTTTTAATTCGAATCGGAATAATTAAATTGGAATTAATTTAAATATGTATGCAGATGGTCTTAGTGCAAAGAAATAACTGACAAGAAAGTCCTTGAAGTTGGGTGCCTGATAGGAGAGACTACTGAGGTATTCGAAGATTTGGGGGAGAGGAAAAGTCAAATTGGAACACATCCTTAAGAATCTAAAATCTCCAGTAGACCTGCATAAGGCTTTAAAAGGTAAACACCATCAAGTACTTATTCCTGTATCATTCCACAACTCATGCATATATGTGAAGAATTGCAGAATTTTGTAAAACGTTTGTCCATATCCTGTTAGAGATCTGTCCTGCCGCTAATTTAAAACTGAACCATGTTCCTCGTTTCTGGGACTTGGCACTTGCCTCATTCTCCTGTTAGGACTGTGACCTTGCTGGTCTGTGTTTCACCCCACAGATCTCCATCCAGTTGTTTTGGCTAGGCCCCTGATTCTACCTCATCTGTCTCTGAGATGGGCTGAGTTTTATAAGTGGGCTGGAGAAAACCACCATGGTAGCAGCAGACCAATTTCTCTATCTACTTAGGGACTTTATTCCCAGCATCCAGATTTTCTTTTCCTTCTTGCTCCTTTTCCTTCATGAGGGACCTCACATTTATTGATACAACTCTCTGCAGCCTCCAGGGGTCCTCATAAAACTTCCTTCCAGCCTCTCAGGGGTATGAGAAAATTGAGACTCAAGAGGTGCAAGGATGAGCACTTGAACCTCAGCCAGATGATATTTCTGAACTACTGCCGCTCATGTGCATAACCTGATAAGAAGCCATGATCAGGAGGGATCCAGGAAGTGAGCCCCTCCCCCAAGCACAAGCATGAGGACATTTATCTAGGGCAAAGGCCACAAGGGGAGAAGGATGTGGCCCCTGGGTCGGGGTGGGAGAACAAGCATAGCCCTGGTTCTGACTCCATGGTGATCTTCCAGGCAGTGAACTTGAATACCTGCTGCCTGGACTCTTGCTGTCTCTTCAGATTATCCTTCCTCTCTCTCTCTCTCTTTAATCTGCCTTATATAGATGTGTACTTGGGAATACTTCCATGACTTATAACTTCCTTCCATGAAAATAAATTATACCTTTACTTGGAACCCTGAAGTTTGGAAGAGAAAGGAGCTAATTCGTCCAGTCAATTAAGTCAATTTTAAGTTAATTTTAAATGAAACACACCCCTAGATCTAGTTTGAATTTTTTACCTTGGGTGCAAGGATTTTCTAGTTGAGGCCAAGATGCCCTCAAAGGTAGAAAAATACTATGAAATACCTCTTCTGTTAGGCTTTGGCAAGACTTTTGGGGGCAGAGGTGGTGTCATAAAGGGATCTTCTATACTATTTCCATTTCCTGAGGAAGATGATGTAGGTCTCTGGTTACATTTCTTAAGAAATTCACACCATTTCCCATCTCAGTTGATGAAAATTAATGCTCTTTTGTTCTTAGAAACATCCTTGCCGGAAAGAGAGGAAAAGTAAATTCTGGAATAATCTAAAATGATGATGATGATACTTACTGTCTATTGAACACTTACTATATGCCCCATGCTATGTGTTAACCTCATTCAGTCCTTAGTATAACCTTGTGAAAAAAGTATGAATATTATCTTCATTTGTAGATGAGGAAATTGAAGCAGAAATAACTTGTCCCAAGTTCTACAGCAATAAATTGCAGAGTAGGGCTCAAACACAACTCTGTCTCACCCCAAAGCCCATTTTCTAAAACACTGTTACCACTAGCTATGTGGGCCCTTCCAGTTGAGGTAGGCCATGGTTCTGAGTGGCCCTGTGCTGTGCAGGCCTTTATGAGTAGTACCCCATGAAGTTCATCACAGACTTCCCATTTCTGGCAAAGGATTCGATTATTCATTTTCAGGTGAAACTTTTAAAAGTCCTTCTTTGTAGCCCCATTAATTTTATGCATTTGCTAATTAGGGTTTTTTTCCATTTTGTTATTTATTTATTTATTTATTTAGCAAAACATAAGGGGGCTATACCCCAGAATCAGGCCACATTTGAGTGCAATAAACCTCTCACTGTTGATCAGAACAGCTAAGTATACCTGCCCTGTCCACTGTTTAATAAGTCAACCTACTTAACAGCAGGACAGAAGCCATTTTCTTTTATTGTTTTCTTTTCCCTTGCTCATACAAAATTCTTTCATAACTATCACCCTGACTTTGAGTGAATAACCGTTACTCATTCTCTTCTCGTAGAGAAACATTTAAAATTGCAAGTTACTTTCTGTTCAAACAGTTGTCCCTGTTCAAAATCAACTTTCTTGCACTTAGGATCAGTGAGACTGCTAAGCAAATCCCCAAGATAAGTTTTGGATGAGAATGAACTCAAAGATCAGAGCATCATGGAAAATGGTGGAACTCCAGCCCCAAGGCTATCATATTGAGCAGAAGTGAAAGACAACACCAGCAGTAGAGGACAGTGCTGAGGCACCTGGTGGGAGGCAGGCCCACAGAGGCCAAGAGTGTATACCCTGTGACAGAATCAGCATGAGGGGTAGGGCAGGGATTTCTTTCTTTCTTTTTTCTTTTTTTTTTTTTTTTTTAGTCAGACAGAGTCTCACTCTGTCACCCAGGCTGGAGTGCAATCGCGCGATCTTGGCTCACTGCAACCTCCACCTCCCGGGTTCAAGCAATTCTCCTGCCTCAGCCTCCGGAGTAGCTGGGATTACAGGCATCTGCCACCACTCCCAGCTGATTTTTGTATTTTTAGTACAAAAAGGAGGTCTCGAACTCCTGACCTCAGGTGATCCGCCAGCCGTGGGCTCCCAAAGTGCTGGGATTATAGGCGTGAGCCACCACGCCTGGCCGGATTTCTTTTTGTCCATAATTTCTCTAATAAAACTACAGTCCTGTTGAAGAAACATCACGGGACAAATAGCCAAGATGTTACAAAGCACATGACTATGTAAGAAATAACCCCTTCATAATTGAGGCTCATTGTTACATCCTGACTTTCTGGGAGGTGTTTCCTTAGCTAGCAACCCTGGAAGTTCCTGTGTCCTGGTTAGGATTTCAGCTTACTGCTGCTTTTGGTGTCTTGCAAATTGGCCTTTGGGTATTCTAGTGGGCAGATTTCCTTCCTGTAAAATTCCAAAAATACTGCTTTTAATTCATATGACCTGTATGTTCCCATGAATACAGTTATTCTGATGTTGCTTTAACCTTGTGCACCATGGCAAATATTTGCTTTCTCCAAAACTCCCTCCCCAGTTTGCTTCCGTTTTACACGCTCAAGGCCAGTCTATTCTAAAAGAGATATATAATCTTGTGTCCTTGCTCCTAGACTTAGAAATGTCATGGCTATCATTGCTTCAGTTCAACCCCAGATCCCTTGGGTGGCCCAGCTCAGCAGAGCTTGTTTTCCTTCATGTGCTGCTTAGTTATTGTTGAGGCTGCTGAACTCACTTTTTCCTTCCCAGTGCCTCTTGAAACCCAGCCATCTTTCCCCACAGGAGAGTAAGCCCCTGCTGATAGGAATCTTCCCATGTGCCACATGCACACAGCAGTTTGCCAACGTGGATGGCTGCCAACGGTTTTCTCCTAGTTGCAAGTTTATTTTCCCTGGATGGCAGTGCTGTGCCACACGGGTGGTCTGTGACACACTAGGCTTCCCATTGATAGAAGCTTCTTTGTGGAGAAGTGCCTCTGGTGTACTTGGGGTTCCCACAGACATATGTGACAGTTGAATAAGTGAAAAAATATTTTCATATTTTAGTGATTTTTAGCTTATTTTGCAGCAGAAGGATGTGTCAATATTAGTGTACTCTATAGGCCCCTCAAGAGGTAACAGATTGCTCCAGCCCCGGGGGACTTCACTGACTGTTACATCAGACCTGGAGCCACCAGAGAGCACCCTATAGGCAGCCACCCATGTTTGGCCTATTAATGAAAGTGTTAAGGATTCCACACTATGTACCCCTACTTTGTAGGGCATGGCATGGGTCCCTGGCTAACTCTGCAAAGCAGGGAGAATGAGCACCTTCCTACAACTGCACGTTAGGGAGCTATACCTCTCTCCCCGCTAACTTCCCACTTCTGGTAAAATGCTACAGTCTTTAATCTTCTGCCCATTTTTAAAAAATTGAAATTGTATTGACTTACCTCCTTCACCCTATGTGACTTTCTCTCTCCAAAATCACAGGGCAGGCCCCCTATGGTACAATCTGAGTGCTACCTATAAAAAGGTTTTTCACACTGTGGGTTACAAAGATCATCTTAGTGAGTCATGATCAACATTTTAAAATATTGAATACAATGGAGTAGAAAATAGAATACATGCTCATAGTGAGGGTAAGTATTGTTTTGAGAAAGCCATGTTTAAGCTGTATATGTGTACGTATATGGATATTCAGCATAAATCTGATTTTTTATGTAGATCGTGGTCAAGTCTGGAAGCCCCTGATTGTAGAGCCCTATCTTCTACCGTAGTCTCAAAGTACCTACCATTCCCATCAGCTTGCCTTTAAAGTTGGGCCAGCTCCTGCTCTGCAAAGCCTCAATTGTGTGGAACCTTCCTTAATTATATGGGCCTTGGGCACTCCAGGTCTTAAATCATTAAAGACAGATTAAATTATGGCCACACTGCATGTTCTAAGGCAAGGGGTGCACTCATGGGCTTCAGATTTTTTTGAATTAAGACAAATTGGTCTTCTATTAATTCTTGGTTAATAAGAAAATTCAATTTAGCCCAGTATGATGCTCTGTAAGCATTTTGGATATTCAAGGCTTTTCTCTGGAATGCAGGGGTTTAAGACATACAGCAAGCAGGGACTTTGCTGGGGAAAGACTAAGTGTCTTTTCTTTTCATGCTTTAATAGGTAGAAAGAAGCCTCCTAGTGTACATGGAGAAATATATTTAGCTATCTTTACGACACCCTTTGCCTCTGACTGATTATATGGATAAGGAATTGTTTTAGCAAGCTCTCCCCAGCCACATCTAGAAAGTCTCCTCAAAGGCATGTTTATTTAGTCTTTAGAAGGGACTTCTCGTGTGATAATGAGATAAGAATAGCAGCAGCTCTGGGTTATTGGGCATTTAGTGTTAGTCACAGACCTAAGTGATTTACTTCACATTATTTCATCTGATCCTTGTAACAGCCCCCCTGAGGTGTCTATTGTCATCCCCTTTTTACAGAGAAAAAAAAATAAACTGGGTACTAAGGAAGTTATGTAACTTGTCCAAGGTCACATACCTGTGAGTGGTGGAGAAGGGATTCCACTGAGCGTAGCACACAAGTCCAGCATTCATATGCCATGTGAGATGGCCACTTTACATCGTCTGATTTGGTTCTTATATTTTCCCTTCTGCCTGGAATATTCTCTCTTGTTCATCCCCAGCCATCAGAATCCATTCTATCTCGTAGGCCCTAGTTTGAATCCCACCTTTTGTGAAATCTTTTTTTGCTTTTCCTGGTGAGAAGTGATTTCCTGCTCTCTGTACTCTTGTGGCACATGGTTGTCTCTCTCTTGGCACATCACATTCTGCCACATACTGGGTTACTGTTAGATGTAAATATGACCCGTTCTTGGGTTGCGGTTCTTATGGGATGGTTCTATTGCTTCTTCTTTGGTTTGGGTGAGAATGTATGCACTGTCTTCATCAGTGGGGTCTGCTTTGGCAACTTCAAGTTCAGGCTTAGTCTTTCCCTCATCTCTGAGCAATGATTCATGTCCTAAAGGGATGAGAGTATTTTTTTCTCACTTTCATTGTAATTGCCACATTTCATATGAGGACCACTTATTTTCTAATTGTGATTCTATTTACCAGAATTCTTCTAGATTTTTCTAGATTCTTCTTTCTGGATTCTTCTAGAAAACTCAGCCATGAATGGGATAGGATTTTAAAAAATATATACCCAAGTAAAAATGGACAGTTTTGTACTACAATGGATCTGTCCCATATTTTACTGTCATGTGCCTTCATGGGTTTTGAAATGGAGCAAGGAGGATGCCAGGAGAAGCAGAAGTAGGTTTAAAACATGATGGTGTGAAAACTGAATTTTCATTGCATTTTAGAAGCCTGAAGGTAATTGAAATTTAGTTTTTCAGGATTGAATGTTTAGGGTGCCTTTCTTGTAGGGGAAGGGAAACTACCATTTCTTTAGCCCCTTCTCTGTGCTGGACTCCACATTTAACATGTTTCTACTTCTCCTGGCTTCTTCCTCACCCCCTTTCAAAACTCATAAATAGCATAATAGCGAAATATGAGAACAAAAGGGCAACTCCCAAGATTGCATCTTATTGTGTTTACAGATATGGAAACTGAGGCTCAGTGAGATTGTACTCAAATCAGCTAAGTACTTATTACTTATCTGATAAAGCCTGAAATGGAACCCAGGCCAACTTTACCCCAAAGCTCTTTGTCCACAGCATTTACTGTTCAAGGAGAAGCCTGGAAATTTTCTGTTTGTGATGAGAGAGAGACTTTCAGTGGACATCTCCTCAACAAGCAAGCCCTTCCTTCCCTTGCCAAAGCTGACTTGATTAAATCACATATTCTTTAAGAAGAGTCACTATTTTATTGCCTTTTAAAGGTATTTTCTCTCTTAAAATGCTAACATTTAACTACAGAATATGCATTTAAAATTAAATTATAAGAAGTCTGGCATTTACTGTGTGGGAAGGAAAGATTGGAGAAAGATCTATCTCACGCTTCTCAAATCACATTAAGTAGGAGACATCTTCCTATGAGCTGAGGCTGATTCTGCTTTGGAGGTTGAATAACAGTGGTTAGAAGTACATTTCTTAAGCACTTGTATGTTTCAGGCACAATACTAAGCACTTTAGCTATATTTCATTTAATACCCACTATACCTCTGTGAGATTGGTTATCCTCATTTACATGAGGTAAGGGAGGCTTTGCCCAAGGTCATCTGTTAGGTATTCATGGGAGCTGGGTTTTGTGCCTGGTCAGATTAAAAGCCAAAGCCTGTGCTCAGTCTTTCTGCTAGAGGATTTGTGTGTAGAATCTTGGCCTTGGATACTTGGTACACAACCTCCCAGTGGGAGATCTCAAGTATGTTTGCAGCATGATTAATGCCCAGAGTGCAGCCCCCTCTCCAAGAATTTCTACTGTCTGCAGTTCTGAAGAGAGGCTTTGAACTTTCACAAGTGAAGGTTTTCTCTTCCAGGTGTGTGTTTGTAGTTGAAGAACAAAGAAAACTGCGTGATACTAGTAATGCAAGTTCCCTTGGGAAGGCATGTATGTTGTTCTTAATTGCTGAACCTATTATTGCTTATCTTTACCTTCAGGGTGGCGTTGACAGAGTTAACTATGACGAAAGGAGTCCAAACCCCTCTCTGAAGGAAGTAGCTGTCCTCTGACCATCTCTACCCGATAGCGGGGTTCTCTCTGTGATGCCCTTCTCTGGTATACCCTAAAACTGAAATCTTAGAAAAGAACTATGTGCCTCTTTCCTCCTCCTTCCTTTCACTCTCCCCTCTTAATTCACCTTCTGATCCTTTCTTTAAATTTTGTTCATGTACTCCTTCAAACTCTCACCAACAATAAGGTCTGAATTTTGTCTGATGGTATGTAATTTTCACGGTGCTTTCCCATTTTGTCCCCATGATGCAGACATTATCTTCATTTTGCAGATTGGAGGTTAAGGCTCGGAGGTCTTAGCCAAGATCACAGCAAAGGTAGGATGAAAGAGAGAGTAAATAGGTACCAGAAAAGGAAAGAAGAAATGCTTTTCTCCTGGAATTTCCTCCTTCTAGTCTTTTGGAAAGTCCTCTTACCATTTTTTCTCAGGCCTTATGAAGCTTTTCTCCACTAGCTGATGCCTCATGCTGCTACTGCCTCTTCATTTTCATTACAAAGTATAAAATCATTATTTCACTTAGGTACAAAGAGCTCTCCTCCTTTTACAGTAGATACTTGTCATGTTTCTCCTGAAAGCCATTAACAATTTCTGTTTTTCTGTTTCCGGCATGCTCTGGGGTGTGCGTTTGTGTTGCCAGAGTGAATGTGCAGCTTCTCTTCAACCCTGTCTGCAGTGGTTCCCAGAGATTAAAGGGAGCACACCTTGAGGTTATTTGTATGATTAAATTGAGCAGCTGTGGCTAGGACATTTCAAGATTGGACTTGGGATTCAGGGTGACTGTGACTAATTGAAAAACTCAACAAAATGATGTTGAATAAGGACAAGTGGACAATACCATCATGAGAGGAAAAAAGCCACCCAATCTCCCAGTGGGTATTTATAGGACAATTATGCTTTGCTCATTATTGTGCTGAGTACTGAGGTTGACTCAGAAAAAGCTGAGAGGTTGTCTCTACTCTCCAAGAGTTTAAAATCTAGTTGGAGAGCAAAGACCTAAACACATGAAACAAATAAGGAAGGAATAAATGGCTATAAACAGTGGCCTTTGTAATCTATGGTGCTCAGAGAAATAGACTTAAATGCCGCAAAATTCAGAGGATGAAAGATTCAATAAGAAACCTCTGACCAAACCAAGGCTCCTGCTACTGAGAAGGTGCACATGTAAATGATTAAGATAGAGTGTAATCACATAATACAAACAGCTACAAGAGTAAGCAGCTGGAGGGCAGTGGTTAAAAGCATAGACTGCAGTGATGCTGCTTGGGTTCAAATCCTGTCCCTGGCATTTCCTGATCATGTAATCTTGGGCAGTTTATTTAACCACTCCTTACCTCCATTTCCTCATCTGTAAAATGAGGAGTAATAATCCTACCTCCCATGAGGTAGGATCATTATAAGGGTTGAATAAGTTGATACATGCTTCTGAGAGTTCCTAGCCCATGGCAGTGCTTTGTATGCTGTGGTGATAGTGATGATGATGGTGTCAGTGACCAGCAGCCCAGAAAGGGGAGAGAACCTCTGCTGGGGAAGAATGGGATGGAGAGTGGGGAAACTTGCACAGTGGGTCCTTAGCAAAGTTTCTTAAATGTCCAGGCAGATGATGAGGAAAGACACAAAATTACATGATAGGTTGGTAAGGGGGCTGCAGCTTGTTGGGTATTGTTGCAGCATCAGATTTGAGTATAAGGGATTCAAATCCTGGGAGAAGATATAACCCACATTGGGCTATAAAGGATGGGTAGAACATTAGTAGTTGAGGAGGAGGGCTTTTCAGTATGAACAAAGGTATACAATTGGGCTGTTTGTTCAAATAAATATAAAAAAGGATGTGTAAAGAAAGCAAAAAAAGCCACAAGGGGGGGAATGTGTCTGCAATGTGGTTGGTAGCTAAGACTCAGCAGAAAGTACTTAATACTGAAACATCACATTGAGATTTAGCCTATATTAAACTAAAATCTCCCCAATTTTACTAAGAAAAGCAAAATTGTTAGAATGGAAGCTGGGTGTGACAGGAAAAAGATCAGTTCCAAAGGGACAAAGTATAGGTTAAGGAGTGAAATTTTAAAAAATTTAAACCAGGGCCGGGCACGGTGGCTCATGCCTGTAATCCCAGCACTTTGGGAGGCTAAGGCAGGTGGATCATGAGGTCAGGAGATCAAGACCATCCTGGCTAACACAATGAAACCCCGTCTCTACTAAAAAAGAAAAAAAAAAAATTAGCCAGATGTGGTGGCGGGTGCCTGTAGTCCCAGCTACTCAGGAGGCTGAGGCAGGAGAATGGTGTGAACCCAGGAGGCGGAACTTGCAGTGAGCCGAGATCGCGCCACTGCACTCCAGCCTGGGCGACAGAGCGAGACTCCGTCTCAAAAAGTAAAATAATAAAATAAAAATAAACCAGTTTTTGCTTTGGTGGTAATGAATGAGAGATAATGGGAAGGAGGGGCAGAAAGGGTGGTATCTTGCCTGTAAAAGACCAACAAGGTAAATCTCTGGGGTTTGTGGAATCCTGACAATGCCCTGTGCTTCTCTCACTCTGACACTATGAATGTTGCTTTCAGTGCAGGATAGATGGCTCCAGTGGGTATAATAAAATTAATGGGGCCCAAACTCCCTCTTCTTCTCAAACTGTGCTGACCTCAGTAAACTATGCACAGGAGAGAGGTTTTGTTTCAGTAGGGTGATGTATAGGCTAAAATTATTCTGAGTCACCTGTTTGGGGGAACATTTTGCTGAGAAGTGCTGATGCTTCTGACCTTGAGCTTAAGGAATAGCTGCACTGTTGTTCTGGTGACATTCTATGATGTTAAATCTTTATTTCAACCTTGTGTGACCAGACAGTTTACTGGGAATGAGGAGAAAGCATACTAGTATCAAAATAAATCTTCATATAGTCTATCATAGCTTGTTTTTTCAGATAATGAGTGTCCCTTTCGATTTATATCTTTTGCATTTCCTTAATGAATTTTGATTTTCAGAATAAATTAAGTATTGTCACTATATACAGTCCTGATAAGGCTGACCTTGTTCCCCAGAGACTCTTTTACACTGCCCTCAACCCCCGTCTGTAATAGAAGTTGTTTAGAGGCCTTTAAAGGTGACATTTTGAAGCAATCTGTAGGGATGAATAAATGACGTGGATTCTAGTCCTGGCTCTGCCTCCAACTCACTGTGTGATCTTAGGCAAATATTTTGCCTCTCCAAGCCTCAATCTTCTCATTTGTAAAATTGTGAGGGTTGGACTAGAGATGATATTGATGAAGATAGTAGCTAACGTTGATTGAATGCTTCTGATGTACGAGGTGTTATTCCAAGTACTTTATAAATATCAATTTGTTTAATCCTCCCATCAGCCTTGTCAGGCAGGTACTCGATCATCATTGACTCCCTCTTACAGATGAGGGAATGCACACACACAGGTCACTTGCCAAAGGTCTCCCGGCCGGTAAGTGATGTGGAACAGGATTATTCTAACCCAGGAAGACAACCCCTAAGCCTGCTCTCATGGCCGCTGTGGCCTCCTGCCCCTCACTGTCTTGCTGCTGACAGTGATGTCTAATGTGGTATCCAGTGAGGGTTTAGAAAATGTCATGACATCCGTATTTGCAGTGAAGTCACCCCACCCATCTGCACTCATACACCAACACCAGTTTGATCCTACTCAGGCTGCTCATTGCTACTGTGATGTTTGGCATCACTTCAGTTGGCTGGAGTAGGGACAGGGGCAGCCTTGGAGCCCTTGCTAATTCCCAGGAGCTTCTAATTCTGCTGCTCTGTGAGCCCATTGCTTCCTGGATGGGTCTGTCCACCTTGACAGGGTCCCCACAGTAATCCTATGGTAGACCTGCAAACAAAGGAGTTGACAAATTTTATGCCTCTTCCAAGAGCTCAATTTAAAACAGCTGCTATTGCTGATTTGCAAATGAATGACAAAGCTGTGCACCTGTAGTCCCAGCTACTTGGAAGGCTGAGATGGGAAGATGGCGAGCTCAAGCCCAGCCTGGGCAAAATAGCAAGACTCTCGTCTCCAAATTAATTAAACTTGTATTCAAGGGATGATTTGGAGGAAAAAAAAAAAAAGAAAATGAATGACAGCGAATGACAGCAAACTTTCTCTTGAACAGTGAGCATAGGAGGGGCTGTGCAGAAAGTAAGGAGATGACTATTTTCCAGCTGCAAAACAACGCTTATTTTTCCCAAAAGCCAGAGCAAACCTCTGGATTTATAACTGTCTAGAAGCTTAACAGAATTAAAGATTCTCTCAGGAGGCAATTCAGAACATAAAAGGATTCTGGACGGTACAGATTCTTGGTAGCATGCATGGCTGTGGAAATACTTGGAAGCACTCAATAATAACATAAATAATAATAAAAATAGCAATGGGAAAATTACTGCTTTTGTTTGACATTTCCTGTTTACCAGACCTGAATGCCTGGTTAGTATATTAGAGGAATTATCTGTTTAAACCTTTCATCAGCACAACAGTTTACATATGAAGAACCTGAAAGTATAGGGTTGTTTTTTGGGTGCCTGCACAATTTATGTTTAAGTTAAGGTACTTCTTGTCAATTACCTGGCAGTGAATTACTGACCTGATAAATTCCAGACTTATTGGTCAAACAGACTTAAAACTCTGGTTTTTAAACTAGTAATAGTTGGTGTACTTTCTATAAAAAAAAAAAACCTGTAAATACATTAAAACTCTGGAAAAAGTAATCTGGCAAAAAGTATAGATCCAATACCATAGAGCTTTTCTATAATATCTTTTGTATTACATGTTCATAAAAGAAAGAAAAGGCTGCAGGATTTTGTGGCAGACAGGATGTGGCTATGGCTTTGGTAAGTAAATTTTGTTGCAGGGTTGGCTCCTACAAATATTAATGTGTGTAGCTGTGGGATTTTGTGAAGGTAGTGTTTGTTTTTACTCTCCCTGAAGTGGCAGTGGAATAGAGTAGAAATATTAGGAGCAGTGAATGCACGTAAAACAGGGGTTCTTAGCAGGGGCATGTCAGAAACCAAAGGAGGGAGGTGTATGTAGTTGGAGAAAGTGCGTTCGCAATTACCATCGCTTGGAAGAACTTGTGAAATGCCAGATAATCTTAAAGGAGGGCATCAGGTATTTTATGCTTACCAAAAGTTGAGAAGCTCTAATTACTTCCTTGTTCAAGTGAATGATGATGTGTAATTTACATGCTGTAATTGTATGCATTCATGTGGAGTGGAATGTCCCCAAATTTCAAAAATTGCATTAAGGTGATAGAATTTGGGGATAATATTTATTTTAAAATTCTGCCTTTAAGAACGAGAATGTGCAAGCACAGGTGCAATTATGTACTTCATTGCTTTTATCTGTACTTCTGGGACATTTGTGTCTTCATATTGCCAGAGACTAGTGGCCACGGGAAAACAGATTGTCTCAGTTCACGGTCCCTCACTGAGGTCAGAGCTTAAATTTCCCAGTGTTCCACTTAGGAAGAACAGTGCTAATGTGTATCTTTTAAGATAACTCAGCCTGAAAGCCATCTGACTTTCAGTGAGAATGAGGGGTACACTAGGGGAGAAAATAGGCATCAAAGTTTGGAGAGGGCTGTGCTGCCTATAGATTTTCTTCTAATTACATTCACCCAGAAATGCATACTTTAAAAAAATTATGCTTACTAGTCTTTTAACACAGAAGCTTCTACTGGTTGGTTTTGCTAGTTAAAATCCTTCAGTTAAGCTCTGTAAAATTATTCCCCCACTTGGATTAAAGGGATAGAACACATGCAGTTAATACATAAACCCTCATGGTACATTTGTCCTGAGTTTTACTGAAATATCTTTTTACTGAAATATTTTTGGTAGAGATGGGGCTTTACCATGTTGGCCAGGCTGGTCTCGAACTCCTGACCTCAGGTCATCCGCCTGCCTCGGCCTCCCAAAGTCCTGGGATTACAGGCATAAGCCACCGTGCCCAGCCTTGTCTGTGATACAAAATTTTGTGTCACAGAATTCTATTTTTAACACTATTACTTTCTAGAAGGTACCAAACATACTATAAAATAAGCATTTATTGAGTGTGTACTAAATTTAGGACACCATATTGGGTGCTCCTGGAAATGTAAAACACAATGATTTGGTCCCTAACCTCAATTGTTTGCATGCTATTAAGAGGACAAGATGGACATTTGTGAAGTTTCAAGACAAATTGAAACTGTAATCTGCAAAGCAACATAATTGTGGCAGCATTGACTGAACAGGCTTTCTTTTAGCCCTTTGATGTTTAGTCCTTATTCTCATGGTTTGATTATGGAAGAGTCCAAGATGCTGAATGTTAGTCACAGATTGAGTCCTGTGGTTCCGGCAGCTTGTCAACTCTGGTTGCTATACGTTTGGATAATGTTAATAAATTCATTGTTCAGGGGAGCTTACAGTGTAGAGAACCAGGTTGAGCACAAGTCAGATACACAAAATACAATTAACTATACCAAGTAACCAAGAAAACTAACTTATAAAAGTTCCTGGCATGGTGTAGTCAAAATGACTTGGCCTATGATTAAGGACATTGGGTTTTTGCTTTGTCTTGGTCCCTAACAGACTGTGGGACATGGAGCAATACTTAACTTTCTCTGAGCCTGCATTCTTATCTTGAAATGGGTATGCTGATTATGTGAGCCTCATGGGATTATTATGAATACTAAATGGAATTTTATGAATGAATATACTTTATAAACTGTAAAGCAGCTTACAAATGTTAGAGGATATTTTAATTTCACTTGTTGCATAAAATCCAAGAGCCATTTTTCTTTCTCCTACTGTCTCTAATGATTATATAATAACATTTTTTCACTTATTCTTTTTCTGCTTGTGTTTTGAGGTTCTCCCTCACAATACACTCCAATCAAAATAAAGATTATTTGCATCACTACATGTGTCCCCTCCTATTATTCCTGACCCCTTCATGGACAGTCACTTTTAGGATTTCTATTGCTGTAGCTTAGTTGAGCCATTTACATTTATTTATTACTTAGAGTTGGGATCTTGCTCTGTTGCCCAGGCTGGAGTGCCATGGCACAATTATGGCTCACTGTAGCCTCAAACTCCTGGGCTCAAGTGATTCTCCTGCCTCACCCTTGGAGTAGCTAGGACTACAGGTGTGGGCCACCATGCCTGGCTAATTTTTTAAATTTTTGTCATCGTGACAGGGTCTCGCTGTGTTGCCCAGGCTGGTCTCAAACTCCTGGCCTTAAACAATCCTCCCACCTCAACCTCCCAAAGTGCTGGGATTACAGGCGGGAGTCACCACACCCAGCCAGGCATCTGCATTTTAACTTTAGCCAGGCATGGTGGCATAAGCCTGTAATCCCAGCTACTCTGGAGGATGAGGCAGGAGAATCACTTGAGCCCGGGAGGTGGAGGTTGCAGTAAGCTGAGATCACACCATTGTACTCCAGCCTGGGCAAGAGCAAAACTCTGTCTCAAAAAAAAAAAAAAAAAAAAAAGAAGTAACAGATGCCAATATTATGTTATTCCTGTTAGGTAAGGAGGGTCCCTGGTGTAATCCCAAATGTGCTTGCTTTTTTATTTACTATATTATTTACTTTTTAAACATTTATTTTTATTATACCCTCTAGCATTTTGGAAGGCACTTATTTTATATATGCTTGGTCCTTAGGCCCTTTCTTCACCCCAAATGAGTATGTTAACAGATTGTGACACAGTGTGACACCTCTTCGTATGCTGTATTGTCCACACTGACACATTTCTCATAACCGCCAAGCCCTCATTCTTGCATGGGAAGAGTCCCTGCTGCAGTAATGTTAGCCACTTGCTGAGCTCACAAGTCAGAAGGGGGGTGGTGGTTCAAGAGGTGTGGTGAGAGGCTCAGTGACGGTGAAAGGATATCCAAAGGATCCTGCCAATGCCATTGGATCATTTAAGAGAGACCTACTTTGAATGGTCCATAGAGTATGGTGAGTTTGGCAACAAGCCAATTCCTTCAAGATAGTGTCTTCATTTATTTGAAGTCACTTGGCATGTAGCCTTATGTGATCAAGGACCTAAGCCACACTTTTGGGAGGAGCTGAGGGAAGGGTCTGGCCTCCTGAGAATTGCCAGTATTGCACCCTCCTTGTAGGCCCCCTGGTTAGCCAACCAGGGATTCTGTTCTCTCGCTGGTACAGGCCGCTTGTGGCTACCTGAGTTGGGTTTCCCCAGGGTCCGTTCAGGGCAAAGGGTTGTGCTGTTAATAGGTCTATCACCACAGTTTTCTGATGCTGTACAGGATGCAGTGTTTAAAGTCAGGCTGAACACATAGGCTGCTTCACAGTCCCTATCCTTTATTTCAGGAGGAAAGGGATAGGCAAGTCTCGCAGTGACAGGCATGTTAATCTGTGGGTTGCCCGGCTCACAGCCTTTTCTGACCATCTGTTCTCCTAGCACTTGCTGATAAGATGGGGCATTGGGACATGGCCTTGCTCTCATCACAGCTGATGGCTTCCGGGAGGTCACCTGACCTGAGACAGGCCCCTCAGATTCTCTCTTCCATGAATTTGAAATTTGTGTTCAAGGCTGCTCATCAGTCTCTGTTGGATGTTTGAATTGGGAATGCTCTAATGGGAGGCTTTTGGACAGAGAGAGCCAGCGTGCATAGATAGAGAAGAATGCAGCTGATGTGCAAGAGAAGTACATCCCAGAGCCCTGACTATAGGGAAGGGTAGCTCCTTTGGCTTCCTGTCCCAGGAAGTGCCAGCGGCTTGTGCTTCCCCACAGGATGCCCATGGCCCTCAGGAAGCCCCTTGCTCAAGGTGGCTTGTATCATCTCTTGCTAGTAGCCACATGATTTGTGGTTAAGATACTTTACGTTTGAATAATGCGAGGCAAAATGAGTTGAGAGAATGGTTTACTAAAAATAATATCAATTGATGTAAGAGGTCAGAATATAGCCATGGTGCCTGCTGGTCCATCCTGCCAGCAAGCCAGTGCAGTCCTTGGTCACAGTCACTCACAGTGTATGCCAGGGCTTCAGACAGCCCTTGGCTGTGAGTGAAGACATATGGTAAGAGCCAGGGGCTTTCCTGTGCCCAGGAAAGCATGTCCTTGGCCATAACTTGTGTGGAGCACAGGTAGGACTCAACCATTCTGGCCCTTCGATGCAGCTTTAAAGAGTGGTCACTGGGCCAGTCACTTTCAGCTGACACTGTCAAAGGGGAAGGATTTCTGCTTCTTGCTGAGAAGCCTTAGCTTTCTAAAATAAGTTGTTTTGGTGACTCTTGGGGAAGGAAGAGGCTTATATCACTGGTCTTTGAGTTGAGGGACCTGATTACCAGGTTATACTTTTCTGGACTTCTCATTTGCCTAAGACCACAACAGTCATATTTATTTCTAAGCACAACATGGAAGGAATGCAACAGCTTCTGATGCTGTTTCCAGACTTGACTATTGCATCTCTCTAGCCTTTTTTACATGTAAGGATCCCTGCCCAACCTCTCCCATCTCATGCCCTCTTAGCAACCTCAGAAACCAAAGAAAAATGCCCTGTTAATGTGTCCTTGATGAGAGCTATTTGCAAACAAAGCACTCTTTCTGGTCATATTTCATTATCAGAAATGTGATTATATATATATATATATATATATATATATATATATATATATATATATATATTTAATAACAATCCCATGAGGGACTCATCTCTTTTTCAGGGAGCAGATGACTGGGGATGCAGATAAGGTGTACCCAAAGTCTTAGAATACAAGGTAAAAATGTCAGTAATGGCCAGACGCGGTGGCTCACGCCTGTAATCCCAGCACTTTGGGAGGCCGAGGCGGGTGGATCATGAGGTCAGGAGATCGAGACCGGCCTGGCCAACACGGTGAAACTCCGTCTCTACTAAAAATACAAAAAATTAGCCGGGCATGGTGGCGGGCGCCTATAATCCCAGCTACTCGGGAGGCTGAGGCAGGAGAATGGCATGAACCCGGGAGCCGAAGCTTGCAGTGAGCTGAGATCACACCACTGCACTCCAGCCTGGGCGACAGAGCGAGACTCCATCCCCCCCCAAAAAAAGTCTGTCATAAGAGGTATGTGGAAAATCTTAAGCACATTTAGAAGAGGATGAAATGATTATTGTCTTTGAGTGTCAGGAAAGGCCTCTTGGTGAAAGGACATCTTCGTTGTGCTTTGAAAGGCAGGTAGGACCTGGCTGAGCAGCGATGGGGCAGGAGGGCTGAGCAGGTAGAGCCCTGCATGTATCCTGCAGGAGCAAGCTTGATAGTTGTGTTGCCTCAGGGTCCAAAGTGGAGTTGTATTTGCCCCCATAGCCATGTAACGAGCTATGTAATTTTCTATAGGAATAGATCTCTGGTGCAACATACCATTACTAATAACACCTTATTAGACACTTCCTCTTTTTAGTTCCAATATATGTCAGGTTTTTGACAGAATCCTTGTCTATATGTGAAAAGTATGAAGGTTGCAACTGTAGTTTTTGTAAATTTATCTTTAACCAGCTTCACTGATTCTTAAAGTCATCCAGGATTTCTGACTCTAAGTGATGTAGAGTGTATTTGCTTATGGAAAATAGAAGAATTAAAATAATAAGGCAAATACTCCTTCCAGTGCCATATCCTCTTTTAAAGAACACAGCTCATTTTCATTGCAGCCCCATTACACTGAACAGGCTTTTCTCTTGCTCTTAATGTGTCAAAATTATATGACCTATCGCTTCCTTTGAAGATCAAAGGAAATGAAACTCCAGATCTGGGAAAATGGTTTCCCCACTTCCTGTGCTGTTAATGCTCCTATTCATCCATGTATGAAAATCCAGGGAGATAATTGGCTAGCAAAGGCTAGCCAATTAGCTAGCACAAGTCTTCTGGGACAATAGTCAGAATGAGAACAGGTTTTGAGAAACAGTGTAACTTAGGCCTTCCTGCTGGGTTCCCAGTCATAGGACTTCTGTCCCATGGTTGCATCCAGAGTCTCTATGGGGCTGCCCAGAAAGCTGTTTATCTTCTGTTGTAACACCTCCCAAGGCAACCCACTCCATTTTGGGCAGTGCCTATTATTAGAAAGTTCTTCCTTGTAATGAGCCAAAAATCTGTTTCCCTATAACTTTCCCTAATACTGGCTTAAATACAGATTTTTGAGGACTGGCCTAGAAACAAGCCACCAGGTATAACATGGTTTCTCAAAGAAAATACATTTTGAGTTTCAAACAAGTAATGTATAAATAATCCAGAACACAGCCCAGTTCATAAAATGGAGTATGCCCAATAAGGGGCACGGGAGGCCCGTCCCAGGAAAGGAGAAGGGAAAAGGCCAGTGCTCCCAGGGTCAGTCTGTAGAGTCCGTTTCTTCCCACTCTGCGTTTACCCATGTTTCCTGGCTATTGACAATTAGAAACTGCCCAAGAAACCTCGCTGTGGAAATTGGTTCAGGGTACTGGTTTCCTCACAGCTCACTCGTAGGAAGCCCTTAGGCAGTATAAAGAAAACCAGGCTTCTCTTTAGCGTTCACCTACCTAGAGGAGAGGGTCAGTGACTGGGTAATATTGGACAGAGGAACTCAGCCCTTGGCCTTGACTGCTGTTACTTACACTGCCGCAAGAGGCAGAATATAATAATGGCCAGGAAAACTGCCTTCGAGTTGGACAGAAATTGATTGGACTCCGGGCTATACCACTTATTTGCTTTGTGACTTTGAGCACGTTGCTGAAAGTCAACAACCGAAAGCCTCAGGTTTTCATCTGCAAAACAGAGATTAAGAATAAATGTGATGAAGCGTATAAGGAGCACGGTACTGCTCAATAAATGTCGTTTATCACACACATACATGGTTAACTCTGTTTCCAGACTGTGCCCTTCGTTCATGAACAGCCAATCAAATCCCCCTCCCAGGCTGTGGGGTGAGCAGATACGATGCGGTTGCCTTATCTGGTGACTCAGCCCATCGCTTTTGGTTAGAGCTACTTTGAAAGGCAATTCCACAGTTTCAGAGTGGATTCTTCTCATATATGTTGCACCTGTGGCCTCTTGTTTCTCTTCTCAGGGCCAAAACCAGAGTACTTAAGTTTCTTAAGCTTTCGTTCTAGAATGTGCTTGGTGGAAAACCAATACTCAAGACACTACAGTTTTCCATGTGTTTGTCAAGCTTTATTGATTCTTCAGATCAGTCCTCCCATAGGTTTGTTCCTGGTGCTAATGATATTGAACATTTCTGGTTCACGTCGACATACACATGAAGATATTTATTTCCCATACTGGCTTTTAAAGTATCAAACTATAGCTTGGAGTGGAACATGCTTTCATTTCTATAGATTTACCTGCTTGAAGGAGGGGAATAATGCATAGCCTTTTATTTTTATTTTTTTATTATACTTTAAGTTCTAGGGTACATGTGCACAACGTGCAGGTTTGTTACATATGTATACATGTGCCATGTTGGTGTGCTGCACCCATTAACTCGTCATTTACATTAGGTATATCTCCTAATGCTAATGGATAGCCTTTTAAAATAAATGAATTATTGGCCATGCCTATAGATCTTATTTATTTTTAATTATGGCAGCCAAATTCTCAGGGTTGATTCAAGGAAAAATCAGTGCCAGGATGGACGATGCTGGCTTATGAACTCCTCTTATGGAAGAGTTAGGAGTAAAGGGTTGAGGAGAAAGAACCTTCTACAGACAGGCTAAAGAGGACATTAAAGGAAAGCAGTAGTGGAGGGTCAGGGCTTTGAGTAACTGTTCTGCCATTTAGTGGCGACGACCTTGGGCACGTTTCATAGGGTTATTAAGAGGATTGAGCCAGATAAAGCATTAAAGCACTTAGCATAGTACAGGGCACATAGATAGTAAGCACCTCAGTTGTACATTTTTTAAGAGACAGGGAAATCTTACTTAAATGCTGTTCATATCTTGGCTCCTAACCATCAGCTACAGACCTCATAGAGTTATAGGATATTAGAGCTTCAAATTACTTTTCTATTAGTGGTGATGGATTAGAAGGAACTATTCCCATGCTTTCTCATTTAGTCCCCCTTGTGGCCAAAAGCAGACATTTATGAAGCAATGTGCTGGATTAGAAGCAATTGGCTAAAGAACAGGTTTTTATCTGAGTGCAACTGCCAGGGCCTTACAGTAGTCAGGCCCACCATTTAGCCTCCTTGATGCAGTGCTAGTGACAATAGACTTTATGCCTCCAAAGCTCATACTTACTTACCTGCCTGCTGTCTTGTATTTGGTCAGTTAGCAAATATTTAACTAAGCCCCTCCTGTGAGCCGGCATTTGTATTGGCCCTGGGGATACACCCATGAATAGGACAAAAATCCTGCCCTCACAGAACTTAACATTCATTTTGGTAGACAGACAAAGTGAGTAAGGTAAATAGTACACAAAGGTGATAGGTGCAGTGGCGAAAGATAAAGCAGGAGCCCCGTGGGGGAGTGGAATTCTGGTTTCAAATACGGTCATCAGGGAAGGGCTCATGGAGGAGCAGAGACCTGAAATGAGAGATCTTGGAATTCCAGGCAGAAGGAAGAGCAAGTGTGAAATCTCTGAGGCAAGAGCATGCCAAGAGTTTTGAGGGTGAGCACAGAGGCCTGTGAGGCTGCAGCAGAGTGAACCAGTGGGGGCTGCAGGTCAAGTAGGACCTTGCAGGCCAGGATAAGAACATTGACTTTCTCTCTGAGAGATGAAATGTTGTGGGAGGATTTTGAGCAAAGTCACGATATTATTGGACTTAGGTTTCAGCAGGATCATCTCAACTGCTGTGTTGAATAGAGAATGGGGGCAAGGGTGGATGCAAGGGGAGATGGAGGCTTGGCCTAGGGTGGTAGTGGTAGAAGTGGTGAAGTGTCCTCTTTGTGCTTTTCCAAAATGTCTGATTTTTGGGGGGGCCAAAAACATATTACTATTACCTTAAAGTTATTTTTTTCATAGTACTCTGTCAATATTAGACATCTGAATTTTCCCTGTACATTGCATTTAGTAGCAGTACCATATATATATATATATATATGTATGTATATATATATGTGTGTGTGTATATATATGTGTATATATATATGCAGTGTGGACATATGAGTGTTGAAAGGAAAGCTAATTAAGTCACTAATACCAGTTTTTAAGTTTTTTTTTCCTTAAATCACCTCAGGAGAAAGTTAGGATCATTGAAAGGAGAATCCTACCTTACTATTTATATGAGAATCTTGCTCTTGAACACTGCATACATGCTTTCTTTTCCAGGTTTTTCCACATTTAATAGTAGGTCTTCTTCTAACATTATGTCTTATTGGCTCCAGTTTCACCTGAAAGGAGGCATGAGTTCTTCAAACCAACCCACCTCATCACACCCCATCAATGCATAGCCACATAAAGCGTGGGAATTCAGTGACTTTTTTGCCATCTGAGTTCTAGCTTCTTCCTGTGTATAAAGTATTTATTAGGACTATGGTTTTGGTTTCAGTATTTTGAAGATGATAATCCTATATATAAATTATGCAAAGAAGATTCTCCCTTTTGAAAATAATGGAACTCCAGGAAAGCCAAATATGTTCAACATAATTATGAGAAAGAAGTGTGCCACTGTCAGATTGGCATTTATGGAAAAATTGTTACGATTCGTTTTTCCAGATTCATTCCCATCCAAAATTCACGAGGACACAGCCAATAAAAGGGAGCTGAATTTGAAGAAGAGCTCGTCACTAAGATTCATTCTGTATTTATTGAGCTGATTCTGTTTGATGGATATTAGGACAGAATATTTGAACAGCATGTTGTCTTGGAAAATCAGGTACGAGGTATGGCTGAGGCTTTGGTGGATATAAAGGAGGAAAGGATTTATTCCTTCCCCACATGACTCTTAAAATCTTGATGTATTAATACAATTAATACAGGGCAGAACAAATGTGTAGTCAGTACAAACATTCTGTCAACACACATTAATATGTGGCTCTTGTTTATAAGCTTATTCTGACATGATCTTTTTAAAAAGTATCTTATTAGTGTAGAATTTGATCCGTCTTTTCACAGTGCTGGTTACCTGAGGAATGGAAGCAAGGGAAGGGGTTTCTTGCCGTAACTCTTCTTTCAGTGGTGGTTGGCTATCTGCTAATGGCGCTAAGACTGTTAGTGCTCCTGGCACTCACATGGCCTTAGTGTGTATTCAACTGTGCCAAAAGATAAAGGAGGTGGGGCATACAGGGAATCCCCCAAACATTAAGCTTCTGTCACTTTAGCCACTACAGCTGGTGCAGATTTCTAAGTACATAAATCTCCTGGTAAGTGGCTTTGCTGGCCCCAGTTCCTAATAGGCATTTACCTATATTATGTCTATTTATATATCTGGGTCATCATGAAACCAGAGGTATGAGCTATATTCATATAGTCTTAACCTCTGGTTTGCTTGCTTCTTCCTTTCACATGCTCTTGGACTCTCAAAGTTGAAATAAGACCTTCACTATTAGTATAGATCAAAAACCTAAGTCCTGTTTTAAACATTTGCTAGGAGAACTCAACAATGCTTATAAAGAAAAAATAATGCCAAGAGGCTCAGAATAAGCTACCCTTAACATTCTTCTCTGATGTAATAGAACATTTCTCAATGTATGGATATGTGTGCAGTTAAATTCTTTCTTTTCTTTTTGCTTCTGGGCCTTTTTGGGGAATTTAGTTTTTAAGGGAGAAGAAACCTAAAGTCTGTAAGCTTTTAGGGTAATATAAAAGAAATGAGAAACCAATTCAATAGGGCTGACCATTTTTTCTCTTTTCCCAGTGTGATATACAGAGTACCTAATAACATGTTCAGGAATTTTCTGTGACTCTATTTGTTGAATAATGGAATTAAGTATAAGGTAGAGCTGTGTGGGCCTCATTTGAAGGAGTTTAGTTATTCAAGTAGTAAAAGGCTCTCTTAACAAGGTGGCATTTATTATTATTTTAGCAGCTGTATAGCCCTGATTTTCTGTGACAGACCAATTTCAAAGATCTTTACCGTGTTCAGATTCTGTTTTTAATTCTGAAAATATTGTCACCATATGGGTCCATTTTTACCACTTCATGGGCCCACAGGACATTAGAGAGTATTCAGTCTCTAGCCAGCCACCTCCTTGAGCCACCCTCCAGCTAAACTCCCCAGGATGAGTACAGAGCCCAGCAGGTGCAGCCCCTTGGTGAATGCTGTTGACCAGTCTTTGGCATCTGAGCTAACAGTTGAATTTGATATTTGCCCCTCTGAGGACCACTGGGCAATTCAAAGAAACAAGTAACTCTAGCACTGGAAGGGCCCTGGGGCTAGTCCTGCCACTTTGTAGATGATGAACTAAGACACAGATATGCAACATGACTGGTGTAAGCTAGTGGTTGCAACTTAGAGAAGGAAGTATTGTTTGCTGGACTTACAGCATGCCTGGAGCCATTTCCTATGAAATGATTAGTTGTTTCACTACGCATATGAAGAGACTGTAATAGACCCACAGTCAAAGCTAGAATTTCTGACTTTTCATAGTGCTGTTCAAAGCCATTTTCATATTTTCAAAAGCATCTGTGATTTGTTATACCTTGTTAGACAATCTGCATTTTAGACTCTGGCTATCTGATCCCTGATAAAATCCAAATAGAAGCTAGAGTTTGTGACAAATCACTCTAGCTTCATGACCTAGCTCCTGAAACTTGAAGTCTATGAATTGGATCTAGGATGTAATAATATTAAAATACAAAATGTAATCTCAGTGGGCTGTACTGGGTACAAAAATAAAAAGAGTACCCTGTCTGGTCATTAGTGTATGCAGGATCAATGAATTGTGCTGGTGTTTTGTTTCCCATAAGTCTTTTTTAAAAAAAAAAATAAGATCTTGCTCTGTCACCCAGGCTGAAGTGTGGTGGTACAATCTTAGCTCACTGCAGCCTCAACCTCCTGGGCTCAGGTGATCCTCCCACCTCAGCCTCCCAAGTAGCTGGGACTACAGGCATGTGCTGCCACACCTGACTAATTTTTTTTTTTTAGAGATGGGGTCTCACTATGTTGCCCAGGCTGGTCTTGAACTCCTGGCCTCAAGTGATCCTCCCACCTTGGCCTCCCAAAGTGCTGGGATTATAGGCACAAGCCACTGTGCTTGGCCTTGTTTCCAATAAATCTTTAAAGGAGAAAATGTCTCTTTCTTCCATGTCCTACTTCTCACATTGGCAGCCACCTTTATAGACTTGTCCACTCTGTTTTGCGTCTCTTTGCTGTCCCCTGTCTTCCAGCATTGTCCTCTCATGTTCTAGTGACAGTCTTCCTCAAGCCTTAGTCCTTGAACTTCCCACCATCTTCTGCTTCTGTTTCCCAAGATTTGTTGTTCCCGCTTAGCTGTCACTTCTGGCCTCAGCCCTCACCTGCAGCTCTGACTTACTCCTAAATTCAAGCCCCACATTCACAACTGCCTTCTGAACATGTTGCCTCTGTGACCTTTGGTCACCCCAAACCCAATAGAAAACAGAGCCTGGACCAGACAGTCTCTGGATTTCTTATTGGTTCTCAGATTCAATTTTAACAAGTCAGCACTTAAGATTATCTCACTCCTCTCCCGCTTCTTAACTTCCCTGTCTCCTTTTAATGATACCACCAACCTGTCAGCCATATAACATGTATTATCTTCCATATACACACACACACACACACACCCCCACAGACATACACATGTATACATGTACACAAGAGACAAAAATGGAGTAAAAAGGTTGAATTGGTCAAAATACTTGCCTAGAGAGAGTTCAAAGCACATGTCTTGATAACAGTGGGATCTTCTTATAAAAAGTAAAGCTTTTGTTATGCTAGTGAGCTTATAAATTTTTGCGTGTCTGTGTAAAACTACAAACGCATGTCCTGCTGGGCATTCTTCCTACCCTTTCTTACCCAGGAGCCTCTCGCCACCTGGGGAAGCTGACAGAACAGTGGGCTTCAGGTCCAGAAATGAGCCAACTTTCCTACCCCTGCTGCTGGTGGTTTATCAGATACAGGGAGAATCTTAGAAACTCTCTTTTGTTTGCTTAAAGGCACAGCTATAAATATATTTCAGCGTGACTGAGTGTGTCAAGTTTGAGATTCTGATTTGTTGTATCAGAATGTTAGAGCTGGGAGGGAAGCACTGGCAATCAGGTTTCTCTACTTCCTGATTTTATTGAAGAGTGAGCTGAGGCCCAGAAACATCAGGTGATCTGCCCAAAGTCACACAGCTCATTAATGACAAAACTACAACTGAAGTCCTGGTCTTCTAAACCCCAGCCAAGAGCTCTAACATTTTTAATTCTAATTTTTTTTTTTTTTTTGAGATGGAGGTCTTGCTATGCTGCCAAGTCTGGCCTCGAACTCCTGGGCTCAAGTGATCCTCCTGTCTCAGTCTCCTGAGCAGCTGGGATTACAGGCGTGAGCCACCACATTCAGCTAACATTCTTTTTTTCTTTTTCTTTTTTTTTTTTTTTTTTTTTTGAGACAGAGTAAAGCTCTGTCACCCAGGCTGGAGTACAGTGGCATGATCTTGGCTCACTGCAACCTCTGCCCTGTGGGTTCAAGTGATTCTCCCGCCTCAGCCTCCCAAGTAGCTGGGATTACAGGCACGCACCACCACAGCCGGCTAATTTTTGTATTTTTAGTAGAGATGGGGTTTCACCATGTTGGCCAGGCTGGTCTCGAACTCCTGGCCTCAAGTGATCCGCCCACCTCTGCCTCTGCCTTCCAAAGTGCTAGGATTACAGGCATGAGTCACCACGTCTGGCCCCAGCTAATGTTCTTTTAAATATATTGAGTCCCTTTCTGCCACTCATCTGGAATGGGTTCTAAAGCCCAGTGAAGAATCCCAATAAATTCTGGTTCTTAGTCTATTTTAAAAACACTAGGTATACATACAATTTGTAATAAAATTTTAAGTTATAAATATAATGGATGCACACTGTTACTTCTTAAAATAAGACCATAACATTATACAAGCTGCTGGTTTCTTTGCTTTTCTGGTTACTTTCTCCACCTCTACCTAATCAGGTCCCAACATTGTGCAAAGACTTCTCCTCCTCTTTGTCCCCTAGGCACACACACTCACATAAGAATCAGCTAAGAGAATAGTTTGTCAGGTACTTTTCATCTTAAAACCTAACATCTGAGGAACGTGGATTTTAATTATTGATGATGTGTATGGAGTTTCAGTGTCACGCATTTTCTTCTGAGTTACAGAATCCTCTGGGGGATATTTCACAATACCTTTGTGTGTAGTTGCTATGCAGGAATTAACCTGTAAACCTCTGGGATGATTGAATTGTGGGTCAACTAAAATGCAATCTAGCTAAGACTTCTGCCTACGATCTCGCCTGTGTGTTTCTTTTTGTTGGTTTTTAGATGCAGTGCTTTCTATTCCATATGGCTATTTAGTAAGCAGTCTCTTTTTGATAGCTTGTACCTCTGTGATTCAATTTTTGTTGTCTTTTTTTTCTTTAATTGAATGATATAGTAGATATGAACTTGTGCCATCATTAGAATAATGTGCATATATTCACATAGAAGGTGGGGCTTATGAACCTTGTATTAAGGATTTAGTGAGAGGAAATAAGGACTTTGCCCTCTCAGACCTGGCACAGCAGCTGCAGCAGTTTCATCATAAGGTCTGTGGTCTGCACGCACAAAACAGCGTGGGCTCAAGTAAAATGCCTCTGGACAGGTGAGAAGGATGGAAGCCCTCTATTTCTGGCACCTCTCTGAAGATCAGGATATCCGCAGAGAGACTTATCAGTATTAGCCAGGTTGACCTGGCAAGAGCAAGGGGAATTGTTTATGTTGGCTACTCGCTCCCCTAATGGCCATTTTAGGATGAAAATAAACCTTAGTAAGTCTGTTTCAGAGCATTTTGGATACCTCTTGGCATATTGACAAACCTATCTGTAAGTTTTCTTTGAGTATAATTTTAAAGTAATATGTATCATCACACAGAAGCCTTTTCAGTTCTGATCTAACTTTTCTGATGCCATGATTATAGCTTTACTCTGTCTCATCACCAAGCCTAAATTAATAGTAGCTAGTGGTACTTTGCTACCCATAAAATTTGAGCTGTGTTGTAAGCACACAGAAAATGAGATGCCAGGAATAAGCAAGAAAGGGAGAGCCTCAGCCTGGTTACTTCTGATGGAAGGCTGGGCCTGCCATCCTGGCTTGTGGTTGATTTGGGAGCATATAAGTTGGTGCTGGTCCTTCACCAGGCCAGTCATGTAGTTTATCCATGGTCTCCTATCTCTCTCCTCCCCGAACCACAGCGTTGGCTGCTTGCTGATCAATTCTTCTGAGAAAGAATCAAAACCTCCATGAGAAAGGTAACATATGCTGATGATTGATTTATGGATTTGAGGTCTCTGAGGAGCTCAGACACACAATTGCTTTGGTGAACTCCGAACTTACTCATTGCACCTCACAGCAGGAGAGAGATGTTTTAAAAAAAAAAAAAAGTCCCTTGCTTTTCAGTTCGAAAGTCATGTTTGAGACATGACTTTCCTGTGGGTGCTTGCAAAAGTACGTGTGGAGTGAATGTGTGTTGATGAGAGCCAAGAAAAAATTTATACATATGATAGTGGCTTTTGTCTTGGGCTTATCTTTGTATGGTTTTTATCCTTAGTGAGAAACATTTTTATAGCAAGAAGAATGTGATAAAATGCCAGTTAGAGTGTTTTATGGATCTTTAGCCCTTTGCTTGTAGGTGTGCTTTTTCCTTCAACTACCTGGCAATTTCTTCGAACACCCACTTCACGTCCACCACCAACCACTACTACCACCACATATGGTCTTAGTCACCTAAGGGTATGCCGCAACCTAACCATTTTCTCCCTTGTCTGTTTAATCTTTTCTTCTTTGTCTTTAGCCTTGTTATTTCCCCAGATTACTGGCCCTTTCTGGTCCAGAGTGGCATTCTTACCATTTCTGATAGTTCTTCACAGAGGTTCAGAGGGTATAGCAAATAGATGGCTAACATGAAACTTCTTCTCCTTTCTTAACTCTACAATTGGTTGCTTATTCATTTGTTAAATGGACAGGTACAGAACATTGACTGTGTGCAAGGTACACAGCTCCCACCCTCAAGAGGTTGTGCTCCTGGATATGCACAGAAGGATGGGTAGGGTACAGAAGGACCATGGTATACCGCAGAGTGACTTTGAGGAGGCTGAGGGGAGTGAGTACAGTGTGTACCATAAGAATTTAGGATATAGAGTGATAGGATGGATAGGTAAGAAGATAGGATGGATAGAATTCTAGGTAAGAGGATCATCATGAACAAAGGTTGGGAACTGCCCAGAGAATAGCTGTTTTCCTGGAACCATATAGAGTGGAGTTCAAGCTTCTGAACAGAGCTGGTTCATCAGGAGTGTTTGAGTATGACAATAGCAATATTGGAGAAGGCCTTCCTCTTCTGGTTATTCTTAGATTCCTAGCACATGAGTGCTGGAAGGGGCGTGTCTAACCCAGTTTCCACGTTATTGAGAGGAACATGAGTCCCTCTAAGGCTTAACCTTGACTTGGTCAAGGTTAGAATGTTGGATGTTTTCTCTCCCATGCAATATGGTGTTCATAGTATTGTGTTTGTTTGCACCCACTGGCAAACTTATAAAGACCACCAAGGTCTTTATAAGGAGTCTTTCTCTGAGAAGTCATTATACAAAAAAGAAACACGTTTATAGCAGCACGATTCGCAATTGCAAAAATATAGAACCAGTCCAAATGCCCATCAATCAATGAGTGGATAAAGAAAATGTGGTGTACACACACACACACACAGAGAGACACACACACACACACCATGGAATGCTACTAAGCCATAAAAAGGAATGAAGTAATGGCATTTGCAGCAACCTGGATGGAATTGGAGACCATTACTCTAAGTGAAGTAACTCAGAAATGGAAAACCAAACATCGTATGTTCTCACTCATAAGTGGGAGCTAATCTGTGAGAATGCAAAAAGCATAGGAATGATACAATGCACTTTGGGGACTGGGGAGAAAGGATGGGAGCAGGATGAGTGATAAAAGACTACACATTGGGTACAGTGTACACTGCTCAGGTGATGGGTGCACCAAAATCTCAGAAATCACCGCTAAAGAATTTATTCATCTAACCAAACACCACTTGTTCCCCAAAAACCTATTGAAATTAAAAAGTCTTTTTCTGAAAATGGAGTATTTGTGTAATTTACATTTTATGACCATTTTAACAAACTGGTATAGGTTTTGCACTTACATGAGGAGAGGGTTCATATACAAAGCAATGATTGCATTAGGATAAATTATGTTATGAAAGAAAAGGCATTAAAATGATCTTGGTACTGTTTGCCTTAAAATCAGGATTTGTGTTAACTTTGACATACTGCATGTAAGATTTGTTCTGGTAGTAACTGAACTTCATGAAATCACTGGTCACAGAAATGTAAGTTATCAGACTCTCATACTTGATTAGCAGTATACATTTTCAATAAAGCAATCACATTCCAATAAGGACCAGCAATAGCAGTTCACGGAATGCAGCTGCTCAGTTTGTATTTGAAGTGTTCGTGTATCTTTGGGAGCAATACCATGAAGTCACAAGTTTCCGAATGAGGCATATATTCAGCCTAAACACCGACTAGCTTAACTGAATTTTTGCTTTTGTTCAATACATTTACATTGTGATGTTTACAGCTTAGGCTGATAATGCTACAGTGGAAAGTATGGGGGAAATTTCTCTTTGGTCCCATTTTAAATCACCTCGCAGTATTTACCAGATGTAGAAGTTGTGTAAGTATGTGGTATCTGATAAGCTCTGTTTTATAAAATACAGGTTCTAAGACCCAGAGAAATGAAAAATATATATATTTTTTCTCAATGGAATAGTAAGCATTTACTCTGTGCCTGGCACTGTGCTAGGCATTAGTAAAAGATGGCACAGGCACTGTCCTTTTCTACATAGTGTCCATTGCATTTTTACCCCTAATGACTTGACAGTTGATTCTTAAAATTTGATTTTAGCAGGTAAAAGGCATTTTATGTTTCCGTGTTGGGGAGTATGGCAGAAGAGGCTGCTCAAGGAAAGTACTTTTTTAAACAACCACCGGGTGTCAGCAGAGGACTTAGAACTCTTGGCAACATCTGTGTTCTTGGTTTTCTTGGATTTAATTCGCTAGGCCATCTCCATTGGAATTTTTGAAAGGCAGTCAACCTCCACGGGGCCACTTTCTCCCAAATATTAGTGTCAAACACTTTCACCGCAACACTGCATCACGATTGTTTATCTTTGCCTAATAAAAGTAGCACTAGTTCCTCAATCTTTTTCTGATTTAAAACCTTTAATTCTGTCTTTCATGGTGAAGGTTCTACAAAGTAGACAGGCTGCCAGGGTGGGGAAGTGTCACCAAACTCTAGTTGTTTTTACTGACCTCTCCCCCCATACAGGTAAAGCTCACACTTACCTTATGCAGTGAAAAGTACAGGGACCATTCTTCGTCTTGCACACACACACAAAAATCTGATAATGTAGCTTGATGGTTCCAAATTACAGAAAGTATTTTCAGAGTATAAAGGAGAGAGGTCTAAGCATCTTCACTGGCCCAGCCATTTGGTTCATGGTATAGCATATATTTGGTGGTGGTCACAGATATTAGGAACTGTGTATTGATTGACAAGGGAAACCTTGGCAAGGTGGGTATGGATTTGTATCATGCCAATTCTCTCCAGTTTTCTCACCTTGACTCCTCACTTGAGTGAGCAAACTAGACAGGGATCCAAGGCATTTGGTATGAGACATTAGGCTCTAGGGTGGGGCCAAACTGGAGATGGTCTTTCTTGGACACCCAGGTTTCTTTCAAGCTTCATGCGGTATCAGAAGTGGTAGCAGTTACAAGGCTGTCAGTTTGAGTTGCTAAGCTATTGGTGACCTGAAAGACCAGCTTGGGAGATGGTTAGAGACATAAAGCAACCCCAGTGGCTTTAGCAGCTAAAGCTGCCAGGGCGTGTGGCCTGCAGGGGGTGGGGTGTTAGGCATAGTATGCACCCTGGAATCTATCCCATAAAGTAAAGGCCTGATTGATGCAGGGTTCTAGTTTAGACATGCTATAGGGATTTCCTTTGGACTGATCAGTGGGATTTGGCAAATCGCATTACAGCTAATTCCAGGAACTATGCAGATTCTTCTGTTGTTTTATATTGAATAAAATATTAAGACAGCACATCAATAGGGATTCAAAAATATTTGGAATATTTTGTTTTTGTGGAAATTTCTGCAATAATAGTCAAAGGGAATCACTGTGTTCCTGAAAACATTGTGCAGGATGTCCATAAAATATACTGTGTACACACATGCCATCAAAGAGGGCAGCTGTCATTCTTCATGGGGTTATACCCAGCTTGGTGTCAGGCAGCAGCTGGGGGAAGGCTCTCAGACCTGTCGTATGATGTGCTTTGTAAACTGCTTTTTAAAAAAGAAGTTCTTTATTGTTGGCTTGACTTCTAATTAACACAATAATTGCATATGGGATTGTGTAAGGGGCACATTTATTGGGGAAAATAAATGAAGTGTCTTTATGATGATTTTAGTTAACAGTCTCTGACATTTCTCGTTGCTCAAGGAATCCTACAGCAAGTACCGTCTTATTCACGGAAACTTGAGTCTTCAAATTTGGCCACATTGCTCTGTGCTGATTCTCACCTCTCTTGGCAATAGCTTCACACTCTCCTCTCCCTCTTTCAGATCACTGGGGTGATCCTGCTGGCTGTTGGAGTCTGGGGCAAACTTACTCTGGGCACCTATATCTCCCTTATTGCCGAGAACTCCACAAATGCTCCCTATGTGCTCATCGGAACTGGCACCACTATTGTTGTCTTTGGCCTGTTTGGATGCTTTGCTACATGTCGTGGTAGCCCATGGATGCTGAAACTGGTGAGTATGTCACAACATAATACTGCTTTCTCAACTATATTTTTGTAAAAATATAAATTACATGGAGGTGAAGTGGTTCGTCTTGAGGTCACAGACAAGACCTTAACAATTTCAGTCCAGACTCTTTCCTAATCCATCCTTTAATCCCCTAGAGGTAAAAAAAACCCCAAACACAGCCTGGCACACTAAATCTAGTCCCAGTCCCTCCGGGTAGATGATGACAAAGCAGTGGCCAGTGATTGCAGTAGTCCATTTGTATCCTCATGACAAGATGCCCTGTTTCTTTTCTTTTTTTTTTTTTTTTTCTTTTGAGATGGAGTCTCGCTCTGTTGCCCAGGCTGGAGTTCAATGGCGCAATCTCTGCTCACTGCAAGCTCCACCCCCTGGGTTCATGCCATTCTCCTGCCTCAGCCTCCCAACTAGCTGGGACTACAGGCGCCCGCCACCACGCCCAGCTAATTTTTTTGTATTTTTAGTAGAGACGGGGTTTCACCATGTTGGCCAGGATGGTCTTGATCTCCTGACCTCGTGATCCACCTGCCTCGGCCTCCCAAAGTGCTGCCATTACAGGCTTGAGCCATCGTGCCCGGCCTCGCCCTGTTTCAATTTTGAACTATATCTTAGAAGTCTCCTTAAGCATGTGATATGCAGCTTTGGTGGCAAGGCAGCATCCTGAACATAAGCAGACTTTCACCTCCAAGTTCCTGTTGGAGAAATACTTTCCACCTCCTTGAGCCTGGCCATGCATGGATGCATGTGTGTGGTCTTCTCTGAACCTGTACTCCCTGTCTCAGTGCTATGAGAGTTGAGCTAAGCCAGAGCCTGCCACCCAGAGGACTTATGCAGTGTCAAGTGTTGGCTACCAGGACCAGTGCAGGGTGCATACTCTCATGGGACAGATAAAGCAGTGATGCTTCCCAGATGATAAGGGCAGACTATTGAAAGGCTATTACTGTGATTTTTAACTTTTAGGTACAGCAGTTAACTAATTCTCTATTCACTGTTCATGTTCTTCACTGATGGGGATTAATGGTAAAGGATTTTATAGATAAAAATTAGCAAGGACCTGTCCTCAAAATAAAATTTTGTTTAAAAATATTTATTTCAGGCATCTTACTCCGTGAAGGGAGAAGCAAAGATTCCATCAGGGCCATGTTGCCTGTCCCTATGTAGCCCTAGGTTGTAGTAACATTTAATACCATCTAGTGATATATGTGGGTGTGAGAGTGGTTCATTCCAAAGGAACCGTCTTCCCAACTGGCACTGGGCAGTCAGTCTCTGTTGTCAACCTCATAGAAGTGGTGCTTGACTTTGCCATTTTCTATCCTGCAGACCATACAGGAGGCTGATGCCTCAGCCGCCACTGATTCTTCAGGTTGATGGGCAAGCCATAATGAGGCCCATCCTGATTATGGGCCAGGCTTCTGCTGCTGTCACCTGGCACTCTATACTAACACCCTGAGTCTACCTTCTAGTACTTCTCATAAACACTAGGGTTTCTTTTGGTCTAGTGCCGTAGTCCTCAACTCCAGATACATGATTAAATCACCTGGGAAGCCATTTGCAAAAACCTTTGCCAGCATCCCACCGCTAGCTGGTTGAAGTAGACTCCTCAGTGGTGGTGAGGCCCTGGCATCTTATTTTCTAAAAAGCTCTCCAGAGGATTCAATCTTGTAGCCAGTATTGAGAACCTTTTGTTTAGCACAATGAGTAGCAAGAGGAGAATTAACTTCAAAAGCAGAGAAAAGAAAAAATTCTAAAAAACCATCCATTCAAACAAGAAGGGAAGTGATGTGGTGTTGAGACCTGACTGATTCCAACTAACTGTTTAAAGTCTTTAGCGGCAAGGATGTAACCTCCTTGGACCTTTGTCTCCAATTGTAACAAAATAGAATTGGACTAAATCACCAAAGTTTCTCCTGGCCCGAATACTATGACTGGAGAGGGGTGGGAGAGGTGATATTTTTATGTTCTAATTCTAAATTTGCTTGTGGGGCAGAAGTATCCCATAGCTGAGTATAATGTCATAAAATAGGATATGTGTATAAACAATGGAATAGTTAGTTCTGGCCTCTTCTGGAGGTGGCTTCACACCACACTACCATTTTCTTCTCCTAACACAAGTTCGCTGGCAGGTGAGCATTTTGGGAAGTAGAGAAGTTTTTTGGTTTGGGGCTTAATTTGGGTCTTTAAAAATGTCTTTTAGATCAAATTTTAGATTCTACATATGTGTAAGATCAGGCAGTTATTAGTCTTTTCTTTCCCTGACTTATTTCACTTAATCCTCTAGATTCATTCACGTTGTCGCAAGTGACAGGATTTCATTCTTGTTTATGGCCTAATAGTATTCCATTGTGTATAGACACATTGTGTCCAGTGTGTATGGACACTTAGGTTGGCTATTGTCAATAGTGCTGCAATATACATGGGGGCGTGGCTATCTCCTCAACATATTGATTTCATTTTCTTTGGGTATATACCCCGCAGTAGGATTGCTGGATCATATGGTAGTTCTACTTATAATTTTTTGAGGAACCTCTACTCTGTTATCCATAGTGGTTGTACTAATTTACATTCCAATCAGCAGTGTATAAGAGTTCTCCCTTTTCCACATCCTCATCAGCATTTATTTTTTTTTTTTTGTCTAGAGACAGGGGAGGAGGGAGGAGCAGAGGTTGGCCAATGGGTGCAAAGTCACAGCTAGATAGGAGGAATTATCTGGTGTTTTATTGCATAGTAGGGTAACTATAGTTAATGTATTACATATTTAGCAATAGCTAGAAGAGAGGATTTAGAATGTTCCCACCACAAAGAAATATTTTAGGTAATGGATATGCTAACTACTCTGATTTGATCATTACACACAGTATGCATGTATCAAAACATCATACTGTACCCCGTAAATATGTACAATTATTATATGTTAGTTAAAAACAATAAAATTTTTAAAATATGATTTGGTCCTTTTATGTGATAGAGGCTATACTGGGTGCGTATGACATTTTATTTTTCTCCTCACTACCACCATGCAGTGTAGGTTATATTTTCATGTAATGTGATAGGAACTTGGAGGTTTAGATAACCCACCCAAATTCACACAGCTAATGTATGGAAGGCTGGGATTTGAACCCTTGTATGTTTCCTTCCAAAGCTAGGACTATTTCAACTCCAATGTTTACATTTGGGAAAAAAGCTCTAACCCCTACTGACATGTATTTAGTACAAGCTCTTCCCAATAGGCTTTTGGCAAATGCTTTCTGTAGGTAAAACGGCCACTCTCTGAAAGCTCCTAGAGGCAGGAAACTTGCCAGACACAGAAAACTGCTGATTCGGCTGATGAGAGCGGAAGTCACTTGATTAACTGTCAGTCTAGAATTTTGCAGTCCTTATATAACCTCATTAATTGCAAAACAACTGAAAATAACTATGTCTACTTTATGGAAGCCCAGAGAGGCTGCCTCCTTTCTAAGAGGTAGTTCATAACAAGATGGGATTCAAACCTAGGAGGACTTCTGACTACAGAGATAAATGCCCTTTCTTCCACCTGCCTGCTAACAGTTATTTTCCCACCCAACTTTCTGGAAGAGTCTAGGCTTATCCCATCAGCAAAATGGGAGAGTCTCACATCAAACTCTGTTTTGAATTGCATTTTGTATGAAGTTGGGAAAGAAGTCATGTACATGGGGCATTCTCATAACTACATGTTTAGTATTTGAGTGGCTGTGCTTTCTAGAGAATGTTGTTAATATTTAGAAAGAAATTGATATTTTAAGCCAACATTTCCTTTTTCGATGTATGTGCCACTAGATGAGAAAAAAAAAATTATGACTCAGCATACATATGTATAGTTTATGAGACATGTGTATACTTTACAGGTAAGTAATGTGGCCACATGCAATCTATCCAAATTCCACAGCATTGTTTAGGGCCATTGCAAATGTTCAAAACCATTATATTTCATTTTGAAATAAGAAGCAGATTGTAAGACATGTGCCTTGTAGGTAAGGAATCAATTCTTGTTTTTATCTGCCTTTCAAAGTTATCCTTAATGTTTCGTAAATACCATGTACTACCCTTGAATTTAGGCGTGCTTGCACGTGCATGCACATGCAAAAAACTTGAGAAGTATCAGCAGCATGAGATGAAAAGCACTAAAGACGTTAGATGCTTGCAAATGTCATTAGTAGTATAGTGCATTTACTTTTTGAAAGGCTATAAACTCCATGCAGCATCCCAAACAAGAAAGGCAGGCAACTCCACAGGAAAGCTGCAGTGGCTACTGTGTCCAGTGATGACCACCAATCTGAAGAGGAACATCATCTTGCACACGTTTGGCTTCTTGGGCCCAGATGGGAGGGATACAATTCCAAATGAAGCAGTTTTGTAATTGTTTCATCTGAGATGTGGTTGAGACTACTGGAGGCATTTGCCTAGGCAGCAGGTTCTCATCCTGGCCGTGTTCACAAGCATGATGGGCTAGCGTTAGAGAAAAGACATTGGGCTGGTTCTTATTTCTTCTGAAAGCAGCACCAATGCCAGTGAGTGGAAGTTAGAAGTAGGCAGACTTGTGGCCAAAGGGAAAGGAAGTCTTTCCAACAATTGGAACAGTTTCAAAATGGAATGGGCCGCAGGGAATTGGCTTGCAGACCGTCGTGAGGAAGTTGGTAAAAAAAGGACCCCCAGACAGGGCAGAATGTGTCCTGTGACCTTCAGAGCAGTTTGGTTTTTTTCTAGCTCAAAGATTCTAGTGTAACAAATAGTGGATACCTTAGTTGTGAAAGTTCCTTCCAGATTTCTCCAGGTGAGCCAAGCTGATAGGCACAATGCCAGTCTCTCAGTGAATTCTCCCCAGCCTGTGTACTCCAAAATGCATATGCATATTAAACACACATTCCTAGATTGAGGCTTATGTGGGTAAATTTAGAGAAGAATGTTTTATATTTTTTTCTAAACTTTGTCTAGGGAGTGTGAGGACTTGTCTAATTCCCGCTGATTGAAAGTAACCTACCCTGAAGAAGCCCTCTTCTTAATCCTGATGTATCTGACTTTGTCTTTGTGTGCTTAATTTTCAGTATGCCATGTTTCTGTCCCTGGTGTTCCTGGCTGAGCTCGTAGCTGGCATTTCAGGGTTTGTGTTTCGTCATGAGGTGAGTATACACAAAATGCAGAACTCAGTTAAGGGGTGTTTGGGAGGAGGATTCTTGAAACCTCTTGAAATGTGTAAAGGGTGCATATAGGCTAGCTGTTTTCCTCAGTGGTGTTGTTGTTTTCCAAAGATCATGTCATATGACCTGAAATTTTCATGAAATTCTAAATGTGGGAATTCCACCAAGCTTGAAACCTTCATTGTTGATCTTCACTGTTTCTCTGTGTAGCCATTGCATAAAATGATTCTCTCCCGTTATAAAGCAGTGACCTTCAATATGGATTTCATACTCCTTAAAAATAGCTGCTTCAGGCTGGGCATGGTGGCTCATATCTGCAATACCAGAGCTTTGCAAGGCCTGGGGCAGGAGGATCTCTTGAGGCCAGAAGTTCAAGAGCAGCCTGGGCAACATAGTGAGAACCCCATCTCTAAAAAATAAAAAAAATAAATTAGCTGGGTGTGGTGGCTTGCTTCTATAGTCCCAGCTACTTAGGAGGCTGAGGAGGGAGGATCACTTGAGCTTGGGAGGTCGAGGCTGCAGTGAGCTAATATCACACTGCTGTACTCCAGCCTGGGCAAGAGAGTGAGATCCTGTCTCTATTTTTTGTTTTTAAAAATAGCTGCTTCAGTAAGGCACAAGTGTATATCTGTATAACAAGATTTCTAAGACTATAAAGGCAAGCCAAACTAATTGTCTTGCTGCCTCAAAATTTTATCATTGACTCTCCATAAATAATAGTAAAGCCAGAAGTAGATACACATGTGTTAAAAAGAAAAAGAAAAAATATATATACAGGTGGAAAACAGAGAGTGTTACTGTGGGTCTCGAAAGTCTGGCATCATCTGTTCGCAGGCCCTGTTTTTTTTTTTTAATTTTTAAAAAAATTTTTTCATTAACCCATCTTGCTGCACACTTAAAGATCCCACTATTGTGCTTGGCCAAGTTCAGTTCCCCCTGAGCTTGACTGTATGCTCTCTGCTCCCCTACTGCCTTGTTTTTCCCCTTTACCAAAGACAGTATCCCAGATGCCAAAGCTGATTCCCAGAACCCAGTTTGTATGGGTGCTGCATTTGGAATTAGAACCCCATTCATAGTCTCTAGTGAAGTGAGACCTGATGAAGTTTCAGCCTCAACAGCCCTAATAAGTGCCCCTCGTGCATGTATGAACACCAGGAGCAGCCTGGCTTGTTCCTACCTGAGCCTCTTGTTTGTTGCTGGGAGTGCGCTCTGTGGAGGGGTTTTTCTCTTAATGGTGCTTGCTGCCTAGGGCCTGGAAATCCTCATGTACCTAATCTCTTTTGGCTGAAACCCTGAGGGCTGTTGTGGGAGGAAGGTACAATGCCACTCTGACCACCAGCGCTGGTCTTGAGTTTGGCTAGTCAAACTCACATGATGACAATAGGTCTCACTTAGTGCCATTTAACAAAAGCGGAAAGATATAACAAAGGAAGCACAGTTTGCCTGCTAGGCAGTAGTGGGCTTGTTTCTCCACCATGAGTCCTCAAAATAGTCTAGTGCCTATTCTGTGTACAGTCCCCCATCCTAAGAGACAGCTTAAGTGTAGCGAAATGAAATGACACAGCTGGGTGTGGTAGCCACCTTAGCTTAGAAGCTGCATGTAACTGGTATCTCTATCTCTTGTAACTGTCCCATGGACATAGTTTACAGCATTTTAGCAAAGAATATGCCTAGTTAGGAGAGTCACCATACTTAGCCCTAAGCTTCCCACCAAGTAGTTATTGTCATTTGCTGTCCTCCCAATCTGGAGGCATTTTACCAATTGGGGGTCAGTTTTATCATAAACTCAGTGGCCTGGTAACACATTCGACATTCCACCTTCATCAGGTTTCCAGGGAAACAGAGCTTGAAAGTTACCCCAAAGTCAAATGTGGTAACAGAAAAGGTTTTGTTAACTTTTTTTTTTTTTTTTTTTTTTTTGAGACAGAGCCTTGCTCTGTTGCCAAGGCTGGAGTGCTGTGGCAAAATCTCTGCTCACTGCAACCTCTGCCTCCTGGGTTCAAGCGATTCTCTTGACTCAGCCACCCAAGTAGCTGGGATTACTGGCACCTGCCACCATGCCTGACTAATTTTTTTTTTGTATTTTTAGTAGAGACTGGGTTTTGCCATCTTGGCCAGGCTGGTCTTGAACTCCTGACCTCAAGTTATCTGCCCATGTCGGCCTCCCAAAGCGCTGGGATTACAGGCATGAGCCACTGCACCTAGCCAACCTTTTTAAGTTCTTGTCCTTTATTATCTTTTTTTTTTTTTTAATTTGCCTCAATAAAGACAGGTAAGTGAAAGTTGGTTTTGCCTCACTCCTATGGTAAAACGGGGATCAGTTTTTGACCAAAACATCAGTCATCCTGTCCACCCAAGTGGTTTGTCTTTTATGAGCCTCCTGTGTAAGGGCAGAGAAAGTTATAGAAAGATGGGTATTACTCAATTCAAAGAAAATAAGTAGAAAGCTCATGCCTGAGGTTTGGCAGCTCACCATCACAGCCCTTTCAGAAATGGACAGGCCCCTCCAGTAGGTCATTCAGCAGGTCAGGCTTTCTCTGGATTGAGGCTGAGGGGAACAATTTTTTAAATTCCGGAGCTTAAAAACCCCCTGGTGAATTTTCTGAGCTTTTCCATCTCAGAAAATGGGGCATTGCCTCCCTGGCCTACATTTATACAGAGACTTTCAGAAGAGGCTATGTTAGGGTAGAAGTTGGTAAGAATTGGAGTCAGTTTGGGCTGTGGTGGACTGCAATCACATCCCTCCTTGTCTTCCATAGATCAAGGACACCTTCCTGAGGACTTACACGGACTCTATGCAGACTTACAATGGCAATGATGAGAGGAGCCGGGCAGTGGACCATGTGCAGCGCAGCGTAAGTTCCAGAGGAGATGAGGGTGTGAACTAACTATGAGGTCTAGGCTTAGACTTATGGACTGCCTGTAGGTTGGCCCAGTAGTTGCTATTTGTTCCCGTTCTTCAACTCTTAGTCCAGTTCCATTGCCAAGAGTTGACACCCAGTCCTTGTCCAGGCTCCAGTTATTCAGGTAATTAATGTCAAGGAGGACCACTCCCTTGAGTGTGCCTTGTATCAGTAAGGGTTGCAAGTATGCCAAGGACAGCTCATTTGCTCTTCAGATCTGAACCCTTGGGAAGGAGTTAGGCAGTGAGTGTGTGACCACCTTGCTTAGAGTTGGCTCCCGGAGGCTGGCTTTCTGGAATCGATGTCTTCAGGCTGGGTGGAGAGCTCAGGCGAGCTGCATTCACTGGCTGGGGCAGTGGAGTGGGCATAGAGTGGACCTAGAAGAAACTGAGGCTCTGTTAGGTATGTGAAGGTGGTGAGCTGCCTGATGCTTTGCGGAGGATATGGGGGAAATAGAAGAGAGATTTCCTGTCTGGGTGGCAAGTGCTGGCACTCAAGCATAACTGCCCATCAGGAATCACTAAGGAGGATTTTGCTTTGGTTTTTCTTGGTTTTGTTTACTTCAGAAGAAGTCTTTTTTCTAATTTATTTTGATAAAAGTTCCAACATATAGAGAAAAGTCTCAGGAATACTACAAGGAACTGTATACTCAGATTTACCAATTAATTATATTTTTGCCCCGTTTGCTTTAATATTCTCTACATTGGGGTTGGCAAACTTCTTCTGTAAAGGATCAAATAGTAAATATTTTAGGCTTTGAGGGCCATAAACTCTGTCACAACTACTCATCTCTGCCACTGTAGCACAAAAGCAGCCACAGACAGTATGTGAACACATAGTTGTGGCTGTGTCCCAGTAAAACTTTATTTACAAAAACAGGTAGCTCCTGGGCTATAGATTACCAGCTTTGGCTCTCCCTTTCTGTATGTGCATCTTTTTTTCTTAAGAACTATTTATTTACTTATTAGTAGATATCCCAGGGGAGAGTTTTTTGAAACCATATTTGCCTCAATTCACCAATCAATAGTCCTGATTTAGTGGATGAATACATCTATATCAATAGGTGATTGTGAGTTGGACACAGACGCACTGCTTTGCTTTGTGGAGGCGATAAGAAAGCCAATGTGATATATAATTTAGAACTTCCTTCTTGGAGATCAAACAAGCATCAATATGGGTATAATTGTTATTGGAGCTTCCATTCATCTTGACACACCAAAGCTGCACATGTTGTCTTAGGGCTTTTGCCTGTGTTTCTCTTGTAAAAGTTACAAGGCAGTGATTGAGGAGACCACATTTGATCTGCCATTTTTTTATTCTTTTCCTTTCCCTGTTAATAGCTGAGCTGCTGTGGTGTGCAGAACTACACCAACTGGAGCACCAGCCCCTACTTCCTGGAGCATGGCATCCCCCCCAGCTGCTGCATGAACGAAACTGATTGTAATCCCCAGGATCTACACAATCTGACTGTGGCCGCCACCAAAGTTAACCAGAAGGTACCCGCTTTCTCCCGGCCCAGATGGGACCAGTGGTGAATGTTTGGGGGGGCTTTTTTGTTTCCATGAAATTATGACAAATAGATTTGAAATAGTAGTCAAGGGAAAGAGAATCTTACTTTGTGGTTCCTTGATTGCCTGGGAGAGGCACTTGAGGCTTCTCACTTCTAAAAGAGAAAGCTGTGACTCAGATCAGCCTTGTCTTTCTCTCCCACAGCAAGGATCTACCAGGCATAGTTAGGAAGGTTTAGTAAGCAGTTCCTGTTAACCCTGATGCTTATGTCAGACAGCGAGCGTTGGCTTTCTTCTTTTGGGGTGTCCGTCTTCTGCTTAATATACCATCTAAACATGAAATTGTTTGCAGCTGGGTGTCAGTCTTTGACAGCAAGAGGGGAGTAGAGTTGACAAACAGCATCTGCTTCTGCTAGGAGGGTGGCCTTTATTTTAGGGAGTTTACTGCCATAGGAAAAGAAATCAGCAACTCCGATTCAACTCACTGTCAACCTCCTGACTCCCAAAGAAATTAGAGAGGGGAAAAAAGAGGACTAAACGAAATTTAAAAGTTAGTACATAGTGAAAATGAGGGAAATGAAGTTTTAGTAGTCAGAGAAGAGGAAAATCAATTCTGCATTCCATTTTACAGAGAATACGATGAAGACATGATATAACTGCATGTGAAGATTATCTACATCTTAAATGTTTAGAGAAATACCATATATAACATATATTTTGGTAAACAAAAGGGAGGAAAAAACCTACTATTGTGTTTACGTCCTGTTATTCAGTCAAGGGGTAAATCTTTTCTTGCTAAGGTAAAATTCTGTTCATATGATGCCTTCAAAATTCTATGTGATCTGGACCAGCTACTGAATAATTCAGAGAAAAAAAGATAGTTCAGTAAGATTCAGTACTGACTGCTTCTTGTCTAAGTTAAAAGGACATCTGTTTCTATTTAAATTTTCTTATGAACCCAAACATTGAGGCTTCCTTCATCTCTTATTAGTTAATAAGGTAACTTCTGGCTTCTTCATGGACATCCCCACTGAGTACCCATACGTGTCATTATGCTTCCATTTTATGAAGTGCTAAGCATACCTGGCATGTGGTAGATACTCCAATTTATGGAAGGCAAGAAGTACTCTATGGCAGTGAGATATTTGATATAACAGAGCTTCAGAAGGTTGTTCATGAAAGCAGTACCCAAGTCTTTTTTTTTCCCCCACTCAAGCTTCCTCTTCTTTTGTGAAAATTGAGGATCCAGAAGTCAGGAGCACAGGGTCTAGTGTCAGGCTCCAGTAGAAATTCTGACTGAGCCACTTGTTGGTTATGTGATCTCGGTCAAGTTACTTAACTTTGTCAGTCTTGCTTTTCTTGTCTGTAAAATGCGGATAATAATAGTACATGTTCCTTGTGCTTGATTTGAAGATTTAATGAGATAAAGTGTCAAAAGCACAGTGCCTGGCACAGATTATGACACAGATGTGATACATGTTAACTGTAATACAAATGATGATGGTGAAATTTGTCTTCTGTATCACATGGAGTCTTTTATTAAAAATGATGCAGCAGTTTCTTATAGGGAGGATCTTTTGTTAGTATGTAAAAACAAGTTTGGAGACGTATCTTATAGTGCATCTATAATCCTTACAATTATTTCCAGAAAGAGAGATGGGGTCACATTTTTTCATTTCATTGATAAACCTACACATTGACCTCACTTTCCACCTTCCCACTATAATCCAACTTTATATTTTCCTGGCCACCTCAGATACTTAGAAGATCTGCTTAACTTCTCTCTTACTTACCTTATAGCCTCCAACCTGGCTCCCTCAGAGGAGAAAAAGTGAATGAAAACTAAAATTTGTCTAGCAAGTTTCCTTAGACATTCTTATTTAATGCCCACCTGAACTTATGAGACAAATTACTTTTCCTGACTCAATGTCAGACACCTAATCTATACAAGGTGGAAGATTGGAATGGGGTAATAGTAGATGCTCATAAATGTTACCCTTCCTCCCAGTGACTCCTTCCCCTAGGAAGCTTAACTACTGCCACATTCTAGTTATATGGAATCCTATGATTTAGAACAAGTGGATCATCCCTGTAGATCCTGTGGTGTCTTGGACCCTGTACTTACTCTGATAGCACAGAAAGATGATTCTTGGCTCTTACCAGGAAGCTTGAGAAACCTGTCTTGTACAGATAACTGGGAGAGAACAGGAGGAAAATATGAACAGTTAAATAGGATATTTATTGTTTGGATTTGGGGACAGGTTTTATTTTGATTTTACTAGCAGGATGATGAAATGTCTGCATGTTCAGTTGGCTAATAGCATTGGCTGAAATCCTACTTCATAGGAATTCTTTGACAGTTCGTAAGGGCAAGAGGAACATAGTTACTTTGCTTGGCAGCTACAGAGATACCTCTTCCCATAACCTGTCTGGAACTAGTTTTCTACTTCTAGTAGTTAAAGTCGGTCACTTGCAGATGTTTTCCATTGGTGACTGTTGATTTAGACGTGCTGAGAGGGTGAGCAAATGAACTGTTCTGAGTGTTTCCTAGGATACTTAGCAGGTCTGTGTAGATTTATCTCACACCTGACAACCGACTTTCATATTAGGAAATTGAGAGAGATTGTTGTGAGTAGATAAGATCATAGTTTAGGGGAAAATTTAAGGTTGAATGCAAACATGGCCTGTGGTTGCAGTATTAAATCAGCTCTTGCAGTATGCGGATCTGTGCTGAGACATGGAAAATGAACTTTGGGGTTCATGCAGTAAATAACGGAAAAATCCAGAGATGGAAAACATTTATTTTGACATTGGTCTCTTATTGTTTAAAAACAAAAAAACTAAGTCACTTATATCTTCTTATTTTAATTAATCCTATTACTGATATGATTCATTAACTTGCTTTCTTATTTGGAGTAAAAAATAATGAGAAAACATTTCTTATAGAAGAGTGCTTCTCACCTTTTAATGGGCATATGAAGTGTCGGGAGATCTGGTTAAAATTCATTAAAAATATGTCAAAAGCAATAACCCATGGATTTGGCAGATTCTGATTCAGTAGGTCTGGGGTGGAGCCTCCAATTCTGCATTTCTAACAAGCTCCTAGGTGAAGAAATACTGCTCATTCAAGATCCATAGATTGAGGAACAAGGTTTAGAGAGAACTATTTCGGCTCAGTTGTACTAATGCCAGGCAGCTATTTCCTTTTTCTGGTTTCTCCTACTGGTTGGAGTGGCCTTACCAAAAATAATGTGACCAAGTCTAAAATCTTCTAGAATGAAGTAGAAATCATACTTTAGAAAATATATTCAGCTTAAGTGTAGAATTGAAGTGCCCAGAAAAAAATCTATGCCAAACTGTTTTGCAGAATAAGAAAATAGCTCATTCTGGTTCTCTCTGAGTTGTATTATCAGGCTTGTGTTTCCAAATTTTGAGCTTACATAACACTGGTGCTGATCTGGACCTCATTCTTTAGCCCCATCATCACTGCAGGGAGAAGATATAGTAATGATGGCCAGCCTGGCAAACTGCTGTCCTAGCTGCTACCTTTTGGGAAAGTGTTAGAATATCCACATCTCTTCTCATTTTGTCTTCTTTCTAACACAAATTCTTCTCTCTTCTACTACCTTTTGAAAAATAGTGTGAGGCTGGGCACGGTGGCTCATGCCTGTAATCACAGCACTTTGGGAAGCCGAAGTGGGTGGATCACCTGAGGTCAGGAGTTTGAGACTAACCTGGCCAACATGGTGAAACCCCATCTGTACTAAAAATACAAAAATTAGCCAGGCATGGTGGCACACACCTGTAATCCCAGCTACAGCCTGAGTGACAGAGTAAGACTCTGTCTCAAAAAAAAAAAGAGAAAAGAAAAGAAAAAATGAAAAAAAATTGTGTGATATACAGTCTCACTAGTAAAAGTGAAATCAGTAAGCTTCTACTATGGGGAATCAAATTTCAAAACTCCCCATGAGTGATAATGTATTTCCTTTCCCACTCCTACCCTGGCCTTCAAATTTGCATCACGTAACTAAGGAGTATAGTTTGTCAATTGCATTGAAAACATGTGTCACACAAAGGGACCAACACACACTGGGGCCTATAGGAGGGTAGAGGGTGGGAGGAGGAAGAAGATCAGGAAAAACAACTATGGGTACTAGCCTTAATACTTGGGTGACAAAGTTATCTGTACAACAAACCCCGATGACACAAGTTTACCTATATAACAAACTTGCACATGTACCCCTGAACTTAAAAAACGAAAGAAAACATGTCTCAAAGCACTACTGGTAAGTTAATGCACCATTTTTTTTTCCTGCACGCAGACTACAAATGTATATAGATACCACTTAATAGAAGACACAGCATTGCCAGAATATTTTACAAGCTATAAGAAATGTTAAATTGTTAAATTTGAACTTAAAAAGGGGAAACATGGTTGGGTTTTTTTTGTTCTTCAAATGTTATTAAAACTTAGTGTGCCATTCTTGATAAACAAGAACCAGCTTTAATCTGTTTATTAAATTAATGTCTTTATTTTTCGCAGACTTTATACATTTTAGTTGAAGCCCTTTTCCAGAAAACTGGAAAAAGACCATGTCTTCCTAGCTGAATAAGTCAGTTCAGGACTCTAGGTTGATTTGGCCAGTTTCAAATAAATATACTTACAAATTCTCTCTCTCTCTCTCTCTCTCTCTGGAAAAGATGACCCTAGAACATAGGTTTTCCCTATTTAAAAAATCCTAATGGTCTCATTAGGAAGAACCCTAAAACTCCATAAAGTTGGCAGATATTCAAACACTTCCCTCTAGCCAGATGATTTCGGTTTGTTTATTCAAGATTTCGTCATTCATTGTCAAAATGCTAGTAACTATGTTTATGATCCTGAGATTTCCTGTTCAAGGATGCGGAATGTCTTTTCAAGTCTACTTCTTTGTCTCTATAGTGTTTGCTTCATAGATCTTACAGATTTCTTGCTAAATTTAATCCTACTAAAGAAACATTTGTCAATGAAATTGTGTCTGGGATTGGCTTTAAATAGGATGGGATTTGGGGAGGTTCCAATGAAGCAAGATTGACCAAATGTTAATTTGTGATGTTAGGGGAAGGGTCATGTGTCTCTGTATTTTTGCGTATGTTTGAAACCTTTTCTTATTGTTTTAAGTTTGAAAAGAATGCTAATAAATCCCTAGAGTGAGTTGCAATTGTATTTGCTGAATTAAGGTTGAAGTGTATGTTGGGAGTGTTTCGAGTACACATAGCCCAGCTTGGTCTGAGTGAAAACATGTCTCCAAGACAGTGTCTTTCTCTTTCCAGGGTTGTTATGATCTGGTAACTAGTTTCATGGAGACTAACATGGGAATCATCGCTGGAGTGGCGTTTGGAATCGCATTCTCCCAGGTAGCCTACATAATTGTGCAGAACCTGGTCTAACCTTTCCTCTGCCTCCCTGGCCTCCAGATTCTCTGCCTGCCTTCCTGTGCTTTGGGAAAAGCTGATAGATGGGGTCAAAGCTCCTTGCTCATTAGTCTTCAGGTGATCTGTTTATTGATTTTTCTTTTTCAACTCAAATGAAGTTTTGTCATCAAGGGAATATCAGTTACAGTTAAACTAATGACTAGCTCCAGAAAAACAACTGGCTACTTCTGTAGGTCAAATGGAGGTTAACTGAATAACGTGCTGGCATAATTGGATCATAAACAACTCAAAACATCAAATGGCTGATCTGGATTTGGGGGAAGCTTTTTTCCTGATCGACCTAACCCTTTTTTGCTCTCTCTTAGTTCCTATGTATTACGGATGAGATCTCTCCCTTTAAAGAAAGCCTAAATTTAGCAAACTTCAACTTGTGATCATTATTTTAATTTCTAAGTTTGGCTATTCGTAACAGGTTTGACTATTCTTATGTGGTTTCTTAAGAGGAAATCAAATTTTGTGTATTAAATTTTATATCCCTTTATCTGTACCTACCCTCAAAAAAAACAATGGGAGAAGTACTATGCCAATTAAGTAAACCACACACACTGGAGGATAGAATAAGATTAAGCTAAATCTAAAATGTAGCCCACGTCCACCAGGCAGGGCATGGTCCCACAGGCTTCTGATCTCTCAGGCAAATGATACATCCTTGCTATAATGTTGCTTTGGGTAGAAGAATCAACATGTATAGTTAACAAGCAAGAGCAAACTTTGTTTATGTTTAACTCAGACTTTGTTCAGACCAACAGATCATGTTTCAAACAAAGCTCGATTAATGTTGTCTGAGTAATGTCTCCACAGCTCTCATTTTTTATTATTTTTTTATTTCTTTTTATTTAGGACCTGGTGTCTACAACAAACCACAACTCTAATTTCTACATAGGCTATCTCAGACTCTAATTACTTTTTCCCTAGCCATCTGTATCTCTGGCCCTCCTGCTTAGCAATGCAGATGCACTTTAATTTTATTCCAGTTTGTTCCTAAAACTTTCTAATTGAAATGTGGAATATACAGAAAGGTGCATAAATTATGTTTACAGCTTAATAAGTTACCACAAAATGAACATAGCTGTGTAACCCTCGCTAAGATTAAGGAATAGAACTTTAGCCTGATGGTTTGTTTTTTACTAGACAGCCTTAGAGAAGTAGAAGAGCTTTTCTTCTTAAGCAGTTACAAAACCTGTGAGACATTTTATCTCACAAGAGAACGTGGGCTCAGCCAACACAAATGTGTTTCTTGTTGCAATTTCAAAACTATCTTTTACCATGCTTTGTTATTTTTTGTTTTTGTTTTGCAGCTCATGAAGTGAATTAAACCCTCAACACTCCAACACATAGACAAACCAGAGTGGGGTCACAAACAATGCAAATTAACTGAGTCTCCAGAGACATTTGAAAAGTCATTGCTACTCTGAAATTTCTTCTAGTTGCTATAATATTTCAATAATAATACTCAGCAACATCACTCTAATGACTGAGGGACATTTTAGAGGATCCCCAAACCCTGGTGACTGATGCAAATGTGCAAGATGCACTTGACAGCCTTGAACATCCTGTTTACTTAACATATGTATGTGTAGCATCATATTGTTAACATCAAAAGGGTGTCTTGTGTTTGGCATTTGAGGAGACCTGTCCCATTGGAGGAAAAAAAAATATTGCTGAAGTCTCCCCTAATAGCTATCCTAGAACCATAAAGGGACATTATGCTGATACTGTACATTAGGAGAAGAGAGCCTCAAAGAACCTGGAATCTCATGAATGAAACACCTTATCATCCAAGAATATTCCCATGTGGCCATGAGCATGAGTGTGTGTGTGGTATTAAGAGGATCCTATTTTCATTAATGAGATGAATCAAATCAAATGGATCCTTCTCCAAGTAATGAACCTGATTAATACCTCTCTTCCACTCTTCTCTCACACATCCCAGTGAAGAAATGTATGATTAGACAAACAATTATCTGGCCTGATTAATCTCTCTGTGCTACCTTAAAGAAATCTGTGATTTGTGAATTGTTGAATATGCACTGTGACCCTCTAGGCCAGTAAGAGAGCGGCTTTGGCCTTAAGGAACCCCAACTCTGAAACTCTCTGCAGTGAGTTTAAGTCTCATCAAGGTGCCACATAGTTGTTGGGGTGATAAAACACAAAGCCCAGTGGCATCATACCATGGTGCCCATACTGCTCACCCATGTGGCCAGGCAGGTCCAGCAGGGCAGAGACTTGAGACCTGCTCCCAGGTTCAGGCAGGGAGAGAAATGGCTATGGCTGGCTTTTGCCAGCCAGATGCACCAGGAACTGCAGCTATTTATGGTGCCGTCAGCCTCAGGGGTCCTGAAAGCTGAAGTTGGCTTCCAGACGTCCATAGATCCAGGGCATCCCTGGGACAATGGTGGCCACTTACCAGATGCCGGTTCACAAAGAACCAGCCCTACTGATTCTGGTCAGTGACCTGGAACCAGACCTTTGGCTACATGTGTTCAGAAATTTTAGAGCCAATGTCATAGTAAAATTTAGCAAATGTTGGCTGATATTGATGAACCAGTTGTGTTGGCCTATGCCTTAGCCTTCCTATAATAAAGAAGGCTCTACTAAGTTAGAGGCCACAGAGAGGACAAAGTAGGTAGGAAAGAACAGAGCTCGCTCTCTCTCTTCCTCCCTCCCACTTTTGCTCTCCTGCCCTCGACCCTTTTCTTGCCCTTTGCTTTGCTTGCTCTTGTGACCTCCGTGCTATCATCTTTTGGAAGAAACTGGCCATGCACATCTATTGTCTCAAAGATTAAAGGTGGTATAAAGTATTAGGAAAACTAAGCTGGGTCTAGCCTTTTAATAGACTGGGCAAGAACTTTGTCCCCTGTTAGCTAACTTAGCTAATTGAAAGCTCCTGAGTGCTGTTTTTGAACAGCAGCAGGGTTGTGTCAAGCATTAAACACTTCTCTCTACAAACGTCCATTACCTTTGCCCTCTCAAGGTAAACCTCATTTGTCTGGACTTGATGGGCAGGGTCTGCTGCCCTATAAATTTATAGCAGAAGGTTGAGTGTGTTTAGTAGGGTACCTCTTCGCTGCATCTTTGGCAACTGCTCTTTCACTCAAGGGCTTGTGGGAAGAGTGAGAAATGGAGCATGCACGCACATCACCCGGGTCCTATCCCCACCCCCAAAATGGCCTGGAAGACAAGAGCCATGGGATGTCTGGGCATGGACATGTTTATTGTTCAATTTGTGACATTGTGTATATGTACATATGCATGTGTGTCTGTGGTGGGGTGTCCTCTGGGCTTCTGTATTTAGTACTTCTGTGTCTAAATAGACCCAGGGCTTTGCTAGACTTGGAACCTGTTAGGCTGGATTAATTCCCCATATCATGTAATATTATAGTCCTGAGTAAAGACAGTAGAGCTGTTTTCCAGAAGGGGAGGGTTGAGTGACTCGCTTGAAGTTGGGCAGCTACTATAGATCCAGGATTATAATTCTGACCTCTTCACCTGGCTTGCTGTATTAACTTTTAAGGCCAGAGATCACCCTTGTTCCTGCCACTGATAGCACCTGAAGGGAATTCATTTTGTGCTTTTATAACAAAAAGACTTCAGTCTGTGAAATTCAAAAGGAAAAGGTACTCATAAGAAAACACAGACCCTATTACTACCCATCCATTTTCTAACCCTCACCCTCCTGTCTGGCCTCCTCCAGGGTCTAAATGCTGCTAAGGTGATTCATTATGTGCTGGTCATTCTTTTCTTTTGGGGGGCCCTTGAGAAGACCTGTTTACCTTTTCTATGTAGAGGGCAGGACAGAGCTGGGGCTATTCTTAGATAGGACAAGAGGGTACAACCTTAAGCTCTGAGAATTACCTGTGTAGCTTGGGGTGTATTCTTTAACCTCTCATAACCCTCAGTTTTCTTATCTGGAAAACTGAGATTGTAATATTGTACAGGTTGTGGTAAATATTCAGTACAGGCTATGTACAGTGGCTCATGCCTGTAATCCCAGCACTTTGGGAGGCTGAGGCAGGCACATCACTTGAGCCCAGGAGTTCAAGACCAGCCTGGTCAACGTGGCAAAACCCCATCTCTACTAAAAATACAAAAATTAGCTGAGTGTGGTGGCACACAAATGTAATCCCAGCTACTCAGGAGGCTGAGGCAGGAGAATCACTTCAACCTGGAAGGTGGAGGTTGTAGTGAGCCGAGATTGCACCACTGCACTCCAGCCTGGATATTCAATATAGTCATCACTCCGTATCTGCAGATTCTGTATCCATGGATTCAACCAACTATGGATTGAAAATAACAATACAACAAAAAATAATGCAAATAAAAGCAATATAGTATAGCAACTATTTACACAGCATTTACATTGTATTAGGTATTATGAGTAATCTTGAGATGACTTAAAGTATAAAGGAGGATGTGCATAGGTTATATGCAAATATTACACCATTTTGTATCAAGGACTTGAGCATCCTAGGATTTTGCTATCCTTGGGAAGTCCTGGAACCAATCTCCAACAGATACTAAGGGATGACTGTAATCTGTTCTACCTGAATGTGTTATGTACCTCTGACACTTATTTGATTTTTGACGTTATCAAGTGTGTTCTGGTGTTTGTTGGTTCTGGAAAATGGAAGTTCTAATAAAAAAGACAAGCTATAAGGTTCAAGGTCATTACACTCATATTTTAGTTTCTCATTTGGCAGAATATTCTAAAGGTTACAGCCATGGTATCTTCAGCCACTTGGCAGTAAGTGCATGAGACTATGTATTTTATGGCACCAAATGATGTTGGCCAGAGCCTTGGTAGGAGATAGAACGAGTCCAATAAGATGATGATGCCTCCTTACCTGAAAGCGGTTATAGTTTGCATATTTCACAGCACAATTTTAATTTGAAAAAGGAAGATAAGAAATGAGAACTGGAACCTGCATGGATAGGTTAAGAGCCAGGAGAATGGACTTCAGGTGTTGCCCTGACCAACAGTGGGACCTGAAGTGGCAGCAGGTGTTTCACCTATAAGATAAGGGTGACTAGGTGGACTGGATGAGCAGTTCCCTGCCCTGGAAGACTTGTTAAAACACCAGTTACTGGGCCCCACCCCCCAGCATATCTGATTCAGCAGGTCTGGGGCGAGATCTGAGAATGTGCATTTCTAAAAAGATCCCAGGTGATCGTGATGCTCTTGGTCCTGGGGTCACACTTCTAGTGAAACAGTTTATTCCCACCTCTGATCCAGTAAAACATGCCCAGTTATCTAAGGAGGAGGGACTACATTGGCCAAGAGAAAGCAGCCTGTAGACTCAAGTGCACAATTGGGCTCCTCTCGAAAGAATGCTGATCCTCCAGATTCATGAATGGAAATTTTCTTTTCTAATGAACAGAACAAGATGTGCTTAAGGGTGTCTTGAGAGTATCACAATCATCTTTATTAGATTCACTTGTGCCACAGTTTAGATCAAGGCACAAAGACAAGTGGAGGACTAGAATCTTCTGAGGAGGTGGAGGTACTACATCACTGGTGGTCCTGAGGCCCCTAAAAAAACTGGGAGGTGGGCCCTGGGTGTAGATGAGCCCACTTAGGCCTAAGATATCTACATGGCCGAGAGACAGAATATAAAGCCCCACTTTCCCCTAGCCCCTCCTACCTTTTCATAAGCCTTGGCTTTCTTACCTCACTGGTGAATGTGCCTGGTCAAGAATAGTGTCTCTATTCTTGCCTCAAGGAAAGAACTATTATTTTATCAGCTGGGTATGGCTGAGACATCATAGTATGCTGAGAAATCTTCCAAATGCATGTGCTATAGATGTGAATTAAATTTTAGCCTTCTAGTTAATATATCACTAAATTCTGTGTTCCTTAATTTTTTTATTACTCTCATAACATGAACAAATTTTAATACTCCTTAAGTGTCAAAAGTTGTTCTTAAATATCCAGAGTGAGCTACAGCTGCAACATGATGGCCAGTTTGAGAACTTCCAGTTGGCTCTGCAGTTAGACTCCCAACAGCTGAGATCCCATGGTTGAAATCTGGTTTTATCTTTTGCTCTAGTGCCCTTTCCCCATTTACATACAGAAACACTTGGTTGTTAAAAAATTATGTCTAGTGATACGCATATGTCAAAAATCACATACCCCATAAATATATAAAATTATTAATTAAATATTAAAAGGGTGTGGTTCGGTGACTTGAGATTCTCATTTTCGTTTTTCTCCCTGGCAACAGTTAATTGGCATGCTGCTGGCCTGCTGTCTGTCCCGGTTCATCACGGCCAATCAGTATGAGATGGTGTAAGGAGAAGGTAGGTGACAGTGGGGAGTGTTTAATTTTTAGGGGTCCCCTTTGGGACACTTACTACCCTTCAAATGTGCAGGAGTACTCCCTGGCTATTGAGCTACCTGATCTTGGTGGCACTTGTCCATGTTCGGAAATCTCATTTCTGTGGTTCTGGGAAGGAGGTATAATTGGTTCTTTTGTGGAAAATGTGGAAATGCTTTTTTCAGCTTGTTATCTTTCAAGTCCTTATTACTGGTGAATCACTCACATGTTCTCATTTCTCTCTTAGTCTTTCAAGAATGACGGAATAAGAGACCTGTTTTAAAAAGGAACTGCAGCAATCTTTGAAAGACTTCCAAAGAATGTTAGAGCACAGTACATAATACACTTGCCCTGCTCCCTCTACCCCTTACCCCCCAACGTGCAACTGACACTCCCACCCAGTCTCTGCTCCACCTTTCAGCCCACGTCACGTGTAGTGTCCATTTTGTGAAGCCCTGTTGTGCCACAGAGTGTAGCCAGGTCCCCCTGCAGCTAGTCCTAGTGAACCTCACCCCGAGGCCCTGCATGGGCCAGCCCCTCCATCTGTACTTGGTCCAACTGCAACTCATCATCGGTGACTGGTTATCACACCATCGCTGGCCCCTTTGGGCCCTGCATGTAGTGTGGGAGGCTCCTGTTAGCTCCTCACTGTGGTAAATGCCACACACCTTTAAGTAGATAAACAGACGATAGTTATCTGTTCTTTTGACTTAATCTCATTTGGTTTGATTTTCCCTCTACTAAGGCTTTCCTACCTTCTTCAGGCTGCCTAAGACATGTAAACAAACACATCAATAATTGTCCATGAGGAGAAAAAAAGCATGTGTCATGCATGAAGGAAACTGAACTTGAGGTGGCCTCCTTGCTTGTTACATACCTGGGTATGTGTAGGCAGTTTAGTGCATCTTTGCCTCTCAGTTGAAACCTGTATAACCCTGTTACAAAGCTGTGTTGTTGCTTCTTGTGAAGGCCATGATATTTTGTTTTTCCCCAATTAATTGCTATTGTGTTATTTTACTACTTCTCTCTGTATTTTTTTCTTGTATTGACATTATAGACATTGAGGACCTCATCCAAACAATTTAAAAATGAGTGTGAAGGGGGAACAAGTCAAAATATTTTTAAAAGATCTTCAAAAATAATGCCTCTGTCTAGCATGCCAACAAGAATGCATTGATATTGTGAACATTTGTGATATATGTATTAATAAATAGAGCAATTACAAGCAGCTGTGTTCTGGTTCTGTTCTTTGGTTCTTATGAAAGTTTTAAAACACATTTCTATTCCATCTTGCTCTTCAGGACATCGCAGGCAGGTGGACCATCTCACACACTGACACACCTCTCCATGTGTGCTCCCACCCCACTAAAATAGCATCAGCAGCAGAGAAGCTAAAGGGTTAGGTTTTTTTAATTATTGTTATGGACACTTCAGAAACTTTAACCATTTATCATGAACAGAATACATTGTTGTCTGCGGAAATAGAGCCTTCATATCATTTCAGGCCTCTGAAATCCTTGGGCCTGAAATCCGTGAAATAAATACAAAGATTTCAGCTGAGTTTTTAAAGTCTGGATTTCATTTTTTTAAAAAGGAAATGAGCCTCTATTCTTTCCTTCATCGCTTCTAATGAGCATGAATTCTCCTCTTTCCTCTTTCTTTTCTGTGTTGGATTGAAAAAACACAATCTAGAGAAGAGATTACATCCTATGATTCAGCCATCCCAATGTCCCAGTTTGTACTGAAGTATGGAATGCTTACACTTGATTTAAAGAGCATTTTACCAATAGGTGCAGTGTATTATTTGCAATCCATTTCTTCTTGATGAGTCATCCAAAAAACAAAAACCTAGTAAAAGCATAAATTGATCTGTTACCAAAATGAGTGGATCTAAAAGGCTCCCTCTTCTCTATAGCACAGACTGTAATTAGAATAGAGATGACTTTCTAACTGTATGCATTTATTAGCCTGATCTCTGCATAGAGTAAACCCTACTACAACATTGACAAAGGACACTGCTTAAACCTTTAGTATACCCTCTTCAAAAGGTCAGCATTTTTAGTGAATTAAGGAGAGCTCTTCTACGGAAATATATGTAGCTCAAAATTTTTTCACATTTCTGTTTGTAATTTCTATTTCATTATATATCGAAATGAGGCTTTTCTGTAAAATCCTAAATAGAGCCCAACCCATGGTTTATCTTTTTGCAAACTATGTGCTTATTGGTATACTTTGGTAAGTAAGAAATCTATATACTTTCTAAATTAAATTCAGATCTCAGAATAACATACTTTTAATGTGAAACATTTGGACCAAGGTTGATTTTACTTTAAAACTATCAAGTGTTCATGTTTCAACTCTGAGTGACTTGTGTGTAATGTCCTTTCTTCTTTCAAAGGAAACTTAAAAGACACAAATTGAAATACTTTCTTGTTTTCTTTTATTATCTTCCCCTGCCCTTTTTTTGAAATATAACATTTACTTATGGTAAAAAACACAAAATGTGAAGTGTGCAACTTGAACTTGCACATGTGTACAAACCAGTGTAAACAACTGCCCAGATTATATACAGAGTATTTCAGCACCCTCGAAGGTTCCCTGGTGTCCCGTTTCAGTCAGTAACCGCAGCCCTCTCACATCCCCTCGACCCTGCCCAGGAGTACCGCTAATCTGAATTATATTCCCATAGATTAGTTTTGTCTCTTCTTCAACTTCATATAAATAGAATCACACAGTGTGGACTGTTTCGTGTACCTTCTTTCACTCAACATTGTGTCTGCAAGAGTTAGTTACATGGTGCATGTAAACATAGTCTTGTCTTCATTGTGGTATAGGATTACATTATACAAATATAGCACAGTTTACCCATTCTTCTGGACATTTGGGTTGTTTTTTAGGTTTGGGCTACTATGATAGAGCTGCAATGAGCATTATGGTATATGCTTTTTGGTGGACATAAATAAACGTGTAAGATTGCTTGGAAATAAGGTATGTTTAGCTTTAGAAAGTACTACCTAACATTTTCCTAAAGTGGTTATACTAATTTATACTTCCATCAGCAATGTAAGAAAGGTCTAGTTGTTCCACATCCTCACCAACACTTGCTATTCTCAGTCTGTTTTATTTTAGCCATTCTATAGATGTATAGTGTTATCTAGATTTAATTTGCCTCACACTTTCACTTTTTCATTGACATTGACTATTTCATTGTATTCTGTTCATGATAAATAGTTAAAGTTTCTGAAGTGTCCATAACAATAATTTTAAACATCTAACCCTTTAGCTTCCCTGCTGCCTGATGTTATTTTGGTGGGGTGGGAGCACACATGGAGATTTGATTTCTTCTTTTGTAAGATGTTCAAGTATTTTGTGTATTTTAAAGTCAGTTGTCTTTATTGATTTGTAGGAATTCTTTCTATATTCTGGACACAAGTCCTTTCTTGGATGTATGTATTGCAAATCTTTTCTCCCAGCCTGGGACTTGCCTTTTCAAGAAAAGTGAGTTCTGGATTAACAGTACATCTGGTTAGATGTAGAAGCAATGACACAAATAATTCAAAATATTAAAAGTCCTTTCTTCCTAGCAAGAGCAATGTTTGATTCCACAATGCCTCCACTATTTGTTGGTTGACTTTAGAAGGAGCTTTGCCTTTTATTTGTGTTGTGCTTATGCTAATGTAATTAGTTTACATTTTCTACAAATATAAAGATTTGCAGCTGGGAGGAGGAAATAATTAAAACGTGTCATTTGAAAATGTCAGGAGCCAGGCCCAGTGTCTCATGCCTGTAATCCGAGCTACTCAGAAGGCTAAGGCAGGAGGAACACTTTGGCCCAGGAGTTTGAGGCTGCAGTGAGCAATGATCGTGCCACTGTACTCCAGCCTGGGCAGCAGAGCAAGATCCTGTCTCTAAAAATAAAATAAATAAAATGAAATAAAATATTGGGGCATCCCCTAGCAATCAGACTCAGAAAAAAATATTGGGGGACAGGCTAAGGAATTTAGGTTTAAAGTAACAAAATACACAAAACAAAGGTTTTCTTGTTTGCACACATTTAATTGTCAATGTTAAAAGCCTTTGAACAAAACTTAGGTAATAGATTTTTGAGATTATAAATCATAGCCCAGCGCAGAGATTGTTGAGGTTTGGCCTCAGCTTTTTCTTTGTTAAAACTCCCCAGTTGATTGGAATGTTCGGGCAGAGTGGGAAACGCTGTACTAGAATCTGGCTTCAGCTTACGTTTTTCACCTTGTGCTCCGTGTCTGTCCCATTTACTTGAGATTCTTTTATCCCATGCTTTCATTCTCCCTGTTTGGCATGCCTTCTCCCAAGGCTTCCCATCTTCAAATACCATCTTATCTGTGATGTTCTTTTGGTAACTGCAGTCCTAGCCTACTGTGGCAACTGTCTTCTATGCCCCACATTTTAAATCAAGTATTAATATTTTTCAGAATGTTGTCCATTTTTCCTGCTTTCAAGTTTATAAAGTTGTTATAGTAATGTCTTATTTTTGAAATTTTAATGACACCTACTTTTGTTCCCTTTTTCATTCCTAGCATTATTTCTTTCTTTCCTTTTTTCCATTCATGCTGAAAATTTGTCTATTTTATGTATTTTCAAAAAACCAGCCTTTTGGTTTCATCCTTTCTATTGTTTGGTTTTTATTTCATTAATATCTATTCTTCCTTCTGTTTTCTTTGGGTTTCCCTGGATTTTCTCTTTTGTCAATTCTTAGCTCATTAATATTTTTAACCATCTTTTCTAATAATTTCATGAAAGGCTGTAAATTCTCATATAAGTACTACTTTAACTGCATTTCAGTTTTAATTTGAAATTTTTGTTGTCTTTCAGTTCTAGACATCTTGCAGTTTCCATTAGAATTTATGCATTGAACCATACAATGGGAATTTTTTTTTAAGTTTCCAAACATGGATTTTAGGGCTTTTTTGTTCAAAAAACTTGGTTTGTATAATAAAGATTCTTCATTTGTTGAGACTTGCTTTGTGCTTGGGTATGTGGGCAGTGTTTGTTCTGTGTGTACTTGAAAGTATGTATCTTCTCTAATTGTTGGGTGCAGGATTAGGACAAGCCTTTGAATATATTCAAATGGTAAATTTTATGAATATTAGTAAAATCATCTGTTCTTATGAATATTTTATCTGTTTTTCAGTTTTTAAGAATGATGCATGAAAATCCCCCACTATGACTGTAGATTCTTTCAGTTTTTGCTTTATATATTTTTAAGCTTTATTGTTAGGGACATGCAAGTTTAAGATTATGTCTCACAGATGAATCATTTCCTTTGTCATTATGGACTTTCTTTTCCCTCAATTATGATTTTTTTCTTTAACATTCATTTTGTCTGATATTATAGTTACAATTATTTTTTCTTTTGATGAGTATTTGCCAAGAGTATTATTCTATATCTCTCTGGTTTCAGTCTGTAATATTTTTGAGTTAGACATGTCTAGACATGTGTGTTTCACAACACATAACTGCATTATGTTTTCTTATTCAGTCCAGTCTGAGAAAGCTTTAACAATTAAGTGTTATTACTGATGTTTTGGTTTTATTTCTACCATATTATTTTTTCTGTCTACTATTCATTTCTTTCCTATTTTGCTTCTTTTCTGTCTTCTCTTGAATCAGATATATATATATTTCTTCTTTGGAAATTATAGATTATATTTTTATTGTTTTAGAGGTTAACGTTAATCTCTTAACATGAATATTTGCATTTAAAATTAATCAGAACAAGGATTCTTGAGAAAGATAGGGCTCTTTCTCCAAAATAACAAAAAGACCTTGGATTGTTTTAATTCTAGTCACCACTCACTTATCTTCTATATTTTTGTTGCCTGACATTTTATTTCTACCATCTCCCCAAATGAATATTAACTATTAGTGGCTTTACAGTTTATTTAGACTTACCTAAATGTGTACCATTTTGTGTTTGCCCCATTGCTTCTTGCCTCTTAATCCTTCTGGGTTCAGAGATCTATATGTGGTAAATAATCTCAATTTGCAACAGTAAAGTATCATCAAAAGACAAAATTATAACAAGTTAAGTTTAAAGATCTTCATTGGCTTTATTTGTGATTCCAGAATTGGGCAACACTTCATTCCGTGAAACAGAATCAGTGTTTTAATGAGATGAGCAGAAGGAATTGGCTTTATAGACAGAGAAAGTCTGAAGAAAGCAGAAGCAAAGAACAAAGAGCATAGTAGTCCTTTCAAATCTACTTTTCTTGTAAAGCAGGACAAGGAAACAGGGCAACAGAAAAATAATAGTTAACATCAGGTTACTTGGGGACACTTTTTTGTGTAAGAATTAAAGCAGAGGGAACTTCATTATCAAGCCTATTGAAGATTATAAACTGGCCTGCTAGGGAAATTAGCTGTTTCTCCTTGCAATGTCAGAAAACAACTTAGTTTAGGTTTAGTAGTGACTTTAGGATAGGTGACTTCATTTGGATTTTTAGTCTGGTCTGTTGGGGCCTAGAACAGAAGCTTCGTCCAAAACAATGGCCTCCTGTAAATTTCATTTAGCAGTGTATATTTATTTCCTAAACATATTTTTAATCCACTATTAGACGTTTTGCCTAATGTATCTAGGTCCATTTAGTTCCAGTTTGCCATGTTGCCAGGATGTATATTATATTATTTGCAGTGTATTATATGCTGCCTTCTAGTTCTCTAATTATTTTACATGTAAGTAATTTTATTCACAGTTGATTAGGATCTTTTAATAGTGTTCTTGAGGGCAAGGATGATGTCAGTACTGTCTTTGTATCCCCCCAGTGACTGGCACAGAACTAAGCACTTTCCAGGTTCTCAAATTACTTTATGAGTAACGAATGAATGAACTCCAAGTCCTTAAACTGTGTGCCAGAGCTTATCCGGTCTTATACGAATATATTTTTTTAGGTTATTTCAGTTGTTCCTTACGTCCTATTTGTGGTTTTATCTCTAGAATTCTGTGGCATTCCTTTTTTGCCTCATGTCTTCTTTTCTACCAGTTAATGCATCACTATTTTTGTCTCATAGTTATGTCATAATTTTTCCCAATGCCCTCAAAATAACTATGTGTCTTGAGTAGAACTGGTATGATCCAACCTTGATTCTCACGTAGACTTATAGCCAGAATCCCCAGAATTATGTTCCTTGGAGGAGGAAAAATGGTTGTCTTTGTTTCCTAATAGAACCTAAAGCATGTAAAAATATGTTAATAAACACTAAAAGGGTCCAAGAACAGATAAATGAACTCCTCCTGGCCCTGTTAGCTCTCTGCAACAAACAGTACTGGATGATATATATGCACAGAACTTTTGACCTAGTGTGTGGCATTTCCAGGGAGTGATATAATTTAATTTAAAAAATGATTATTTGAAGACCTACTGGATTTAGACCATGAGACGTGAAGAAGAATAAGAAAATGCTTTCAAGCAGTGTTGATTAATTTCCATATATATAGCAGATCTTGTAATCTAGTAGTCTACTATAATAATTCAGGTTTGTACAGTTGATTGTGAAAGGCCAATGTGATATCTATGACTATAACTGTCTTATCTATTGCTTTATAACACATAACCCCATCACTTAGCAGTTTAGAATAACAAACATTTATTATCACAGGTTTTTGTGCATCAGGAATCCAAGTGTGGCTTAGCTCGATGCCCCTGGCTTTCACGTTCTCTCATGAGGTTATGGTCAAGCTATTGGTCGGGGCTGTAGTCTCCCGTGAAGGCTCAACTTGGGGGAAAGGAATCAGCTTCTGAACTCATTCAGTTGACTGTTGCCAGGCCTTGGGTCCCTTTCCACATGAGCCTCTCCACAAGACTGTCTCAGCACCAGGTAGTTGGCTTGTCCCAAGATGAGCAATCAAAGAGAGAGTGTTCAGGACAGAAGTCACTATTTTATAACCTAACACGCTACCACTTCTGTAATAGTCTATTTGTTAGAAGTCAATGAGTTAATCTAGGACACAGGAGGATGACACAAGGGTGTGAATATTAAGAAACTGGGACCACTGGTGGCTGTCTTGCAGGCAACCTGCCACAACTATACTTTATTCACTTCCCTTTGGGATTTATTGAGTGACTCTCACAGTTAACAAAGAATAGCAACTAAACTAAGGAAAAGAACCATTTTACAAGTTAATACTCTACTCTCATTGATCTTGATGTTTTTCATTTTTTGTTTGTTTGTTTGTTTTTTGAGATGGAGTCTTGCTTTGTCACCCAGGCTAGAGTGTAGAGGTGTGATCTTGGCTCACTGCAATCTCCACCTCCCGGGTTCAAGCAATTTTCCTGCCTCAGCCTCCCAAATAGCTGGGATTACAGGCGCTCGCCACCACGCCCAGCTAATTTTTGTATTTTCAGTAGAGGCAGGGTTTCACCATCTTGGCCAAGCTGGTCTCGAACTCCTGACCTTGTGATCCACCCACCTCAGCCTCCCAAAGTGCCGGGATTACAGGCGTGAGCCACCGCGCCTGGCCAATGTTTTTCATTTCTTTCATGACCAGCCAAGACTTTTTTGGCATCACCTCCTCAAATATTTCTCTTTAGGGGGTAGTTCTTTTTTTTATTATTTGTATTTGTTTTTGTTTGTTTGTTTTCTTTTTTATGAAGGTGGAAGTTCTGATAGTCAACAAAATCAAACTGAAATTTTTCAAAATGTCAAAGCTATTTTTCCATTATCTTGGGAGATTTTCTAATTTCTGGATATCAACTTCTTGTAAAAAAATAGTAATTATCTCAATTCTGTATTACCACACATCTCTTGGTAAAATCGCTCTTAAAAATCATTAAAAATAACTTGGTATTTGATTTTACCCATTCTTCCATTACCTTTATTTACTTCATGAGGATTCTTTTAAGTTATGGTTGATACTGTTAAGGAAATGGAGTGGTAGCATTGTTTTATTTGTAATTGCTTTGGTAGCCAAAATATTACATTTTTAAGCAGACACTGATAAACTGATAAATGACTGTGTCCAACATACCCTCCAGAATAGTAAGGGTCTAGAAATTAGGATACAGTTGAAGAAATTTGTGATAATCTGGTTGTACAGGTTTGTATATATGGCGGTGGGGCATATTAGGGAGGTACAGCAAAGCGTAGGAAACCATTTTCTTTAAAGATTGAGTACCTGAGTCTCAAACCCAGTCTGTCTTCTCTATGCTCTCCTCCTGGACAATTTCATCCATCTGTGTTGCTTCAATTACCATGTTGATGGTAGTGACTTCTGTCTTCAAATATCTAGCTCACACTCTTCTTTGGAGCTACAAATGTGTACAGTTCAACTATCAATAACCATAGGGCTGAAAGTAGGATTGAAACCCAGAATGGTGGTAATGGTGAGACCAACTTGGACTCAAATGGCGGGAAGGTCCAAATCAGTCTGGTTTGGATTAAAAGAAGTGGGAATGTTGATGGCTGATGTGATACTTCAGTTCTTCTTGGCTTAAAAGAATTTAAACAAGAGACACACAGCAAAGGAGGTATGGCATAGAGTAATTTATTGCTAAAGAAAAAGAATATTGTGAAAGTTAGGTGCAGAATAAACAGTACACCCTGAGAGAGGGAATTCAGGGCAGGCTGTTCATTAGGATGAGACAGCAAAGACTGGCACTAGGGAGACTCCCTTTATGGAGTCTTCCATAATTATTCATAAGGAGTTGGAAAGAGGTGTTACTAGTTAGTATGTTCTGGGTGGTCTTCCGGGTGCACGTGAGCGGTACCTGTACACACTTGTTCATATATTGCATGTCTCATTAGCATCTTAAATCTCCACCCCAAGGGTGTATTTTTTACTATTATGATGAGCAAAGGGTCAGTTTGAGGACAGATAAAATCAAAATGTGCATGCTGTCTAGAAGGGAAAGTCCCTACTGAAGATAGCTTTGCTTGAATGAACTCAATTACAATGCAAATGTTGCAGCTTATTGTGTTGACTGGTCACGATGGTTGCGGCAGTTGCTCAGTCAAGAGAACATGGTCATTGATTACCTATCCTGCCTTGGGAATTTTTGGTGATGTTTCTTTGAGCAATTGTTCCATAGATATTTATCAAACACCTACTATATATTAGGCACTATTCTGATTGTGGGGCTACAGTGGTGACAAGACAGAGAAGGTACCAGAGAAGGTTGCCATGATGGCAGCATCATGGAACTTACATTTTCATAGAAACAGGCAGATAATGTGTGAATGAATAAAGTTAGTGATGGGCCTTAGAATGAAAATGAGTGACACTGGTGATGTTACTTTAACAGCTTAACTTTGAACTATGTGTTTGAATGAGTTCATAAACCTGAGCAGTCAGGCTCTGACATCTCATTTGAGTTAATTTAAAGATGGGCTGAAGTCAGATTTATATATACCTGAGGCTTTGGGTGGGGCACTGTTGCCACAGGTGACTGCGTGGATACCAGCCATTTATGGTTATGCAAACAAGGCTAAAAACCTCTTGCAAATTAGGACCCTAACGAAACTTTTCAGAAATTCAATTAATCACTAATTATAGATATTCCCTTCCAAGGGAGAGTTAACATCAGGCAGAAGGGCATAACAGTGTTCATGGTATGTACATTAACAAGGAACATACATGCTGTAATCATGGTTGATTTAGCTTTGTGGACCAGCTCTGGCACTTCACTATTGGAAGCACCCCAGTTCTACTTGTTGTATATATGAGGCTTTGTTGTCAGGTTGGATTTGAAGAAAGGATTTCATAGTGTCAATCTTAAATAATGAATTCAGAAGATATAATTAAGTATAGAGTTTATTCGAGCTCAGAGTTAGAGGATAGCCACCCTAGACCACAGCTTTAAATTGCTGTGAATGTATACTCTAATTAGCAGCAGTTACAAGTGTTTTTGTTTGTTTGAGACAAGATCTCCCTATGTCACCCAGGCTGGAGTGCAGTGGCACGATCAGGGGTCACTGTAGCCTCGACCTCCCGGGCTCAAGTGATCCTCCCACCTCAGCTCATGCCTCCTCCCCCAGTAGCTGGGACTACAGGCATGTGCCACCACGCCCGGCTAATTTTCTTGAATTTTAGTACAGACAAGGTTTCGCTATATTGTCCAGGCTGGTCTCGAACTTCTAGGCTCAAGGGATCCTCCCACCTCGGCCTCCCAAAGTGCTGGGATTACAGGCAAGAGCCACCATGCTCGGCCTACAAGTGGATTTTTAAGGAAAAAAAGAGGCAGGTTCCTAAATTGCTTACCAAGAATTTACATTAAAATAACATAAATTATAGGTTGACTATACATTGTTCTTTGTATCACAAATTCGAGGAGCATAAGCATAATGAAGGAGGTAGGTAGACAGGTACAAATGACTTTAAACCAGTGTCCCCCAGCATGGTTGTGGGGTGTGGGATGACTGACGTCCCATACTAACGTCTCTGCGAGCCTGCTAAACTTTGCACATACTCAGACTGCTTGAGCTATTTTTTTTTTTCAAAAGCTTTAAGAAAAAAGTTGGAAAATCACTGAGTTAGATTATGACACTAATGAGAGGAATCAGAGCTGCACAAAATGTAGTCTGAATCAGCAGTGTGGGCACCACCCGGGAGCTTGTTATAACTGCAGAATCTCAACCCAGAGATTCTGTCCCACCCAGAATCTGAATCTGCATTTTAACAAGCCCTCCTGGGGATTCGTAGTCACAAAAATTTGAGAAGTACTGGTTTAGGATTTAGGCCACTGGTTTCCAAACTTAGCTGTACTTTGGAATCACCTGGGAGTTGGGGAATAGGCTGGGCATTGGGATTTTTAAAGGCTCCCCAGAGGATTCTGATGTGCAGCCAAGGTTGAAAACACTGATTTAGGCCACAGCCTGAGCCCTAATATGATTGTTGTCCTAAAAATATGGGCTGTTTTGCCATTAGAGAACCAGGTTTATAGTATAAGTCAATCAGCTAGGACCCTATACCACTAAGGAAAGGTGACAGCAGCCCACCCAACATCCTCCTAGCATATGAAAGCTAGTACATAGTGAATGGAGAATGGTTATTCTGGTAAGTGGGTGGGGCAAGTGTCAAGGGCATTGAGAATTCCTTTCCAGCAGATGGTATCACTTATCAACTGGTTTAGGACAGCAATGAGATCTCATTTATATGCAGCAATTTTCCTCTTCACCAGGGATTAACTCCATAGAAACACTCAGACTAGCCTGCCTGCTACTCACCCTGTTCAATTTAAATTTATTTTATGTAATTGTATGCAATAATTTATCTGTGAAATTCCTCTAGGGGAGGAAGCCACATGGATAGCTCAAACTGCTGAAGGCAGTAAATAGAATGGCCTCATGCATTCATTAAGTTATAAAGCAAACAGCAGGGGATTGTTGGGGAAAAGAAGAGGTGACTGAATACTCAAAAGAGGACACCTTTGGGGGAACCCCCCACCATCTTCTTCCACTCCTCTGTCTCCCAGAAATGTGGTTCAGAAAACCCAATCTGCACAGTTCAATTTTTTTTTAATGAAAACTAAATTATGGAAATAGGCAAGTATAGACTTCACTTTTAAAATTGCAGTGTTGGCCAGGCATGGTGGCTCATACCTGCAGTCCCAGCACTTTGGGAGGCCCAGGCAGGCGGATCGCTTGAGCCCAGGAGTTCGAGACCAGCCTGGACAACATGGCAAGATCCCGTCTCTACAAAAAATACAAAAAAAAAAAGGGCTGCGCATGCTGGTGCACACCTGTAACCACAACAACTCGGGAGGTGGGAGGATCACTTAACCAGGGGAGGTCGAAGCTGCAGTGAGCTGTGATGGTGCCACTGCACTCCAGCTTGGCTGACAGAGTGAGATCCTGTATCAAATAAATAAAAAATTGCAATGTTAAGTTCTCCATGGTCCCAAAGTCACTTTAACTGAGACTCAAAGAGAATTGAGCTAGGAGAAAGTATGTGTGAAGTTCTATCTTCTTGCTCAAAAAGCTGGCTGCAGTGAGATTTTGGTATGATTCATGCATGCATGGCTATAATAATAACAAGAAATCAAAGCTGGTACCCTGAGAGGGTAGGTATTCTTTTTATTTCTTAGATGAAGGGACTAAAACTTCCTGGAGTTGTGATCTTTAAAATTCAGTGTCTGTGACAGCTGAAAATGCCAAAATATGCTTAAATTGCAGAGCTGCAGTAAATTCTATTTCACACGAATTAACTATGAAAATACCATTGCTTGTCGACCACTGCGTATGTGATCAATGGGCAAATGTAGAGTGGTCAATCCACTTGTAAATAAGTTATGACAACAGAGAAATATAAATAAAATCCTAAGCCCCCCAACTGATTGAATGGACTCCCTCTTGGCCAAGGGGACCTCAGAGTAACCTTGAAAACTGAGCTCTTGGTCCTGACAGGATGGGAGGTCAGACACACCTTGTAATACCTCTTCCCTTGCTAACCACCATTAGCCTTTCTTTCCTCAAGGCTAAACAGAAACCAGCCTTTTTGAAAGACTCCACCACTGGTATGGACCAACCACCTCCCACTGCCCCTCCCTTTTGGCACAACAACCGACCAGCATTCCTTCCTGATAAGAGACCACCAACCACGGCTCTGGTCAGTCTACAGAGAATGCAGCAGTGAGGGTTTTCATGTCCTCTGCTTCACTTTTTAACATCAGAGGGCTGAAAACTGCACCACTGGATCATGCTAACACTGCCATTATTTTTGAACATGGGTCCCATAGAAGGGCATGAAGCTCAATTGTACATGCTCATGTTTCCCCTTTCATAAGTATTCATGACTCCTCCTATAGCTTATTGAATATGTACATTTGACCACCTCGCTCAGCTGGAATTCCCATCTTATTCTCCCCACCCTCAAAGTATCTGTTTCTGGCTTCTGGTTGGAGGCTGTGCTTCTGAGCCTGTCAAAACGGCCACCCTGCAGGCTGCAACCTTTTATGAAAAATAAAGCTCTCCTTTACAAATTTATGAACCTCATCATTCCTCAGTTGACACAAGTGATTCTATATCCACCCAGTTCCTTTGAAATAATAGCATTTCATTTCAAAAGAGACTCTACTGGTTGGCTATGGTTACGTTTAAAAGAAAGAGAGACCTGCCTTTCTCTGTGGAGGTATGTGCTGATCTTATAAGCAAGACACAGGAAATTTAAAACCTGGCTGTTTGTCACAAAATAACCCTTAATCAAATTGTTTTGAATTAAGAATTTTAATCTTCCCAGCAACCTTTATTCTTATTTAACTCCTTCTAAACTAATCTGTACACCGTAATATTCTTGTTATTCAAGAAATGGTGAACTGGTTTGAAGATTTTCCAATTTTTAAAAATCTTCCTGATTCTAGTGTCTTCATACTTTCACTGTTATAAGGAAAATGTGCTCTCATAGGAACGAAATGGGGTAGAAGGAGGGGAGAGAATAACACCATTGCTTTTGTATCAACTAAAAGATTCAGATATCAATAGAGTTTGTTACAATACCCCCCAAATAATTTTATGTTAATGACATAGATCTTTGGAAGTAATCATTATTAATCTTCCAAGTATTCACTTCTTAATTCTGAATGCAAGAATTGAGAAGATTTTTTTTGTGAGGGTAGGGGAAATGCTTTGGAGGTGGAGGAACTGACCACAAAGGTAGGTTTAAGGCTAGGCCATCTCTAGCTTGGTTCAAATTTTAACTTTAAACATAAATTGTAAGCAATTTTTGAAACCTTTAAAACAAAGATGGCTTAATGTAACCATTTTCCTGGGATGGATTATGTTGAATAAATGTAGAGGAAATATAAAGCCAAAGGAGTAGGTAGCAGTGCCAATGGAAAATCTACCAAAACTGAAGTCACATGGCTCTGAAATCATAAGTCAATGAGAGAATATGATTTTTTTTAAGTTGCCTTTACATAGTACCTTCTAGGATCACATGTTCCAGGCCACCGATAGCTTTTCCTAGTGAGCCTTAGATAAGTAAAGGTCCTGCTAGCAGCCTTAAAGATGTGTTTGTGCCATTAGGACATATGAGAGACAATATTCCAGGGGCCAGGGCATTTCTCTGAACTGACAATCAGTTGTGCCTAGTTTCTAGGTCACAACTGAAACATGATGATGAAGTCTGAGCTGTTAGCCCAAAGGCTAGTAGTAGTGATTTATTTCTACTTCAACATCAACACTATCTTATTGTAGTTATCTATGTAGACTCCTAAAAATGAGGTTCTAAAGAAAACTATAGTTCAACAAAGAAAGCCCAAGGGTGACACACCACATTTATTCCAAACTTATTCATGGCCCACCTCCTAACTTCAAACCAGCAGCCTAGCAGAGACTAACCCCAAAACAGTTTTATGAGAAAAGACAAAGGGTCATTAATAACTTCCCAGGCAGGGATTGGACAATGAGGATATATGTCCTCTTTCCCAGAGAGTTCTATGAGATTTGGGGAAGCTATTATTTAAAGTTCAAAAAACTACATATTAAGATTCATCTAGATAGGCAAGAAGGTGAGACTCAGTTACAGCTGTTGTCCTTCAGGCAAACAACTTGCCGCTTTTTCATATGACAGTAAAGTTATTATGAAAGTTACTGGCTATAACAGGGATAATTATCCTAATTCAGTACTATCTTCTGCCTAGTGCCTGATGAATAAAGGCATCACGCAAAGTGAAATGGACCCAGCAACTATAGAACCAGCCCCTGGGTGTTTCATATCTTCAACTAGAAAAACAATCGTAACGATGTGGCCAAAGTTCCTTAAGTCCCACTACCTACCTTGACAAGGTGCTGTCTCTTTAGAGAGAAAGGAATTACTTTGATGGTTTCTTCCTTTTTGCCCAATTTGGTGTGTAATAATTACTTCTGCTGAAGGAAATCAAATATTCCATTTTTCATTTTTTTCCCTGAGGGCAAGTCTGCTTTTTCCCCTGGCATGCTCTCAGGATTCCCTGCTATCATCAACCCCACTAAGGGGAAAGACAACCAGGGCTCCATTCAAAATCATCCAAGGGAGCTATGGGGCATGTGCAAGGGTTCCTCTGCTGCCAGCTATCCTAATTCTTGATGGCTTTGCAGGAGAAGTGACTCTCTTTGGGGAAGAAGAAAAGAAGGTCAGGAATAGTATCCTCTGTTTGGTGGTAGCTAGAGTAACACCTTGGGAATTAGAAGGGCAATTGGATATGTAAAATTAATCATCAACAGTGTTACAATATAGGTATTAAGAGCCTTCAGATATAGTTCATAATATGGTATTCCTAGGCATATAGTTCAGAACACTGAGTGCATATCTTCACCAAAAGACTCCTACAAAAATATCGACAGCAGCTTTATTCACAATAGTCCAAAACCAGAATCAACTCAAGTGTCTGTCAACAGGACAATGGATAAACTATGGTATATTCACAGAATAAAATACTACTTAGCAATCCAAGAAAACAAATGTGTTTCACACAATAATGTGGATGAATCTCTTAAAATGTTGAGTGAAAGAGTATGAAAAAGAGTAGACATTATTATATTATTCCATTAATATGAAATTCAAGGACAGATAAAACTAATCAATAGTCATAGAAGTTACAGTAGTAATTACAAGGGGCAGGTATTGACTTGGAAGGGGCATGAGTAAGCTTTCTGGAAGGCTTCCTGGAATCCCCTTTGTCTTAATCTGGGTGATGGTTACACAGATGTGTAAATAGTAAAAATTCATCAAACTGAACTAACATTTGTACACTTTGTGTATTTTAAATCTCAATAAAACTTGAAGGGTGTGAGGTGATATTATCAATAATTTAATAACAATTGTTGTCAAGGATGTGGAGAAAAGGAAACCCTTGTACCCTGTTGGTGGGAATGTAAAGTAGTACAGCCATTATGAAAAACAGCATGGAGTTTCCTCGAAAAACTATAAGTAGAACTACCACATGATTCAGAAGTTTCACTTCTGGGTATATACTCAAAGGAAATGAAATAAGTATCTTAAAGAGATCTCTATACTCTCATGCTCATTGCAGCATGATTCACAATAGCCAAGATATGGAAACAACCTGATTGTCCCTCAACAGATGAATGGATAAAGAAAATGTAGTATGTATGTGTGTATATATGTATATACACACAATGGACTTTTAAGCCTTAAAAAAGAATCTTAATATTTGTGACAATATGAGTGGACTAAGTGCAGTAAGCCATACACCAAAAGACAACTACTGATTGCATGATCTTACTTTCTGTGGAATCTGAAGAAGGTAAACTCATAGAAATAAAGCATGGGGCTGGGCACAGTGGCTCACGCCTGTAATCCCAGCTCTTTGGGAAGCTGAAGCGGGTGGATTGCTTGAGCTCAGGAGTTTGGAACCAGCCTGGGCAACACGGTGAAACCTCGTCTCCACCAAAAATAGAAAACTTAGCCAGTGCACAGTGGTCCCAGCTACTTGGGAGGCTGAGGAGGGAGGATCACTTGAACTCAGGGGGTGTAGGTTGCAGTGAGCCAAGATTGTGCCACTGCACTCCAGCCTGGGCAACTTAGTGAGTCCCCATCTCAAAAAAAAAAAAAAAAAGCATGGAATGCCAGTAGTTGGCAGGCTGGGAAAACGAGGCTATCTGAGTAAAAGGGTACAAACTTTCACTTTATGAGTAAGTTCTGGAGACGTAATGTACAGCATGGTGAATATAGTTAATAAGAATGTATTGAGGCAGGGCTGTGACCCATGCCTGTAATCCCAGCACTTTGGGAGGCCAAGGCAGGAGGATCATTTGAGCCCCAAGAGTTTGAGACCAGCCTGGGCAACATAAGGAGACCCTGTCTCTACAAAATAATAATAATGTATTGTGTACTTGAAATTTGCTAAGACAGTAGATCTTAGTGTTCTGAGTACACACACACAAAATGGTAACTATGTGAAGTGATAGATATCTTCAGTACATTAATTGTGGTAATCATTTCACAGTGTATGTGTATATCAAAAGATCATGTTCTATACCTTAAATATATACAACTTTTATTTGTCAAGTATATCTCATTAATCTAGGGTGATAAAAGGAAGAGTGAAAAGAAAGCATCTTGAGAACTTCTAGTTTCCAAAGTAAATGCCTGTGGGATATTGCAAACTCATTTTTCATCAATGACTAATTTTCTAGACTGCTTTGGTATCAAGAAGTGCCTCATTCTTCCATCCTTGGATTAGGAATACCGATCCCAGTCCCCAATGTTTAAATTGCTCACAAGCAAGAAGTAGGGTGACATTAAGAAGGAGGATGAATTGAACATCAATTAGCAAAAATGGTGTTTCAGAAATGCCCCATGGGTGCTATTGTTACCACTGCATTAATATGGTCATATCTGTGAGCAGGGGCTGTGGTGCCATATAGTGGAAACACTCTCAAGATGTGAGTCCAGAAACCTAAGTCTCAGCTTAGATCTCAGAACTTCCTGGGAAACTTGTGTGAGTCTCTTAAAAGCTGTACACTTCTATTTCCTCATTTACAAAATGGTGAGGGTGGGATGAGATGTTTCTAAATACCCACAAAACCACTTTGACATAGCTGAATAATTGGTCAGTCAATGGCCACCCAAATCCTTTGAGGATTCTTCAGAGTTAAGACAATTGAGAACCAAGCCAGGCCTCCCCAGTTAGGGACAATCCCACTGGTGAAGACCCAGTCTCCAGCCCCTTCCCTACCAACATCTACACAGTGTCTCTGGGATCACACACACACACACACACACACACACACACGCCATTGTGGGCAGAATTTGTGGAAGATCACCTTTCTACAGCAAAAGTTATCTTCTAGATTTGAATTTTTGCCTTTTTCCATGATTCACTGTGATGGGTGACTCGTGAAATTTTGAAAGCATTAATTAAAATGCAGACTATATTACTTATAAATTCACAGAATTAAGAATAACAGCAGCAAAAATAAAATAACAACTTCATATTGAAAAAAGTCTTCTACCAGTGAAGGATTAACTGGAAAGAAATTATTTCAGTTTTAAAAGAGGTATATATAAGGGACTATCAATTCCAGCTAATTTAGAGTACAAGAGGCCAGATTTACCCTCCTGCCTGAAACAACCAAATACCAGGAAAAATATATGAAACAACAGTTTTCAAGACACTAGAACCAGTCAAAGAGGAACAGTGATCCCTGAGAGAGAGAGAACAAAGGAGAAGAGCACTGTGTGTGCCCCAGCTTACTGCCTTGAGAGAGTTTCAAAGTTATGATGTAGGAAGAAGAAACTCCCTGAGCCAGAATCTCTAAGAATAGACAGAGCTGAGAATCCCAGCAGACTCAAGCAGCTACAGCAGGGGTGTCCAATCTTTTGGCTTCCCTGGGCAACATTGGAAGAAGAATAATTGTCTTGGGCCGCACTTAAAATACACTAACACTAATAATAGCTGATGAGCTAAAAAATATATCGCAAAAAAATTCTCAAAATGTTTTAAGAAAGTTTACGAATTTGTATTGGTCCACATTCAAAGCCATCCTGGACCACATGCAGCCTGTGAGCTGCAGGTTGGTAAAGCTTGAGCTAGAGTTTGCAGGACAGAATACTGGAGAGGAGATAGCTGGGCAAAGAGAGAACTCTAGAAATCTACAGAGGGACCCAATTGAATATTCAGTAAAGTAGAGATCAGTGCATATATGTGGAAAAACTACCAAGGGCTGGGGAAATTATTACCCAGAGGATTAGAGGGAACAGTACTTGGGGCTCAAACAGGTCCAGGAATAGTGCCCCTTCCCACCAGCCAGACTAGAAAAACTCATAATTCACAAAGCATTGAGTAGAGAGTACTCAAAGGTTTTTGCCTCAGTTGTGGGGAATAATTAGCTGTAGAATAAACATGGCTCTGTTCCCCTTAACAAATCTTGAAAGACATGGGCCAGGTGTGGTGGCTTACAAATGTAATCCCAGCAACCTGGGAGGCTGAGGTGGGAGGATCACCTGAGGCCAGGAGTTTGAGACCAGCCTGTGCAAGATAGTGAGACCCCATCTTTAAAAAAATTAAAAACAATTAGCTAGGCATGGTGGCACATGCCTGTACTTCCAGCTACTCAGGAGGCTGAGGTGGGAGGATCACTTAAGTCCGGGAGTTTGAGACTGCAGTGAGCCATGAATGTGCCACTGTACTCCAGCTTGGGCAATAGAGCAAGATTCTAACTCAAAAAAAAAAAAAAAGGAAAGAAAAAGAAAGAAAGAAGAAAGAAAGACTTGAAAAGATGAGATCATTTTGAAGTAGCTGAGCTGTGTCTCAGAACAAAGCTTAAGAATATTTACAGGAATACACAAATATCTAGGACTCAACAAGGTAAAATTCAAAATGCCTGGCACTCAATAAAAATTTACCAATATGCAAAGAAGTGTGAAAATAAACCCATAATGAGGAAAAAAGCAATCAATGAAAAATAACTCAGAACTAAAATACTAGTTAGACTTAGCAGATAATGACATTAAAATAATTACTATAACTGTATTTGAAGAAATATGGCTAGAATTGCCCTCTTTTTATTTTTAGAAGCAGGGGTCTCACTATGCTTCCCAGGCTGGAGTGCAGTGGCTATTCACAGATGCCATCATGGCACACTGCAGCCCCAAATTGCTAGGTTCGAGTGATCCTCCTGCCTCAGCCTCCAGAGTAGCTGGAACTACAGGTGCATACCACTGAGCCTGGCCAGAGTTGCCCAAATTTGATAAAAACTATGAACCTACAGATCCAAGAAGCTCAACAAACCCCAAGTACAAGAAAAATGAAGAAAATTACATTAAGGCACATCATAAACAAATTGCCCAAAACCAGTGATAAAGAGGAAATCTTTAAAGCCACCAGAGGACAAATAGGTTATGTACAGAAAAACAAAGAAAAGGATGACAATTGACTTTTCTTTGAGAAAAAAGTGTGAGAAGAGAGTGGAACAATATTTTTTAAAGTATTGAAAGGAAAAAAACCCTCATCCTAGAATTCTATACTCAGCAAAAATATCTTTTAAGGCAAAAGTGAAATAAAGACTTTTTCAGACATAAAGTTGAAAGAATTAATCACCAGCAAATTCACACTATAAAATATATTGAGAGGTCCTTTAAGCAGACAGAAAAATGACACTAAATGAAAATATATGTCTACACAAAGGAATGAAGAGTGCCAAAAATGATAACTACTTGGGTAAATAAAATCTTTTCTATTATTTAAATATCTTTAAAAGATAATTATTTAAACAAAAATAATAGCAATGTAGTGTAAGTTTTATAATATATGTAAGAATAAAATGTGTAACAGCAATAGCACACAGACTGGGAGGGGAGACATGGAAATATACTTTTATAAGGTTCTTTTACTATATGTGAAGTGGTATAATATCACCTGAAGATAGACTGTGATTAGTTAGGATGTATACTAAAAATTCTAAACCAACAAATAAAATAAAAAAGTTATGATTAACAAGGCAATAGATGAGATAAATAGAATTTTTTAAATATTCAATCTAAAAGAAGATAGAAAAAAGGAAAAAAGAGAATAAAGCACAAAAAGAACACATGTAGCAAGATGATAAACTTAAACCTAAGCTGGGCATAGTGGCATACATGCATGGTACCAGCTACTCAGGAGGCTGAGGCAGGCAGATTTCTTGAGCCCATGAGTTCAGGGCTATAGTATGCTACAATCACACCTGTGAATAGCCACTGTACTCCAACCTGGGCAACATAGTGAGACCTCATTTCCAATAAAAACAAATATGAACCAAACCATGTCAATAATCACATTAAATATAAATGATCTAAATACCCCAATTAGTAAGTAGAGATTGTCATATTGGATAAAAAGCAAGAGTCAACTAATATGTTGTCTATAAAAACACACTTTAACTATTAAGACACAAATAAGTTAAAAGTAAAATAAATGGAAAAGTTATTCCATACTAACACTAATAGAAAGCTGGAGTGACTATATCACTATTAGACAAATTAGATTACAGAGCAAAGAATATTACCAGGGTTCGATAAGATCATTTCATAATGATAAAGGGATCAGTTTACCAGGAAGAAATAACTATCTTGAAAGTTTATAGAACTAATAAATAAATTAAGTAAAAAATGATAGAGGTACAAGGAGAGATCAACACATCTACAATTATAGAGACTTCAATGTCCCTCTCTCAACAATATATAAATAAATTTTTAAAAATCAGCAAGAATATAATAGACTTAAACAACAAAATCAACCAACTTGACCCAAGTGACATTTTTGGCACATTCCACCCAGCGACCACAAAATATATATTTTTTATTTTTTTGAGACAGGGTGTCACTTTGTTCCCCAGGCTGGAGTGCAGTGGCGTGATCATGGCTCACTGCAGCCTCAACCTTCCCAGGCTCAGGTGGTCCTCCCACTTCAGCCTCCCAAGTAGCTGGGACGACAGGCATGCAACACCATGCCTAGCTAATTTTTGTGTGTGTGTTTTTTTTTTTTTTTTGGTAGAGATGGGGTTTTTCCATGTTGCTCTGGCGGTCTCGAATTCCTGGGCTCAAGTGATCTGACTGCCTCGGACTCCCAAAGTGTTGGGATTACAGGCGTTAGCCACCAGGCCTGGCCACATTTTTTTTTTCAAGTGCACATAGAACATTTACCAAGATAGACCATATTATGGGTCACAGAAAAAGTCTCAATAAAGTTAAAATGATTCGAACTCATACACAGTATATTCTCTGATCTCAATGGAATTAAAGTAGGAATCGATAACAAAAAGATCTCTGGAAATTCCCCAAATATTTCAAAACTAAACATACTTATTAAAAGCTCGTGATTGAAAGAAGAAATCCAAAGGCAATTAGAAAGCATTTTGAATTTAATACAATTAAAAGATGACATATTAAAATTTATGAGATACCACAAAAGCAACACTTAGGAGGAAATCTATAGCACTGAATGCCTATATTAGAAAATAATCAAATCTTATTCCCTAGCCAATGATAGCAATTTCTACCTGAAGGAACTAGAAAGAGGAAATTACACTCAAAATAAGCAGAAGAAAGGAAATAATAAAGATCAGATAGACAATCAATGAAGCAGAAAAATAAACAGTAAACAGATCAGTTTAATCAATAGTTCATTCTTGAAGAATGAAATTGATAAATCTATAGTCAGAATGATCAGAAGAAAAATGAGACACAACTTACTAATATATCAGAAATGAGTAAAATGACATCAGTACAAATTCTGCAGATATTGAAAGGTTAACAATGAAATGTTTAGAACTACATTATTATTAGTATTAGTATTTTGAGACAAAGCCTCGCTCTGTCACTCAGGCTGGAGTGCAGTGGCATGATCTTGGCTCACTGCAACCTCTGCCTCCCGGGTTCAAGTGATTCTTCTGCCTCAGCCTCCCAGGTAGCTGGGATTACAGGCGTGCACCACTACGCCTGGCTAATTTTTGTATTTTTAGTAGAGACAGGGTTTCACCATATTGGCCAGACTAATTTTGACCTACTTTAGGTCAATAGATCTGACAACTTAGATGGCTGAAAATTTCTTGAAGAACAGAAAGTAGTAAAGTTCACTCAAGAAGATAAATTTAATGTACACAGCCCTTTTATAGAAATCAAAAGTGTAGTTTAAAATCATCCCACAAAGAAAATCCAGGTCCAGATGACTTCACTGGTAAATTTTACCAAACAGTTAAGAACGAAATAATACCAATTCCACACAAATTATTCCAGAAAACTGAGAAAGAGGGGATAATTCTCTCTTTATGAGGATAATTCTTTCTTAAAGAGGGGATAATTCTAATTCTTTGTGAGGAAAGCATTACTCCAACACCAAAACCTGAAAAAGACATTAAAGAAAACTACAGAACAATATCCCTCATAAACATGAGTTGAAAAATTGTAAACAAAATTTTAGCAAATTGAATCCAACAATATATAAAAACAATAATACACTATGACAAAGAGTCAGCATTTATTTATCCCAGAAATCAGCACTTCTCTTCTACCTTTTACTGGAAGTTCTAGGCAGGACAATCAGATAAGAAAAAGAAATAGAAGGCAACTAGATTGGAAAGAAAGTAATAAAAGTCTTTATTGAAAGAAAATATAATTTTCTATGTAAGAAATATAACGCAATCTCAAAAACTTAAAAACAAGTGAATTAGCAATGAATATTCAGAAGTTGAAATTCTTAAAATACCATTCACAGCGCATTGAAAATATTAAATACTTGGTGATACATTTGACAAAAGGTATACGAGAGCTATATACTGAAAACTAAAAAATATTGCTAAGAGAAATTAGAGAAGACCCAAATAAATGAAGAGATATATCTTATCAATTGTTCACAAGACTCAAAATTGAACAGATGTCACTTCCTCTGAATTGATAAATTCAATACAATGCCAATCAAAATCCTGGCAGCCTTTTTTTTTTTTTAAGAAACGGACATGCTCACTCCAAAATTCACATGGAAATGCAAAAGGACTTAGAATAGTCAAAATAACTCTGAAAAAGAAACCATCATCCTCAGCAAACTAACACAGGAACAGAAAACCAAACACTGCATGTTCTCACTCATAAGTGGGAGATGAACAATGAGTACACATGGACAAGGGAGGGGAACATCACACACCAGAGCCTGTTGTGGGGTGGGGGCCAAGGTGAGGGAGAGCATTAGGGCAAACACCTAATGCATGTGGGGCTTAAAATATAGATGATGGGTTGATAGGTGCAGCAAACCACCATGGCACATGTATACTTATGTAACAAACCTGCACATGCAGCACATGTATCCCAGAACTTAAAGTAAAATAAAATTTAAAAAAAGAGTAACAAAATGGAAAGGCTAACACTACTGGATTTCAAGAATTAAATAAAACATCAGTAGTCAAAAGAGTGTGGTATTGGAGTCAGATCAGCAAAGAGATCAATGGAGAATAGAAGTCCAGAAATAGATTCACACACATATGGACAACTGATTTTTCACAAAGTTTCAAAAGCAACAGAGTGGATAAAAATAGCCTTTTCCTCAAATGGTGCTGGAACATTTGGATATTCACATGCAAAAAAAAAAAATGAATTTATAGCCACACCTTGCATAGAAAAATGAATATGAATCACAGCACTAACGTCAAACCTAAAACTATAAAACTTCTAGGAAAAAAAAAAGGAGAAAATATTCACCTTTGGTTTCACAAAGATTTTTTAGATAAGACACTAATAAGAGAATAAAAAGACAAGCTACCAACTGGAAGAAAATGTTTACAAAGCATGAATCTGATAAATAATTTGTCTCTCTAATATATTAAAAAATCTCAAAACTCAATAAGAAAACAATGCAGTAAAAATGGGAAAAATAGTTGAACAGACATTTCACCAAAGAAGATACACAGATGGGAAGTAATTAAATAAAAACACACTTAATTTCATTAGTCACTAGAGAAATGAACATTAAAACCACAATAACATATCACTACTCACCTATTAGAATGCCTAAAATTGAAGTTATTTTACCATACCAGGTGTTGATTTACCACAACAACTGGAAAGCTCCTACACTGCAGGCTGGAATGTGAAATGATCCAACTACTTTGGAAAACATTTTGGCAATTTCTTAAAATGTTAAAGAAAAACCTACATATGATCTAGCCATTCCACTCCTAGGTAGCTAAGCGAAATAAAAACATGGTCCATACAAAAATTTGTACACAGCTGTTCATGGCAGCTTTATTTGTAATAGCCAAAAATTGTAAACAACACAAATGTCTGTTAACAGGTGAATAGATAAACAAATGCTAGTATATTTATAGAATGGATAATAAGAAATGAACTAATGATATGCATAAGAACATGGATAAATCCCAAAATGCTGGCTGAAAGAAACCAGACAAAAGAGTATGTACTGTGTGATTCCATCTAAATAAAATTATGGAAAGTACAAACTCCTCCATAGTGACAGAAATCATATCAGTGGTTGCCTGGGGGCAGGTCTAGGATAGCGAGGGGCAAAAAGGCATGAGAAATTTTTGGAGTGGGGCTGATAGATATGTTTATGATCACGATTGTGGTGATGATTTCATGTGTGTACACACGTCAAAACTTATCAAATTATACACTTTAAATGGGTGCACTTTAATTTATGTCAAATATGTGTGTCAAGACCCAGCAATTTCACTCAGGTATACATATAGTCAAGAGAAATGAAACCATCTGTTCATGGAAAAGCTTGTACTCAGAGGTTTACAGCAGCATCGCTCATAATAGCCCAAAAGCAGAAACAACCCAAATGTCTATTTACTGATGAATTGATAAATAAAAGGTGGTATGTCCATACAATGAAATACAGATGATCCTGACTTATGATGTTTTGACATAAATTTTTTTGAATTTATGATGGTGTGAAAGCCATACACATTCAGTACAAAGCGTACTTCAAGTGCCCATACAAGCATTCTGTTTTTCACTTTCAGTACGGTATTCAAAAAATTACGAGACATTCAACATTTTATTATAAAATAGGCTTCGTGTTAGATGATTTTGCTCAATTGTAGGCTAATGTAAGTGTTCTGAGCATGCTTAAGAACAGCTAGGCTGAGCTATATTTGGTAGGTTATGTCCATTAAATGCAGTTATTTTTTTTAATACTTGAAGTTCTAGGGTACATGTGCACAACGTGCAGGTTTGTTACACATGTATACATGTGCCATGTTGGTGTGCTGCACCCATTAACTTGTCATTTACATTAGGTATCTCTCCTAATGCTATCCCTCCCCCCTCCCCCCACCCCACGACAGGCCCCGTGTGTGATGTTCCCCTTCCTGTGTCCAAGTGTTCTCATTGTTCAATTCCCACCTATGAGTGAGAACATGTGGTGTTTGCTTTTTTGTCCTTGCAATAGTTTGCTGAGAATGATGGTTTCCAGCTTCATCCATGTCCATACAAAGGACATGAACTCATCCTTTTGTATGGCTGCATAGTATTCCATGGTGTATATGTGCCACATTTTCTTAATCCAGTCTATCATTGATGGACATTTGGGTTGGTTCCAAGTCTTTGCTATTGTTAATAGTGCCTCAGTGAACACATGTGTGCATGTGTCTTTATAGCAGCATGATTTATAATCCTTTGGGTATATACCCAGTAATGGGATGGCGGGGTCAAATGGTATTTCTAGTTCTAGATCCTTGAGGAATGGCCACACTGTCTTCCACAATGGTTGAACTAGTTAACAGTCCCACCAACAGTGTAAAAGTGTTCCTATTTCTCCACATCCTCTCCAGCACCTGTTGTTTCCTGACTTTTTAATGATTGCCATTCTAACTGGTGTGAGATGGTATCTCATTGTGGTTTTGATTTGCATTTCTCTGATGGCCAGTGATGATGAACATTTTTTCACGTGTCTGTTGGCTGCGTAGGTGTCTTCTTTTGAGAAGTGTCTGTTCATATCCTTCACCCACTTTTTGATGGGGTTGTTTGTTTTTTTCTTGTAAATTTGTTTGTTTTGTTTTGTTTTGTTTGTTGAGATAGAGTCTCACTCCATCACCCAGGCTGGAGTGCAGTGGTACTGCAACCTTCGCCTCCTGGATTCAAGCAACTCTTTTGCCTCAGCCTCCTGAGTAGCTGGGATAACAGGCGCATACCACCATGTCTGGCTAATTTTCCTATTTTTAGTAGAGATGGGTTTCACCATGTCCAGGCTCACCTCGAACTCCTGACCTCAAATGATCCACCCACCTTGGCCTCCCAAAGTGCTGGGATTACAGGCATGAGCCACAGCACCCAGCTAAATGCAGTTTTAACTTATGATATTTTCAATGTACAATGAGTTCGTCAGCACATAATCCCATCATAAGTCGAGGCATGTCTGTATTATTGGGCTGTAAAGAAGAATGTAGTACAGGTGTATGCTACAACATGGATGAACTTCAAAAACATTAAGCTAAATAAAAGAAACCAGTCACAAAAGGACAAATATTATACAATTTCATTTATATAAGCTATAAATAATATTTATAGAGAAAGAAAGTAGATTAGTGGTTACCTAGGGCTGGGGGTGGATAGATGTTGTGGAGAAATGGAGAATGATTGCTAAAGGGTACAGGGTTTCTTTTTAGGGTGATGAAAATGGTCTACAATTGATTGTGGTAATAGTTGCACAATTCTGTGAATATAAGTGTACACTTTAAATGGTTGAATTCTATGGTAAGCGGAGTACATCTCAGTAAAGCTGTTATAAAAATATGTATGTCGATTATGAATTGTTAATTATTTTTAAAAGGTATACTTTGTGTTACCGAATTCTTCTGAGTCTTACCCTAAGGGTGGTTGTTTTTAAAAAAGTGAATAAAATTCTTGTGCAGGTTAGTAAGTATTCTATCTCCATTGCACTGTGTCATATTTTCTTAAGTTTATTCAGGTTGTAACAATATATGAAGGATGTTTGAATTCCTTTAATTCTTAGCACACCTGCTTGCCTCTGAATAGTCATTTCCATATATGTAAATATTTTTAAAAATTGTTTCTACAAGCACTTGTGTGCTTTTTCTGGCTATGTGATAGCAAGTGCAAATCAGCAAAGGAAGGGAGTATCTTTGTTTTAAAACTTTTCATCGAGGCAAAACACGTACAGAAAGTACTTATATAACAAGCTCTTTTTGGATGGATTTTCACAAAATAAGTGCACTAATATCACTAGAACCCACATCAAGATACAGACCATTCCCAGCATCCCAGAAACTCCCTCACCTTTAGTAAAATATGTCTTTTAAAAAATATTGTAGTAAAAACCACATAGCATAATTTTACCACCTTAACCATTGTTAAGTATACTGTTCAGTAGTGTTAAGTATATTCACATAGTTGTGAAAAAGAGCTTGAGAACTTTTTCATTCTGCAAACCTGAAACTCTATACCCATTAAACAACTCTCCATTCTTCTTTCACCCCAATCCCCTGGTAACCAGCATCCTACTTTCTGTTTTTATGATGTTGACTACTTTAGATATCTCATACAAGTATAGTTATACAGTAATTGTCTTCTATGGCTGGCTTATTTCACTTGGCTTAATGTCCCCCAGGTTCACCCATGCCATCACAAATTGCAGAATTTCCTTCTTTTTCAAGGCTGAATAATATTCCATTATATGTATATACGACATTTTGTTTCTCCATGGACATTTGGGTTGCTTCTACCTCTTGGCTATTGTGAATAATGTTGTTATGAATATGAGTGTGCAAATCTGAGAATGTCTTTTAATACTAAGAATAGCTAACACTGTTGGCATTAATGTTTGGAACTGTTCTAAAGATTTTGTATGCACTATTATCTCATTTAATTTTCACAATGATATGAATTGGGGAGTGCTCTTGTCATCTCCGTTTTACAGATTACTAAGCTGAAAAACAAGGAGGTTAAGCAACTTTCCAGAAGGTCACACCAGTGAAGTTGGAATTCTCAATGAATCAGTAGACTGACAACAGGGCTATGCTGTTAACCACCATGCTATGCTGCCCCTTCTTTATTTTCTATAACGATGCTACAAAGTGTCTCCTATGAAGCATTGCCCATGTGTGCACTCATAAAATGTTCAGGTCACCCAATTACAGTTCTGTTTAATTAAAAACATGAGCATTCCCTCTTGGAGCCCCACATTTCTTTCAATTTTGACTCATTTACAAACTGCAACATCATAAATCATATTTATTAAGCACCCGATCTTCTAAAGTTCCTTTTCCAAGCATTTCCAAGTTCTGGCCAAGCATTTCAGAAGAGCTGTACATTGGAATGAAGAAATCAAAATTAGCTTCAGTACTTAATTCTATAAATTAGTACAGACTTAAGGGGGGAGGGGAGTAATTAGCCCTCTTGCCCTGAAAATTAATGGGTCCTTTTCATTATACGCCTAAGGGGTATTTTACCCAATAACATTCCATTTCAGATTAATATAAAATGAAGACTATGTTATTTGAGAATGCTGGCTACATAACGATTACAAACCACAAATCTCACAAAGATTAGCCGAGAAGGAAGATCAAGCAGAACAACGAACTAGTAATAATTCTAGACGGGATGAAGGTAATAAAATCAATGTGTCAATCATTCTACCAGAATCAAGAAGACACAATATTTTTTGAAGGCATGGCCAGGCTTGTGTAAAATAAGAGTTGATGTAGTTCTCTATAGGTTAAACTAGGCTTTCAGGAGTGGGTAGTTACTGGGTAGTTACAAAAGAAATTAAATATACTCCATAAATTTCAATTTTAAGATGCTAGGGTCTATACAAAAAGACACTCTCTTTTCTACATTTCTAGGGAAAATCCTCTTCCCTTTCCTGAACAAAAAGGCCAAAAATGGCTCAAAATATCACAGATTGAGTGTCAGCTACTCCAGATGAACCACTAGGGGGCAGATGCAGACAGAAACTGACCAACAGGTTACCAGAGAACCCATTCACACTCAGCGACTTGAGATAGACTGCTGATAATTGCTTCCTATATGTCAAGTTGAACTTACATTTATCTTATTTCCTTACTAAGAACCAGAAACCAAAATAAAGCTGCCCATTTTTTTCTTTTGTCTTTATTATGATGCTTAAGTAACCATTTGTAAGGAATACTGACCCAGGGGCTGTGATAGCAGCTACGTGAATGCAAGGGCAATACAGTTTTATTTCTATTCCTCTCCAACTCCAGTTTTACAGTCCTTTACATCTTGACAGGCACTGGGTGCATTCTGGCTTACCCTTGTGGTTCCCCTCATCACTGGATGACTTGTGGTCTGATTCCAGAAGCAATATCCCCAAACAAATCTGACTTTATAAGGCAGCCCATTGCCACACACATTTAACCTACACCACAGTCATTTCATAATAGGCAAGAGTTCACTCCTCCCACTACATAATGCTGTGTTGAAGCTTAGCCAGGAAAAGTTACAAAAGATAGAAAAACTAAGTGTCAGACCTATGCAGTAAATCGTGTAATTCCTGCCAATTTCTGAAACCTTCATCCTACATAAGCCCATGAAGAAATAACTTTCCATAAGGTGGTCAAAGCTGGATTGTGAAGTACTCCCAATCTCATCCATATATCACTGCAATTGTTGTCTATATGCTGAGGAATAAAAATGGATGGTTTTTCATTCAGCAAACTGGACACTTAATATGTGCCAGACTAAAGATGTAAAAAATATGAGCCCTGTCCTCATGGAGCTTGCAGTCAAGTAGAAAGCCAGATATAGAAAAGAAGGAATATTATAAATAAATAGGATATTACGTTTTATGTAAAATCAGTGATTTGGACAGGGTGTTGCTTAGCTGGGAGTAGGGGAGGGAGATGAGAGGGATCAGATATCAGATAATGCTTTGCTTCCTGAGGAAGGGGACCCTGAGTTCAGTGTTAAAGGGTGAATTGAGATGGCCAGGTAAGGCTGGGTGTGGTGGCTTACGCCTGGAATCCCAGCAGTTTGGTGTCACGGGTGGGTCTTTGTTCTTAGAGCTCTCCAGATGGTGGTGGGCCACTCCCAAGATGGTGGTGGCCGCTCCCAAGGTGGCAGCAAGCCTTTTGTTCTCTGACCTGGGGTTCTTGGCCTCACAGATTCCAAGGAATGGAACCTTGGGCCATGCGGTGAGTGTTATAGCTCTATTCGAAGCTGTGGGTCATGGAAGAGAACTGTGGAACCCAGTGACTACTGTTCAGCTCGATTAGGACGAACCCAGGCACTTAGCCATGCAGGAACAATGGCAAGCCTTTAGCCTGATTGGGAGCGGCACTGAGCGCGTCACTGGATCAGAAGTGCAGCATATACCCTGCTGGATCTGGAGGGTTGGAAGTCAATGGTGGGTCTGCAATGGCGGTGAACACCAGTGGTGGACGGTGAGCGAAAGCTCAGCTCGAGCGTGAAGAAACATGGGCCAGAAGAGTGTGCAGTTGCAAGATTTAATAGAGTGAAAACAGAGCTCCCATACAATGGGAGGGGACCCAAAGAGGGTTGCCCACTCCCAGCTCAAATGCTTGGGGTTTATATATCCCAATCATTATCCCTCCCCCTGTGCTCTCGGATGATAGATGATTTGACTATTTCTTTACCTCCTGCTTTTGGCCTAATTGGTATTTTAGTGAGCCCTCTTTACTACCTGATTGGTCAGGTGTGAGCTGAGTTACAAGCCCCGTGTTTAAAGGTGGGTGCGGTCACCTTCCCCAGCTAGGCTTAGGAATTCTTAGTTGGCCTAGGAAATCCAGCTAGTCCTGTCTCTCATTGGGAGGCCAAGGCGGGGGGATCACGAGGTCATGAGTTCGAGACCAGCCTGGCCAACATGGTGAAACCCCGTCTCTACTAAAAAAAAAAAAAAAAAAAAAAAAAATTAGCCGGGCGTTGTGGCAGGCACTACTTGGGAGGCTGAGGCAGAAGAATCGCTTGAAACCAGAAGGCAGAGGTTGCAGGGAGCTGAGATTGCACCACTGCACTCCAACCTGGGCAACAAGAGCGAAACTCCATCTCGGAAAAAAAAAAAAAAAAAAAAAAGAGATGGCCAGGTAAAGAGAAGGTGGAAGAGCATTAGAGCCAAGGCAGACATTTGTAGTAAGAGGCAAGGCAAGAATAAGATGGGTGTGATGGTGGTGGTGGGGTGGGTAGATACCACATAAATTCTATGTTGCTGCTGTGTTCACTGGGAGTTGTGAGAGACAAAGCAGGAATAGACAAGGACAGAGCTCTATGGGCCTTATACACCAGCTGGAGGGTCAGGGACTGCAACGTTTAGTCAACAAAGAGCTGGGAGCTGTTTTGAGTAGAGGAAATTGATTGCTCTGGAAGGATTTGAGGGGCATGAGATTAAGATCAGAGAGACTAGTTAGGAAGTGGTACAATTATCCAGAAATGAGGCAAGCCTGAGCTAAGGCACTGATACTTGGGGTCAAAAGGGGTGACATCTTGGGATTCAGATTGGCAGGGCTTGGTCATTTGTTGGATATGTGGATGGGGTGAGGGTGAAAGAGTAATGAGGAATGACTCAGATTTCTAGTTTGGATGGCTGGAAGGGTGGTGGGACCACCATTGGAGATGGTGAACTCAGGAACAGGAGCAGAATTAGGGGACAACAATGAGTTGGATTTTAGGTAATTTGGGAGTTTGAGGTATTTCAGAGATATCTAGGTGCCGATATCTGGCAGGCATGTAAATATCAGCCAGGTGGACCTAAAAGTATGGCTCCAGAGATCGTTTAGGCTGCAAATTTTTTTTTTTTTGAGACGGAGTCTCGCTCTGTCACCCAGGCTGGAGTGCAATGGCATGATCTCGGCTCATAGCAACCTCTGCTTCCTGGGTTCAAGTGATTCTCCTGCCTCAGCCTCCTGAATAGCTGGGATTATAGACACCCGCCACCACACCCGGCTAATTTTTGTATTTTCAGTAGAGATGGGGTTTCACGAAGTTGGCCTAGGCTGCAATCTTAAGTCACCAGAAGCAGAAAAGATGGAGTGGATGAAATTTTTCCAGAGAATGAGTAGAGCAAAAGGACAAGAAGAAACCCTCAGAGAACCCCAGCATTGAAGGGATAGGTGGAAGATGTGGGTCACCAGGCTGGAGCAGAGAAGGAACAGTCAGAAGCAGACATCTTGTGGCAGAAAGTGCCAAGAAGAACCTCAGATGATAGGCTAAAAGTATCCAAACATCCTACTCATGTCATTATCATTTAGTAAATATTTGAGTATTTAGTACTATGAAAGTCATTATAGGAGGAGAGGGGATCCTAAGAAATCTACCACAGGACCCTTGATCTCAAGAGCCCTCTAATCTAGTGGGAGAAACAAACCACACTCATAAAAGAGGTCAAATGAAAGCCCAGAGAAGAGCCAAACAGCTGGGGAGAGTTAGATCTGGAGGACTCTGTGGGAGTAAGGGAGCCAAGAAGATTTTAAAGAGAAGCAGAAATTGGCTGACCTTGAGGGCCAAATGGGCCATAGGTGGAGGATGCACCAACACAGGAGAACATGATACAAAGGCCAAGAGGAGGACAATGTAGTATTTACTGTGGATGGGACAGCCACTTCACATTGGAGAATCGAGACGGATCCTACTGGAGAGGTAGCTCAAACTCAGGTGTTTAAAGGCATGTGTGCCTGCCTTGGGGAATTCAGATGCTGCATAAGGGGAAATGGAAAGTTCAGGAAAAGGACTATCTTTATCAGCAAACCGTGACCACGTGTGTATCCTCCAAAGAGGAGTAAGAAGAAATGTTCCTGCCCTTCAGAGACAAATCAAAGGAGCATTTCAGAGAAATTAATACAACAGTGGTGTATCTTTTATTATGCATTTTTGAAATAGTCTGACAAATTCCGTTTTTGTTTCATTTTCAGACGATATAATTTATCTGCTCTCTTTGTTGCCAAATTTCCTGGTTACTGTTATTTTCTGCTTAACCCTCAAACTTCAACAACAACAAAATATAATAAGACACTATCTCAGTGAGACTTAGCCCATTAGAGTTTATAAACTTCATGCTTTAATAGTAGCTTTTCTACTTCACAGTGCCTCAGAGAAACCTATGCCTAGATTCTTCAGAAATCACTAAAATATGAGCACATTAGCCAAGTGGATGATAAACTCTAATATCAATTTGGTACTTTAAAGCAAAAGAACTTTCTAAAATGCAATTGTATCCCACTCCTATTTAAAATCCCGAAGACTTACAATTCAATAAAAGAAAGGCTAACAAGTTAATGGAAAAATGGGCAAAGGGCATAAAGAGGCATTTCAAAGAAAAAGAATTGCGTATGGCAATAAGCACATGAAAAACGTTTCCTTTCACTCTTATACTTCACTAACATTTAAAGAAGTGCATATAAAAAAGCCAGGTTGCTGCTTTCACATCTGAAAATGTTTGCTATCATCCATTGTTGGTAAGGGTGTAGGGACTCTTATGCAATGTTAATGGGAGTGTAAATTGGTGTGTCTTCCAGGAGGGAAATTCAGTACTCACTTTCATATTGTAAACGCATACACTCCTTGACCCAGCAATTTTACTCCTAGAAATTTCTCCTACAAATATTCTTGCTCAAGTGCTTCAAGATGTGTGTAAAAGGATATCCACTGCCATATTTTTTGTTGTAGATTTTTCTTTTTCCTTTTTTAAAAACAAAATCTAGCTCATCCAGTAAGAGGGGGCTGAGTAGAGTCACTGTGGTGGCTACATACGCTGGTCAATGGGAAATCGCAAACAAAATCTTGTAGATTGAGGTGTGCTGGTGTGGCCTTGTCTGTGATCTACATCCCTAGAGAACCTCTACATCCTCTTTTAAAGACTCTTATTTGTTCCTGAAAACCTTGCCACTATGTGAAGAGCTGTTTCCTGAAAAATTGCCTACATTAGTCTTACTGGAAAAAATTGTACTGTGCTCTAACCCAACCCAAATACCCCAAAATGTTTTGCAGACAGAAAAAAAAATCAATTTGAACTATGAAAACAAATTTGTGTAAGTAATAAACACCAATTTGCAAGCATGTACAAAATGAAGGTCCACTGTTCTTGCCCAAAAAAGACTTGACAGTGGATGGTGGCGGTGGAGTGGCATGCAAGGAAGTCGTTCCTTGGAAGGGGAATTTGGCTTCTGTGTGTTTTCTTCATCATGATATGGGCTCATGATTATCCTGTGCTGAAACTCTTCTTAAAAAGAAAGTTAGCTGGCCAGGCGCGGTGGCTCATGCCTGTAATCCCAGGACTTTGGGAGGCTGAGGTGGGCAGATCACTTGAGGTCAGGAGTTCGATACTAGCCTGGCCACCATGGTGAAACCCTGTCTCTACTAAAAATACAAAAATTAGCCTGGTGTGGTGGCACGTGTCTGTAATCTCAGGTACTCAGGAGGCTGAGGCAGGAGAATTGCTTGAACTTGGGAGGTGGAGGTTGTAGTGAGCCAAGATCACGCCACTGCACTCCAGCCTGGGCGACAGAGTGAGACTCCGTCTCAATAAATAAATAAATAAATACATACATACATACATAAAAATAAAGTTAGCTATGTGGTGGCCCATGCCTGTAATCCCAGCTACTTGGGAGGCTAAGGTGGGAGGATCACTTGAGCCCAGGAATTTGAGACTGGCCTGGGCAACATAGTGAGACCCCTGTCTCTAATATAATAATAATAATAAAGTTATAGCATAGAAAAACATTTTTGGGGCAGAGTAAAGGCTAAACATGGAGTGTTTTGATCATGTTGAAATAACACATATGAACAACAGACTGAAAATATGTGGGAGATGCACCACTTCACCCCTCTCACTTGGTCTGTGTATGCAAAGCAAAACATTTTGGCTTAACCCATGCATTGTGCACAGTTCCAATTAGTTCCTTATAAGAATCTCTGACTAGAAACCATTATTCAAGTAAACTGGTGAATGCATCTTTGCCTGAAACCATAATATAAAAATTCCACTTATTATAATGCATTTATTTAGTATGTTTTGTGTAAGAAACAGTATGCCAATTTCTTAAAAAAAGTTATCCCCCATGCCAGGCGCAATGGCTCATGCCTGTAATCCCAGCACTTTGGGAGGCCGAGGCGGGCGGATCACCTGAGGTCGGGACTTTGAGACCAGCCTGACCAACATGGAGAAACCCTGTCACTACTAAAAATACCAAATTATCCAGGCGTGTGGCACATGCCTGTAATCCCAGCTATTCGGGAGGCTGAGGCAGGAAAATCACTTGAACTCGGGTGGTGGAGGTTGTGGTGAGCCAAGATTGCGCCATTGCACTTCAGCCTGGGCAACAAGAGTGAAACTCCATCTCAAAAAAAAAAAAAAAGTTATCCCCCAAATGGTGCAACTTTTCAAAAGCAGTTATAGCAAAGCAAAGATTAGTAATTAAGTGAAAAAAGAGGCAAGTTGCAGAACAACATAGCGCAATCTCCTTTTTAAAATGGCACATATACACCATGGAATACTATGCAGCCATAAAAAAGGATGAGTTCATGTCCTTTGTAGGGACATGGATGAAGCTAGAAACCATCATTCTCAGCAAACTATCGCAAGGAAAAAAACCAAACACCACATGTTCTCACTCATAGGTGGGAATTGAACAATGAGAACACATGGACATCATTGTTCATGGAAGGGGAACATCACACACCGGGGACTGTTGTGGGGTGGGGGGAGGGGGGAGGGATAGCATTAGGAGATATACCTAATGCTAAATGACAAGTTAATGGGTGCAGCGCACCAACATGGCACATGTATACATATGTAACAAACCTGCACATTGTGCACATGTACCCTAAAACTTCAAGTATAATAATAATAAAAAATAATAATAATAATAAATAAAGTAAAGCATCTTAAAAAAATGACATATACCCATAATATGTGTTTCTGGAAAGAAAATCCTGAAAAGACGTCTAAGAAATAGTAACAGTGTTTTTTTTGGGGGGGTGGGGGGCAAGAAAGACATGTGTGCTGTTTAAATTTTTACTATGTGAAAGTAAGATTTTTATAATACAAAACAGGCTGAATGAAGAATACTTTGGGGATCAGTGATTTTGTAGACTAGAGAAAAGGGTTAGAGTTAGTGTTCAGGTGTTAACATGGAGAACACCGCAGGATCTGTCTGTCCACATAGGCACTACCCACAGCCCGGAGTGCCTCATTACAGCCCCACCAAACTACTTGCTATTCCCAAAATGCATTATGCAACCCTGAACCTCTGTGCCTTTGTGCTGTTTCCTTTCTCTGGAATGCCCTCTCTAAACTCATCTATCAGGAAACTTCTCATCCTTTAAGATCTAGTTCAAGTGGACCTTCCTATCGGATGTCCTTCCTGACTTTTGCAAACCCTAGTCCCTCCCCAGGCAAATGGGCTTTTTCTGGGATGGATACTTGCGGCTCAGCTTATGTGCTGTGAATGACTCCTCTTGGGCCATGCCTAGCTGCTTGGGCTACCATTTTCCAGCCTGAGAAAGGGGTAGCTGAAGGTAGGGTAGGAGAGCATGTAATACCTGCCCCAGTCTGGGTGCAGGGTTTACTCACAAATATCATGGCATCTCTCCCCACTTTCGTCTATCAGAGCCAAACAGCTGCTTTCTGTACCTCTTCCCTTAAGGCTGTTGGACCAGAAGCCAAAGCCTTAGCTCTTATTGGCTTAGTCCATGCTAGGATTTGGGAAGATCTGTCTCTGACTACTTTGGGCTCACCTACTTGATTTTACTGAATGAGATAAGTTAATTCTTCAGAGCATGCTTCTTCTGGGTTATGTTGGCCAATGCAGAGTTGGCCTTAGAGTCACAAGAAAAGTCTTCATTTAAACTTAGTGAGACAGCCAGGTGGAAGGGGGTCCCTGGAGAAACTCCAACCGGCCTGCCCAATGAGGTGCAGCCTTGGGAAGTTCACGATGTTTGCAGCAGGGAGGAGCCTGGAGCCTAAATTTTTGTGGCCGTGGGATGGACAAGCACCCCATCTTTAGCTGAACTAAGGAAAAGTCCTGCAACATTTTTGGCAATGTGGGGCTCAAGAAGCGGTGAATGAAATAGGGATTCAAAACCTCTCACTGTAGTTTCTAAGCCTTTTCATCCTGAGACTTCTGAGGGTGGGGAAAACACGCCCCCACCCCCCATTACTCCCGGGTCTTTTCAAGACCTTTTCCTTCCTTTTTCAGGACCCATCGGTGAGCAGCAGCTCCCCGCCGCTCCCCACTCCCTGCCAGGGCTGGGATGCATGGCCCAAGGATCCAGTACAGCCGCTGGCTGTTTCCCAGCCACAAGCCATGGTGGTAGCCTTCCCCTTCCCCAGCCAAAGGGTTGTACTCCACTGGACAGTAATTAAGCTTAATCTTTTCTCTCTGATGAAGGAACCAGTTGCATAAGAATAAGAGGTTCTTCCCCAGGCATTTAAAAATTTTTTCTTTCCTCTTCTCCACCCGGTCAGCAGTTAACGTTTAAAGTTTATTTTTTTCCCCTTTACTAGGCCAGACCCCCCAACTATCACTGTTTATACTTCCTGTAAAGGTTTAATTGTGGAAAAGGATTTGTGGGGCTAGTCTTGGGTTGTGGCCAATCTGATGTGCTTTGCATGTGTGCATGGTTTGTGCTGCAAGCCTCCATCTTGTTTCACATCCTGGGGGCATGGCCTGTAACTGTTTGGCAAGGCTTTGTTTAGCAATCCTGCCTTAGGGAATACGTTTCTTTCCGAATTGATGTCTGCATGTTTTCCTAGCCCTGTCTTTTAAAGGGCCCCACCCAATGACTGGGTTTTCTTCTGCATGTCTGTGTGTGAACTGTGTGCAATGTCTGTCCAAAAAAGCTCTAATTAATTTGGCCCAAAGAAAGACAAGTGCTTGAATCAAATATTTTTAATGGGAATGTAAAATCTGTGATACCTTTCAGTTCACATGACTTTAATCTTTAAGAAATGAAAACAGACTTCAAGCTTATTGGTAAAATGCAGGTCAGATGCAAGGTTTGCTAAATGTTTTAAGGTTACAAACTGCTTGTGGGGTTTTGAGAACTATTTGACTTGCTGGCTTCACAATTGGTAAGGCCTGGGAACATGTGGAACTAACCAGGCTCTTACCTAAGAAGGCAAACCTTGGCTGCAGTTAGCACACAATTAAAGCAACTTACCAAGTTTTACCTTAAAGTTAAAAATTGCCAGGAGTTACGATTATAACATGTAATTGAAACTACTGAAAATAAATTTACATGCAAGGGGTATAAGAATAGTAAAATGTGTTTTTATGTAAAAGGTTATAAGAAGGCATGGAAATGTCAACTTTTTTTTTTTTTTTTTTGGAGACGGAGTCTCACTCTGTCGCCCAGGCTGGAGTGCAGTGGCACGATCTCGGCTCACGGCAACCTCCACCTCCCAGGTTCAAGCAATTCTCCTGTCTCAGCCTCCCAAGTAGCTGGGATTACAGGCACGTGCCACCATGCCCAGCTAATTTTTGTATTTTTAGCAGAGATGGGGTTTCACCAGGTTGGCCAGGCTGGTCTTGAACTCCTGACCTCGTGATCCGCCTGCCTCGGCCTCCCAAAGTGCTGGGATTACAGGTGTGAGCCACTGCACCCAGCCCGGAAATGTAAACTTTTGCCTAGGGTTAAACGATTCTTTTGAGTTAGATAGGGAAAGCTGAAGGTTCAAACAAGTGGTGGAAAAGTGGAAATCAATCTTGCAGAAGAGATTCTCTGTGTGAACATATTAACTAAGTTCAAAAGGGTTATGAAAGGTTTTTGCTTCTTTAAAATGTCTGAGTCATCATTTTGGGAAAATAAATAGTTTATGGTAACCTGGAACTCTATTTCATAATATGAAGTGCTTTAAATGTATTTAAAAGGCTTCTCAAAATCAAACTTACGTTTTTAGAACTGTCTTTCCTGACACCTGGCTTTTCAAATATTTCAGAGGGCCCCTGAAACATCCAGAAAAAAGAAGTAAACAGGATTATGTGATATGTGTAGGTACATGGGATTGCCAAAATGATCTTCAGTCTTCAGATTATACTTTTGTGAATAATACTAACATATGTTCCAAAACTGTATGGGATTTCTAAAATTCTAATGTCTGAATATATGCTATGAATCATAATTAAGGTTGCTATGTTAAGTTATTGTAAACCACGGAGATAACCAAACTTCTTTGTCAATTGTGTTTCTAACTGTAACCACCCTGGATATTTTGCTGTTCGCAGACAATTGTCCTGTTTTCTTTCTTTTCAAAAGATGGTTTATAATAAGCTATAAAACTGTAATAGGTGCTCTCAAATACAGGCTTCTGATAACTTTGGAAATTGTAACATTGGAATAAAGGAAAACGCACAGACTCATGAAGAGCTGAAATGTTCACGAATATCAAGCAAAACAAAAGTTAACTAAATGGACTGAACTCAGAAAGCTGAAGCAAACTTTTTGACTTTTGGTTGTAATATTGCTGATCCTTGTTTGGTTTTTCATAGTCAAAGAAACTTATTTAAAACTATTTACAGCCTTTAATAATTGAGTAAGGTATACTCCTATGAACAAAATTTGGAGCATGTTTGTTTCTCTCTGCCTGGTTCCTCTAGAGTTTGGAAACTCTCTGTGAGTATTCTTAACTTATGGCAATATAGTTATTTGCATCAGTGCACTGAGAAGAATTCATTTTTCTTTTGCAACAGGACACAATTGGAGAAAATGGTTATTTTGCCAAGGCTTTGACTGGAAGGATATGCTTCCCTTTAAGGAGTCAAGCTCGACTTGGAGAGCCATTAAAAGCCCCGTGGGGAAACTGGCCTCATACCCCTGCCTACACAGTTCCTGGACAGGGTTCCTGACCCATGGTCAGTAAAGAATGTCACCTTCTAACAGGTCTAGGAGCTCCAAGTTTATCTTGGGACCTTAAGAGGAGAGGATCACCCAACTCACAGGTATTTGAGGATACAAACCCATGGTTGGGCTTGGCTTTAAAAGGTCCTATCTGAGATTCCTTGTGGAACAGAATTCCATCAAAGCCAATCCAAAAGGCATATGTAGAAATAATTATTCTTGCTGTACTTTATGCAAATAATCAGGCCAAATATAAAACTAAACTCTATTTTGCAAACCACTCAGTCCTATGATGATTTGTTTTTTAACAAACATGAGGACTGGAGAGAGAGAAATCATGTTTCAAAACTTATGTTTGTCATTAAATTCTAAACTCACTAGCTGTTTTTAAGTTTTTGCTTACATTTTAGACTAACCCTGCTTGTTCCTGTGAACCAACCAGTAATTTCTGGCTGCAGTTCAGAAAGAACAAAAAGGATGGGTAATGTAGAAATCTGGATCAATATTCTAGTTCTGAGCAATTATCCTGCCAATCCTGCCAGGTGATGGGAATAAGTAGGATGCCCATCACCCGGAAGTTTCCTTTAGGGAAAGTAGGACCAAAAAAGAGCTAACCAAAGACAAACGCCATGTGCCCAAATCCTAGCAAGCATAACTACAGCCACCAGTTATCTGGGTTTGTCACAAAACATCCTTTCCCCTCCATCTTTGGAGGAGGACTCAGTTCCACAGTTTTAACTTAGCATTCGGCTTATGATAAGGTGTCTATGCAACCCCCCGAGACATATTTTTGTCCAAAACTGAATCCCAAGTTTCATGTCAAAGCCCTAGGAAGGAAAACTGGATCTGAGGGATCCAGAGGCAAATGACAACAGAGGTTAAAAGGCACAGCGCAGGTGAGCATGGCTGATTCCTGCTTATTAAGCCAAGCCCAAGCTTTCTGTTTCATGGATAAAGGCCACGTTAATATCCATGGTATAAATGAGTTCTAGGGAACTCCAAGGCTACTGACAGCAGGTGGGAAAGAGACATAATTGAGAGCAGATAATTCCTATTCTTTAGCCCCCCCGCCGCCCCGCTTCATTGGTGCAAGCCACTTTGGCACTCATGGCAGGACCTGCCAAGGAAGCCGGGACTCGGGGATGCAAGGATGAAAGATGGAAAGAGGACGCTCTTCCCTTTCTTCCTCATGTACCATGAGTATCTGCTAGGAAGAGAAGGGAACCAGGGATGCCTGCTCTCCTTTTTGTAGATGGGTAGTCACTCATCTCTAGTCTGTACCCCTTTCAAATGCATCCTGAACCCCTGGGACTGCTTTAAAAGTTGCCCTCTCTTTTTCCTTTCTTTTCCTTGGGCCTCTCTTCACTGATAGGTAATTGTGTCTCTGTACTATGGGACACTCCCCTCAGATGCATCCTCCAACCTGAAAAGAGTTAATTTTCCAAACCTTAAACTGGTTGGCTTAGGATTGGACTCGGGGGAAGGGAACCCAGAAGCCCAACATGCCAGCAAAAGGGTAAAGTTTATTACCAGTCGGGCTTTTGACCTGCCTCTCTCTGTGTAAACTGGTAAAAGCCCTCGGGATTTTTGAGCTGTCTTTACCCCTCCCCTTGTTTCATTTTGATACATGTTTTCTAATAACCCAGTTTGTCTGTTCTTGCCTTCAGGCCATCAGACTCCAAACAGTCATGCAACCAAAGCCTCTGACAATGGCCCCTTCTGCTGGGAACCCTTAGGCCTCTGAGGGAGATCTGACTGCCGCTTCCCCAAAACAGCGACCCTGTCAACCGGAAGCAGTTAAGATTGGTCTTCATCCTTCTCCTTAATCTAATGGCAGTTAGATGTACTTCTTTACAGGGGGGGATGAGACAGCCAGGTGGGAGGGGGTCCCTAGAGAAACTCCAACCAGCCTGCCCACTGACATGGAGACTCGGGAAGTTCACAGGGACTTTGTGGAACCCAGGATCCGCAGGGCCTGGTGGGAAGCGCTCTAGCATAGGAACTCTGGCCTTGCAAGAGTCCCTGTTTCCCACTTTTTCCCCCTTTTCACCCAATAAAACCCTGCTTTACTCACCCTCTAAACCATCTGCAAGCCTAAATTTTCATGGCCATGGGACAGACAAGGACCCCATCTTTAGCTGAACTGAGGAAAAGTCCTGCAACATTAGAAAGTTCATTCAGAGTCGGTTTCAATTTTTTTTAATAAGAGAAGAAAAATTATCTAGAATGAAGTTCCTATAACATATGTAGAAGTCTGTTTTGTTCTTTGTGTCCTTACACCCAAGATTAAATGATCACAAAGAGAACTACAAGACATTCACTAGAAAGATAAGCTAGAGAAGTTAGTGAAGTTCCGAAAAAGAAAAACAATGTGAGGACACTAACCCTACCAAAAATTCAAATCTGCAGTGATGTATGTCTCAGCAATTGGAAAAGTGGGTGAATAAAGAATGAGGCCAATGAGAGAGAATAGAAAGTCCAAAAATTGAACCAGGTACATGATGTTACTACATGACAAAAATAGCATCTCTAAGTTTAGTCTAAAATAGGAATTAGAATGAAGAGCTTGTAGTAATGTGGTAGAAGCTAATAATAAGCAAACAAACACACTCAGTGACGAGGTATACTATATTTCGTCAGTTCTAAGATGCACATTTATTCACACATTGACGTCTGTGAATTTGGGATTTAATATCTCGGAACTCAATGGTACCTCGCAATCTCACAATTATTTGTCACTTCTATACCTAAATAGGCCTAAAAGAACTCTGTCAGTGTATATAAAATAAAAAGTTAAGTGATGAAAAAAGTAGCATCTCTAATCAGTAGGCTCATAAGGACTTTGGATTACTGGGTTGTGATCTAAAAACAAAAGTTGGATCCATATCTCAATATATCTCATATGACTGTATGCTAGAACAAGCTTTAAATGATTCATAGATTTAAATGTAAAAATAACAAGAAGAAAAAAAAAAGAAACCATAAAAGCATTTCAAGAAATATGAGTGAATAGACTAAGAATATAGATGAATCACAAAAGAACTAATATAAATGGCTTCTAAAACCTGTAAAAATATGCCTAATCTCAGTTGTTATGATTATAGAAATACAAATGAAAATTAAATCACATTGAGGTATTATTTCTCACCTCTAAGACTGACAAAAATCTAAACGTGTAACAACACATTCTATTGATGAGGTTATGAGCAACAAGTATCAGATATTACAGGTGGAAATGCAAATTGACACTATCAGAATTACAAATGTGTTTACGTTTTGAACTCATTCTACAGATGCACCTGCACATATAAGAAGTGATACATGTTTATAATTATTCACTGAAGTACTGTTTGTAATAGCAAAAGACTGGGCACAATCCAACTCTCACAATAGCGAACTGGTTAAATAAACTTTGCCACATCCGCACAATGGAATACCATGTGGCTACTGAAATAGAACAGACACTCTACTCTATGCACTGTTATGGAAAAACACTGCAACACAGAAACTAGTATGATTGGTTACCTAAAGGGAGCAGTAGAGAAAGGGGTGGATGGGGAGGGTGGTAGAGGGAATTATGCCTTAATATATGTCTTTCTGTATCACTTTAATAACGTTCTACTATTGTGAATGCATTTCCTTTCCAAAAAATATAAATAAAAATTTTAAATATATATTACAGAAATCTAAGTTGAATGTATTTCATTGTATTAACAAGACAAGCCTGTTAACAAACTTTGCCTCCTTATTAGGATCTATTGTGATCCTTTGCTTGTTGTGATGATCCTGTCATATGTCATATTAAAATGTAATTGTTAAAAGGAGAAGTCCAGAGAATGCTAATTACACCTATTAGGTCCATAGATTAGAAGAAAGATATACATAGATAACAGTTACAACATATATTTCCATCAGTTATTCATTGAGAATTCATATAATGGAGGATGTTTGGGTATTTTGTGGGTATTCAAAAATGTGACCCTTGGCTTCAGGAAAATGACATTTGATCGTCAAAAAGAGATTTGACACATCAGCTCCTAGTGGGAACTTACAGCAGGTTTCCTCACTAAGATTAAGTCATTAAACATCATGATTGTTAGAGAAACATACCTTGGAATCTTGATCAGCCTATGTGGCCTGGAGGCTGATTTTATCTCCACTGTACCAACCCCAGAAGGTTTTACCATGGTGCTGGATCAGAGGAATGTCATGATTCAAGCTTTCCTTTTCACAACTCCATCAACATGTTTTTCTTCATCTCCAGCATTGGGGCTTTCTCTGTCCTCTCTCTACCTTTCTGCCAGCACAGCTCTCTCTTCCCCTTCTTTTTGATGCTGTTCAGTCACCTAGAAAGATGTGCAGTGGCATTCACAGTCAATGATTGGCATCAGATTTTCCTCATTATTCTGCCATAGAGTCAGCATTGAAATTGATGGGAAACCAAGTGCAATCACATGAAATTGATTGCCATTTGGGTCCTATTGATTATCCTGCCAAATCTAAGACAGGAAGAATAGCTATGCTGGATGGCAAAAATGCAGTGACTACACATATTTCAGTTGTCATTTAGGGTTGGCTGAAATGGCATCTGCCCATTGATCTAGACCAGAAAATATGAAGGAGTTGCCCTTACAAAAAAGCATGCCAGTGGGGGGAAACATTCATTCTTGCCCACTAACGGTGATCTCTTAAACTTACCTTCTATTTAATTAGGAATTCACTAATTCTCCCTTTTCTAACCTACAAAACTGAGAACTGAGGACTTCTGGGACTGTGGTGGACTGAGTTACTATAAATAATCCTCCTACTGCAAACACACAGAGATGCTGGATGAAATACATCACCAATAACTTTTAAATATATAGTTTAGATCAAATAAAGGAAGGGGAATCCCTGCAAGTACAAAAATAAGAGGAAATCAAAAGCAAAGCCCCATGGGTTTGGGATGGGGGCAGGGTGCAGTGTCAGGCCCAGATGGAGGTCTTCATGGCCAGGCGTTAGGATTAAAGGTCCATATAGGAGCAGAAGACATGGCCTTGGATCCATAAATAATGAGTTGGAACTTATTTCATTTTACAAAGCAAGGACTCCAGTAAAGTTGTCTCCTGAATGAAGGTGGACTAGAAAAACTCTACTGATTGGCCCAAGAATTTAACAAGGGAGGTTGTCATTGCCCAAAACTCTAAACGGATTTTTTTAAAAAAGTTTCCTGGAAGAAAATGAACCCCGAGGTATGTGCCACAAGTGGGTATGGAATATAAATTTTTACTACCCATACAGTATGAAAGTCTAAAAAAATTAAAATAAAAACTGGTGTTAGACCAACAAAATCTCTGAGCCATCTGGCCGAGAGAAATAGAAAAACAATTTTGGAGGAATCCCACAATACAGGGTATAGGGGATGTCAGAGATGTTTTAAAAACATTGACCAAAATATTTTTTATATTCCACTGAGAGTTGGGGTCTATGTTCCTTCTACTTAAAACCAGGCAGGCTCCTACTAGGACCCTGAAAGAAGCAAGAAAAAATAAAAAACAAAAATAAAGATAAATAAATCCAAGCAAACTTGTGACCGCTTTGACAAACGGAACACAGCAGAAGTGATGCTACCTAATTTCTGAGGCTAAGCTTTAAGAAGTCTTGAACCTACCATCTTGTTTGCTGAAAAAAAAAAATTCACCATCAGAAGACTGCCATGCTGGAGAGTCCACATGTAGGTGTTCCCACCTACAGTGTCAGATGAGCACTTGGCTCACAGCTAGAATCAGTTTCCAGCCCTGTGAGTAAACCATCTTGGACGTGTAACCCAGTCAATCCTTCAGTTGACTATAGGCCCAGCTGGCATCTGACTACAACAGCATGAAAGAATCCAAGCAAAAGCTGCCTAGTCAAGCCTTCCCTGAATTTCTGACCCACAAATGTGAGCAACATAAAATAGTTATTTTAAGCCTCTATGTTTTGGGAGAATTTGTAGAAACAGACAAACAGAACAAAGGGGAAGAAAAAGTATCTGCTGAAGAGATGCTCATTAACACAAATTATAAACATGAAAAGAAATGGCCCACAATGAAGGAAAAGTCCACAGAAATAGAAAGATATTGAGAACTGGCAACAATGTAACCATCTGAAGGATACTATACATCAGGTATGTTAAAAATGATTAAAGAAGTTTGCCAACACACTCTGCTAATGAGAGTGTGGTGAATCGGGCACTTTCATGCATTGTTAGTGGGAACACAAGTTTCTAACTCCTAACAAAATGTTACCTATGGAGAACAATTGGGTTATATCTATCAAAATTATAAATGCAGGTACCCTTTGCCCAGTAATCACCCTCTGTGACTCTATTCCACAGATACACCTGAGCACACATAAAATAATAACAAACACACGCACAAGTTATTTACTGCAGTATTATCTGTAAGAGCAAATGGCTGGAAACAACCCATGTATCTAGCAATAGGATACTGGTTAAACTATGGTATGGCCACACAATGGAATACTATGTCATTGCAAAAAATGAATGAGGTCATGACTTTATGTGCAAAAAGTAAGATACAATACCATCTATATAATATATAATACTACTTTAAGGTAAGAAAGAGAAAAATCAGGCTGGGCATGGTGGCTCATGCCTGTAATCCCAGCATTTTGGGAGGCTGAGGTGGGCAGATCGCTTGAGGCCAGGAGTTGGAGACCAACTGGGTCAACACGGTGAAACCCCGTCTCTACTGAAAATAAAAAATTAGCCAGGCATGATGGTGAAGGCCTGTAATCCCAGCTGGTCGGGAGGCTGAGGCATGAGAATTGCTTGAGCCCGGGAGGCAGAGGCTGCAGTGAGCTGAGATCATGCCACTGCACTCCAGGCTGGGTGACAGAGTGAGACTCCATCTCAAAAAAAAAACAAAAAAAAAAAAGGGAAAAATCAGAATATAAATTCAAAAATCCTTATATTTGCACAAAGAAACACTGGGAGGGTACACAGGAAACTAATAAAGGAAGTTACTGCAGGGAGGAATATGTCATTTTGATTTTTAAGCTACATGAATAAAATGAGACATTTTAAACATGATAAAAGAAGGAGTCAAAACTACAATAAAAGGAAAAGACTATGAAAAAAGAGACATATTTGAAAATGGAACATGAAAAATAGAGTCATTAGAATGAAAAATTGAATTAGTAGATTAGACACAGCTGAGAACCAACCTAAGAAAATTACTTATAATTCAGCAAAGAGAAATGAATAGATAGAAAATACGTCAAAGAGATTAGGAAACATGAAGGTGAGAACTGAAAGGTCCAACATACATCTAATAAGAGTTCCAAAAGGTGAAATTAGAGAAAATGAGGTAGAGACAATATTTGAAGAAATAATGAATGGGAAATTTCCATAACTGAAGAAAGATGTTAATCATCTCTTTCAAAAATAGGAAATTTTAAAAAATCCTAATACAGAAACATCACAATGAAATTGAAAAATACTGAAAACATATAGAAAATCGTAATCAGAGAAAAAAGACCAAGGAACAAAAATTAGACTCAAAACAGACTTAGTGGCTGCAGCAGCAATAGTGCCAGAATACAATTGAATATTATCTTTGTTAACCTCAATTCTATTCTCAGCGAGATTTGCATTCAATATTGAGACAAAACAGACATTCTTAGACAAAGAATGACAGCACTGACCACTCATAGACCTTTGCTGGAAAAAAAAAAACAACTTTAAAGGATACACTTCAATAACAAGGGTACTGAACCCAGAAGGAAGAAGTGGAATACAAGAGACAATGTGAGCTAGGTCATTGCTCAACATGGAGTTAAAATCTAAATACACATTAACTATAAAAACAATAGCAACGATGATGAGTAATAGGATGTTAAAAACAGGGGACAACTAAATACTGGGCAACAAAAACGTGGAAGGTGGGAGGATCGTGCTTGGAGTTTGTGCTCCAAGGTCTTATCTTGTTCAAGAGTAAGGTGGATATACTAACTTTTCATGTCAAGCATGCATGTTCAGCATTTAAGAATCAGCACTAGCCAGGCGCGGTGGCTCACGCCTGTAATCCCAGCACTTTGGGAGGCCGAGGCGGGCGGATCACGAGGTCAGGAGATCGAGACCAACCTGGTTAACACGATGAAACCCCGTCTCTACTAAAAATACAAAAAAATTAGCCGGGCGTGATGGTGGGCCCCTGTAGTCACAGCTACTCGGGAGGCTGAGTCAGGAGAATGGCGTGAACCCGGGAGGCGGAGTTTTCAGTGAGCCGAGATCGCGCCACGGCACTCCAGCCTGGGTGACAGATTGAGACTCCGTCTCAAAAAAAAAAAAAAAAAAGAAAAAAAAAAAAGAAAAGAAAAGAAAAGAAAAGAAAAAAAGATTCAGCGCTAAAGTAATGGAATCATAACTTCTAAACCAGAAAAGAAAGAAAGAGAAAGCAGTAAAAAAAAAAAAAAAAAAAAAAAATAGGAGCAATTCGAGAAAACAAGAAAAGGTATGATACAAAGGAAATGCAAAATAAAATGTTAGAAATAAATAAAAATATATTAGGAACCACAATAATACATGTGAATTAAACTCAAAAGTTATAAAATAGTTTTTCACTTTAGATTTTTTTTAATCCAGAAAAACTCCTTAAACATAATGACACAAAAATATTGAAAGTAAAGGGATGAAGAAGATATACAAACCAAAGAATAACAAAATAGTCAGATATGGCAATATTTATGTTAAACAAAATATACTTCAAAACAAAAAGCATTATTTGATATTAAGTTGTTCACTACACAGTTATAAAAAGAAAAATATAACAGTCATGAATTAGCTTGCATTTAACAATAGATTTTCAATATATATAAAGCAAAAATCAATAATATTGCATAGAAAAATTAAAAACTGTACAATTAGTGGGGAGTTTTAACACATCTCTTTCAGAAATATATAGATTAAGAGGGTAAAATCCTAATAAGGATATAGAGGATTCATACAATACAATTAATAAGTTTTACTTAATGGTCATGCATATGTCTGAGTCCAACAATTTGCAAATAGGTATTTTTCTCAAGAATACCTAAGAATACATACAAAAATTGACTATATACTTGATCATAAATATGTCTCAACAATGTCAAATATCTCACTACTAAGCAAAATTACTCCATAGGAATAATTGTACTACTCTACATCATGTGTCATTTGACTTATTTAAATATGTTTATGTGTGTGTGTGCCCACACCACAGGCATGTATCTGGAGGGATGGAGGGAGAGTAGGGGTTTTCTAAAAAGAAAATAGATTTGATGTAAATTATTTGGAAAGATTATTTCTCCAATATCTTTCTTTCTTTTTAGAAACAGGGTCTCATTCTGTCATCCAGGCTGGAATGCAGTGGCATTATCATAGCTCACTGCAGCCTTGAACTCCTGGGCTCAGGCAATCCTCCCACCTCAGCCTCCAGAGAAGTTGGAACTACAGGTGTGAGCCATCATGCCGACTTGTTTCTCAGTTTCTTGAATTATTGTAACATATGATTTCATCATCTACGTGTTGCTATTTTCATTGCATTATAGAGCTGTAAATCGTAAGAGTGGTGTTTAATTGACAACAACATTTGTTCTAAACATCTATGAATGAAGCATTTCAGTTTGACCTCTATATGAGGTTTTGGTGGCAAGAACGAAATGTAGGGCAATAGATGAAAGAAAAGATCTTTAAAATATCTTGGTTTCTTTCTTGTCAACCTATTTAAACATTCTTATTAGCTTTGTAGTCCTACAAGAAAATAGCTGAAATATGGAGAAACTCATTGCTTTATTAAACATTCCTGTGATCTTATTCCTGCGAACTTCACAGCATAAGAGAACCTGTATCGCCGAATGGTGGCAAACAAATAATGAATTGAATCTGACCTCTTTATTACAGGCTGAGGTGCCCCACTTATGTTTTTGTTTTTGTTCCTTTTTACATCAAGCACAGTACAAAATTCTATGGCTCTCAAGCCTATAATTACTGCCTTGCATATATGACGAGATTAAGAATTAGGCTTGTCTTTTTGACAAAGTTTCAGTTGTCAGATTTTCCAAACAGTATTCTAATCATAGATCACTGAGGCATGGGATGAAAGATCTTGTCTATGTGATAGAAAGCTAAAGACTTAGTTTCCAAGTCCATCCCATAACTGCAGAAACTTTGCGGACACTCACCCAACTTCAGTATGTCAATGTGAATCTTATAGCATCTGTTGGGACTTCCAAATTTATTATATTGGGCTGAGTTCAGAGTATATCAAGAAGAATGCAAAACCATAAATGCACATAAAATTCATGTATAGAAAAATTGGCTGATCTGATATTTTTATTTCATAAATACCTATTAAACCATCTAGGTAGATAGAGAAATTTAATCATAATCAGTTAAAATAATGATTATAGGATATAATGGGTGAAATATTTGGGTTAAAATAATGACTGTGAATTGCAAGATCTTAACATCATTTCTGAATCATCAAAAAGGATGTGTTCAATGCCCTTCAATGTTGATTATATTTTGTTGTATCATCAATCTTGGAAAAATTATCGATCCTTGCATGGGATGAAAAGAGCAGAATAAAAATGACATTGTTTCTTAACTGCCTACTATGTGCTGGCACTGGACTAATGCCTTTGCAGGAGTTATCTCATCAAATCCTCGAGATAGTCTAGTGCAGTAGGGTATAATTGTCCCTGTTAAGCAGACATGAGACAGACTGAGTGATGCTTTCTCATTTCCAGGGTTACCTAGCTGGTGGATGACATCTCAGCATCAGACTCTAGGTGTTTCTTATTCCAAAGTTTATGTTCTTCCTGCCACGTGTTGCCACTATATGCTCTACAAGCTGTATACTTTGAACTGTTTAATTCACAAGAAGGTACATTTTTGAACCAGATATGTATCCACTTTGCAAAAGAAAGCCAATATGGTTGCATCATTTAAGTCTCTGAAGCAGCTCTGTTTTCCTGTATTTTGAAGGATGCATAACCAGTTGTATCAATTTCGTGTAGCAAACCATCACAAGAAAAACAAATATTATGTTTAATTTGCAAAATTGAGTTCTACAACTTCATTTATTCACTTGTTTTTTCTCTTCTTTAACAAGCATTTATTAAATGTTTATTATGTGCCCAGTATCACATTAGATATCAGAGAAGATAAAAAGCAATAGAATACCATAGAAAACCTCATAATCCAGCTGGAGAAAAGCAATGTACAAATATACAATTAAAAGCAAAACAACTGTAGAATGATTCTAAAATAAAATGTAGACAAATATAAGACAATATGTTTCGAGCTTCAGAATTCAAAGAAAGGTAAATGTCACTATAAAGTATCATTAATGAGGCAAGGCTTAGCTGATGAATAGAATTGTAAAGACTTAAAAAAGAGTGTGATTTGGTTCAGCTAGGAGGGATACTTGGCTTTAGAAAATAGCAGAAACAAAACAGAGTATGGGACTGAGTCCTCTCTGATCTCCTAATCTGACTTAGGCTTTCCTCTTCTGCTCCCTCTTTGAGCACTCGTCACATTTTTCTGAGAATTTATGAAGCTACCTGCCTAGTTCCTGTAAGCAAGGGCTCTGTCCTTTCATTTAAACATCTCTGGCACATGGGAGTTTCACATATAGGTGGTGAATGAATGAATGAATAAATGACAGGTGACCTTTGGTTGAGAAAGGACTTTGGTGGGTGGTCCATGATTAGAATCATAGACTTCCCCAGCTCTATTCAGCCTAAATAAATAGTGCTGCATATATTGAGTAAAAATTATGTATGACTGGCTCATTTTATTTACAACATAAATGAATTATTTAAATAACAATGGTGTGTCTTTTGCTAGGTGTTGATTGGGCAAATCTTGTCTGCTTTAGTTGTTCCAAATTAAAATATTATTTTACCATTTCATGCTTAAATGAGATCACATGTGCCCTGCCAATTAGAATTATATCACATCTCTTCCTATTTTATATTTCAGTCTCTTGGATGATATGTGCCTGGGTAAGACTGTTACAGAAAGCAGTCTTTGAAAATCTGGTGAATCATTCCACCTTGTTTACATATATCAAAACATCACATTGTACTACATAAATGTATACATTTATGATTTGTCAATTAAAAATAATATTAGTTTTTTTAAAAAAGAAAATATGATGCAGTAACTAGTTAATGATTAATGATTCTGTAGTAAGGGCATCAAAACCAAAAATTATTTTTTCCACATCATGTATTATTTTTTTTCCAACTTTTATTTTAGGTTCCAGGGTCCATGTGCAGGTTTGTTACATGGGTATTTATAAATTGCATGTTGCAGGAGTTTGATGTGCAGATTATTTTATCACCCAGGTAATGAGCATAGTACCCAATAGGTAGTCTTTTCTTTTCTCCTCTCCTCTCCTCTCCTCTCCTCTCCTCTTTCTTTTTCTTTCTTTCTTTCTTTCTTTCTTTCTTCTTTCTTTCTTTTTCTTTCTTTCTTTCTTTTCTTTCCCTCCCTCCCTCCCTTCCCTCCTTCCTTCCTTCCCTCCCTGCCTCCCTCTCTCTCTCTCTTTCTTCTTTTCTTTTCTTTCTTTTTCTTAGAGGGAGTCCCACTTTGTCACCCAGGCTGAAGTGCAGTCTCGGCTCACTACAACCTCTGCCTCCTAGGCTCAAGTGATCCTCCTACCTCAGCCTGCCAAGTAGCTGGGACCACAGATGCACACTACCATACCTGGCTAATTTTTTGTGTTTTTGGTAGAGACAGAGTTTCACCATGTTGCTCAGGCTGGTCTCAAACTCTTGAGGTCAAGTGATCCACCCCCCTCTGTCTCCCATAGTGCATGATTACGGGTGTGAGGCACCGTGCCTGGCCTCCAGTAGGTAGTTTTTTGATCCTGACCCTCCTGCCACTCTCCACTCTTGAGTAGACCTTGGTGTCTATTGTTCCCTTCTTTGTGTCTGCGTGTATTCAATGTTTTGCTCCCACTTATAAGACAGAACATGCACTACTTGGTTTTCTGTTCCTGTGTTAATTTGCTTAGGATAATAGCCTCCAGCTCCATCCATGTTGCTGCAAAGGATATAATTTTATTCTTTTTTATGGTTGCATAGTATCCCATGGTGTATATTTACCACATTTTCTTTATCCAATCTGCCATTGATGGGCATTTAGGTTGATATTATGTCTTTGCTATTGTGAATAGTGCTGCAAATAATATACATATGCATGTGTTTTTATGGTAAAACAATTTCTATTCCTTTGGGTATATACCCAGTAATGGGATTGCTAGGTTGAATGGCAGTTCCATTTTAAGTTCTTTGAGAAATCTCCAAACTGCTTTCCACAGTGGCTGGACCAATTTACATTCCCACCAGCAGTGTATAAGCATTCCCTTTTCTCCACAACCTCGCTAGCATCTGTTATTTTTTCACTTTTTAATAATAGCCATTCTGACTGGTGTGAAATGGTCTCTCATTGTGGTTTTTATTTGCATTTCTCTAATGACTAGTGATGTTCAGCATTTTTTCATATGTCTATTGGCCATGTGCATGTCTTCTTTCAAGAAGTGTCTGATCATGTCCTTTGCCCATTTTTAAATGGGGTTGTTTGTTTTTTTGCTTGCCAATTTGTTTAAGTTCCTTATAGATTCTGGATATTTGACTTTTGTCAAATGCGTAGTTTGCAAATATTTTCTCCCGTTCTGTAGGTTGTCTGTTTACCCTGTTGATATTTTCTTTTGCTGTGTAGAAGCTCTTTAGTTTAATTAGGTCCCACTTGTCAATTTTGTATTTGTTTTTATTGCAAAATTTTGGCATTTTGGTCATGAAATCTTTGCCAGGGCCTGTGTCGAGAATGGTATTTCCTAGGTTTTCTTCTAGGGTTTTTATAGCTTCATGTCTTATATTTAAGACTTTAATGCATCTTCAGTTTATTTTTGTATAAGGTGAAAGAAAGGAGTCGAGTTTCAACCTTCTGCATATGGCTAGCCAGTTATCCCAGCACCATTTATTGAATAGGAAGTTCTTTCCCCATTGCTTATAATTGTGAACTTTGTCAAAGATCAGCTGTTTGTAGGTCTGCAACTTTATTTCTGGGTTCTCTAGCCTGTTCTATTGCTTTGTATGTCTCTCTTTGTATCAGTACCATGCTTTTTTGTTACTGTAGCTTTGTAGTATAGTTTGAAGTCAGGTAATGTGATGCCTCTGGCTTTGTTCCTTTTGCTTCGGATTGCTTTGGCTACTCAGACTCTTTTTTGGTTTCATATGAATTTTAGAATTTTTTCTAATTCTGTGAAAGATGTCATTGGTAGTTTGATAGGAATACACTGAGTCCGGAAATTGCTTTGAGCAGTATGGCCATTTTAACTATATTGATTCTTCCTAGCCATGAGCATGGAATAAAAAACCTACCATCCAGAAAGTGCCATAGAACATATGGATTCACAGCTAACTTCTATCAGATGTATAAAGAAGAGCTGGTACCAGTCCTACTGAAACTATTCCAAAAATTGAGTAGAGGCTCCTCCCTAACTCATCCTATGTGGCCGGCATTTTTCCGATACCAAAACCTGGTAGAGACATGACAAAAAAAGAAAACTTCATGCCAATATCCCTGATGAACATAGATGCAAAAGTCTTCAACAAAAGCCTAATCCTGTAGCACATCAAAAGGCCAACCTACCACAGTTAAGTAGGCTTTATCCCTGGGATGCAAGGTTGGCTCAACATACGCAAATCAATAAATGTGGTTAATCACATAAACAGAACTAAAGACAGAAACCACATGATTATCTCAATAGATGCAGAAAATGCTTTCAATAAAATTTATCACTTCACTTTAAAAACCCTCAACAAACTAAGCACTGAAGGAACATACCTCAAAATAATAAGAGCCATCTGTGAAAAACCCATAGCCAACATCATACTGAATGGGCAAAAGATGGAAGCATTCTCCTTGAGAACTGGAACAAGACAAGGATGCCCACTTTCACCACTCCTATTCAACATAGTAGTAGAAGTCCTTACCAGAGCAATCAGGCAAAAGAAAGAAGTAAAGGGCATCCAAGTAGAAAGAGGGGATGTCAAACAATCTCTCTTCAGAGATGATATGATTCTATATCTAGAAAACGCCATAGTCTCTGTCCAAAGGCTCCACCTTCATGACCTCATTACCTCCCATAGGCCCCACCACCTAATACTATCACACTGGGGGTTAGGATTTCAACATATGAATTTGGGGGAGACACAAACATTCTGTCCATAACAGTAGCTCTCGTTTGCTTACTTCCTACTCAAGGTCCCTGTCCTTAAAACCCACCTCATTTAAACATGAACCACAGAAAAAGATTGTGATCAAACCCCTTACAAAAATATAACAAGTAAAAAGAGGGATTGAAGCAAATGACATATCAGCAGATAATGAAGACACTGGAGACAAAAATACAACCAAAAGACAAATGAAACCTATTATGTAATATTACAAAATGAAGTTCAAAGAAAATAAGAAAACTATAAAGCTACAAAAAAGCAGCGTATATTTGGAGATTTCTCAAAGAACTTAGAACAGACCTACCATTTGACCCAGCAATCCCATTACTAGGTATGTACCCCCCCAAAAATAAATTATTCTATCAAAAAGATATACGCATTTATATGTTCATTGCTGCACTATTCACAATAGCAAAGACATGAAATTAACCCACATGCCCATCAGCTGTGGATTGGATAAGGAAAATGTGGTACATATACACCAAGGAATACTATTCAGCCATAAAAAAGAATTAAATCATGTCCTTTGCAGCAACATGGATGCAGCCAGAGGCCATTATCCTAAGCAAACTAATGCAGGGACAGAAAACCAAATACTGCATGTTCTCACTTATAAGTGAGAGCTAAGCATTGAGTACACATGGACATAAATACAGGAACAATAGACACCATGGACTACTAGGGAGGCAGGCAGTTAAAAAAACTACCTATCAGGTACTATGCTTACTACCAGGGTGATGGAATCCTTACTCCAAACCTTAGCATCATGCAATATTCCCATGTAACAAATCTGTACATACATGTACTCCCTGTATCTAAAATAAAAGTTGAAATTTAAAACAATGAAAAGAAACAGCAGCACAGACCAGAAATGAAAAAGTTCTGAAATGCTATAACTAACCAACAAGAGTGTGTGAAAAGAGCTTTCAGGATTGGGTGTGGCAGCTCACACCTGTAATCCCAGCACTTTGGGAGGCCAAGGAGGGAGGATCACCTGAGCCCAGGAGTTTGAGACCAGCCAGGGTAACATAGTGAAACCCCATCTTCCAAAAAATAAAAAACAATTAGGCAGGGCTGGTGGTGTGCACCCGTAGTCCCAGCTACTTGGAAGGCTGAGGCAGGAGGATTGCTTGAGCCCAGGATTTTGAGGCTGCTTTGAGCCATGATCACACTACTGCACTCTAGCCGGAGGAACAGAGTAAGTCCTTGTATCACACAAAAAAAGAAATTTTATGTCTTAAAACAGAGTCAGTGTATTAGTCAGGATTCCCTAGAAGGACAGAACTAATAGGATATATATATATTAGAGTGAGCTGAAAGTGATATATATAATACATATGTATCAAGGGGAGTTTATTATTATCATTATTATTTTGAGATGGAGTCTTGCTCTGTCACCCAGGCTGGAGTGCAGTGGTGTGATCTGTGCTCATAGCAAGCTCCGCCTCCCAGGTTAGCGCCGTTCTCCTGCCTCAGCCTCCCGAGTAGCTGGGACTACAGGCGCCTGCCACCACGCCCGGTTAATTTTTGTATTTTTAGTAGAGACAGGGTTTCATCGTGTTAGCCAGGATGGTCTCGATCTCCTGACCTCGTGATCCGCCCACCTCGGCCTCCCAAAGTGCTGGGATTACAGGCATGAGCCACCGCGCCCGGCCGGGAGTTTATTTTAACTTACACAATCACAAGGTCCCACAATAGGCTGTCTGCAAGCTTGAGGAGCAAGGAAAGCCAGTCCTAGTCTCAAAACTGAAGAACTTGGAGTCTGATGTTTGAGGGGAGGAAGCATCCAGCACGGGAGAAAGATGTAAGCTAGGAGGCTATGACAGGGGTGGCTGGGGAAAGAGGCTGAGTGGTGTCCACAGAACGAGTCATCTTATCACCTTGATTATTAAACTCCTCCTCTGCTGAGGTCACCCACTGGTGAGCACTCACATGGGATACAAATATCTTCACAGTTTTTGACCACTCGGAGAGGTCCATCCACATACCTCTTCCCCAAATTTCTTCGTCACCAATTTTCCTATTATGCTTCTTTCAAGTCCCTGACAACCAGCCAAACCATTGGCTACAGCCCATTAATCAGTATATAATCGCACATCTGGCCATTTCTCCTTCCATGCAAAGTCCACAACCATGTGCACTTCTCAAATTTCTGCCCACTGGGAAGATTTCCTTTTAAAGGGATGTCCTAGAAAGGGCTGTAGTGCTATTGCTGTCCACTTTTGGGTGGTGCCTGCATATCATGCAGAACCATCTGTGAACCAGGCCCTAGTCTTCTCTTCCTCTATCAACTGATCATAGGGAACTCCGCATGAAGCCACTGGTGCAGGCTGGGGGACAGAAGGCAGGGCGGCAAGAGTGGAGACCATGGGCATTTGAGCCACTTCGTCATGTAACTTACTTGTGCTTTCAGGACCTGCTTGAGCCCGATCACTTATATACCACTTCCATTTGATGATGGAATGCTGCTGTACATGACCCACTTTGTGGCTAGATGGGTCAGAAAGCACCCAGTTCATGATAGGCAGTTCAGGTCGCATGGTGACTTGATGACCCATAGTCAAACGTTCAGTTTCCACCAAATCCCAGTAACAGGCCAAGAACTGTCTCTCAAAAGGAGAGTAGTTATTTGCAGAAGATGGCAGGGCCTTGCTCCAAAATACTAGAGACCTCCGCTGTGATTCACCTATGGGAGCCTGCCAAAGGCTCCAAACAGCAACCCTATCTGCCACTGACACCTCAAGCACCATTGGATCTACTGGGTCATATGGCCCAAGTGGCAGAGCAGCTTGCACAGCAGCCTGGACCTGTTGCAGAGCCTTCTCCTGTTCTGGACCCCACTCAAAACTGGTAGCCTTTCAGCTCACTTGATAAATGGACTGGAGTAACACAGTCAGCAAACAAAGAAAAAATCATTTCAGAAACAAAGACTCAGAGTAACACAAGAATGAATATAAACCATGTAAAGTACAGTAAGGGAAAGAGAAGATAGGAAAAAATGAAACAAACAGAAATAAAATTCCTCTGTGAAAAAGCAAATTTCCTCATCTCCATCCTCTTGAATCTTGCTTGACAACAAAACCTACAATGTTTATTTTTCTAAGTTATTTGTTGAAGTTTGATTAATCTTACTCAAAGAGGTTATAGTTAATTAATTTTTAAAATATCCAGTTTCGAATAGATATTCCTGAAACCAATTTTGCATCCATATCCTTCTCAATTCATTTGATAATTTGAAAACATTAACAAAAACATTTTTAATCTTGTTTTCAAAGGGAACATCTGTGCATTATTGTTTGTGACAGTGGCTTTGTTACAGCAAGTGAAACATCTGAAGAGACTTGATTACTTGTCGACAGAAACTTCAATGCAATACATAGGTGAATGATAATGTATTCCCACTGGGTTCAAATGAATAAGCCCAGCCGATGGGGTCAACCTAAACTAATATTCTGGAGCACCACAGTATTTGAACCCTTTTATTCTGAGACATTCCTTGTGGTGAGTCTGTATCTGCAGCCATTTTGGGTACTACCTAACTTAAAAGAAGAATTAAGACCTTTTCCCTGTGGCTTTTACACTAAGTATCAGATGTGGCCCATTCACTCTCATTCTTAGGTTAATTCTCTGCTAGAAACAAAGAAAATTGAAGTCTCAATAATCCAGACTGTTTGAACCCATGTTAATAGCATTTTTCAGTCCTTCTTTTCAATACAGAGTTTCAGTTCCCTTGGTTGTTAGAGTTAGTTGGATAGTTAGTTGGGTAGCTGTTATTTGCCAAGGAACAGCTTTAGGGCTGCAAGAGATCAATAGGTGAACAACTAGCTTCTAAGACCATAGAAGATAATTCATTGACCATTCTAACTTTATTACAGCTTAATTAGGTAAAAAGTGTAATGTCTGTGAGTGCCTAACAAAGTGCTAGACATGTGCTAAGAATACAATAAAAATTGAATCTAAGTGTGGCAGACACTACTGGTTATATGCACAAAGGCTATTTCCTCCTCCTTTCTTGAAGGCAGAGAACCTCTCTTCCCAGAGATTGAAAATACCAACTTCTCACTTAACAGGCTCTCTTGCAGCTAAGGCATGGACATGTGACCCAATTCTGGCCAATGAGAACTGAGGAGGGGAGCTCCTGGGAAGACTTCTTCCCCAATAAGAAATCCCTCACGAGTGCAGACATCGCTTTTCTTCAGTTGGGCATTGTTGTGTTTCCATTCAATGCCTAAACCCATGGCAGCCATTTTGCAACCATGAAGGGACAAGCCTAGGTAGCCATAAATACCCTGAGGAGGTCAGGGCAGAAAGATGGAAGAAGCCTGGGTACTTGGTGCCAGTGTGGAACCACCAAACCAACTCTGACACCACCCACCTCCAGATATCTTGGTATATTAAAAATGAGAAGTATCCTTAATGATGAAACTATTTTAGCTGGGTATTTAGATACATGCAGCCAAAAGCATTAAAACCAATACACTAAAGGAGTGCTCTCATTTTCAAATATCTCAATAAAACTCAAAATCAGTTTGCCCTTAATGTACCCCACAAAATGTGGAACAATAAGCCGCCACTGGAGAAGTGGGTCCTCACCAAACGCTGAGTCCATTTCCATATTCACCACTGCTTGTCCTCAAATATTCCACATCCACAAAATGAAGATGGTTTTTGTTTTTCAACTCATTTAGAGTTTATGATAACTGGTGACCTAATTGATTTGTGGTCCCCAAATTAAAGACACTAGAAAAGATTTTTTTAAATGGTGGTTTTCCATGTAAGCTCTGCCCAGGCTTTGCTGTAATTTATGAATGTGCTAACAGACTAAAGGACAAAGTGATACGTATCACCAGCAGAGTTCTGAGAGCCTGCATAATGTACATTACTCCCCATCATTACATAAGTAATAACCATCAAACACACTGGTGAGCAATGAGTGACTCCCTTGCTTCTGAGCTTGTACCCTGCGTTGTACCTGAGCCTGGTGCCCAATAATCTTTGAGGATGACATCCCAGAGAAATCAGAGGCCCAAACAAGAGCAGAACAAACCAGCACAGTGCCTCAAAGAATCCAGCCCAGATTTAAAAGCAATGAACAATTACAGGATATCTGATTAATATTTAATGAAGATGTAAATGATGAGAGTCAATACTGAATTGTTGGTGAAATCTATCACAGCAAGAGAAAGCAGCAGTGGTCTGTAGAAGGAGGCGGAACTGTCTTTCTTATTAGCCATTGTTCTTTAACTTCTCCCCAGCTCTAGCTGAGGCCTGGGCTCAGATTCCCCAAACAGCTGACAATTGCAGCAAGAGTGAAATCAATCTTATAATCCTCCTAGCCATTTTATTCCTAATTTCCCTCTTTGTATGCCCTTTTTCTCTTTCAGACTGCACTCAGACACAAACTCCACATAGGGTTTCTGACATCAGACTTGCCTATTGCCAACATTCTGTCTGTCCCTCTGTCAGCTGGGTGTCTGCACTGACGAGAGAGGCATGATGACTCCAAGGCAATTCATCACCTCTGCGATGTGGGGAGAGCCGCTGAGCTCACTTGTGTCAGAAGAAGCTGCCAATTCCTCAGTCAGAGCTTGGGGGCGCATCTGAAGGTGCTGGTCCATGAAATAACACAGGAGAAAGGGAGAAGCCGCCAGAAGTAGTGGAGAGAGAATCGAGGGCTACAGGGTGTCAGTGAAGAATGATGGCTGACTGTTCAGGACACTCAGCCTTTAAGGGGCCAAAAGATGCCAGGGGCCTGTCTTTATTGCTCGGCCTACTCTTGGTCCCCCACCCAGAAGAGGCAATAACAGTGTTGAGGGCTGGGAGCAAAAGAAGAAAAAGAAAAAAAAGAGCTTTCTAGGAAAACATCTTCCCCAGCAAACAGCCCTTCCTCCCAACCAAGGTAGGAATTGAAAGATGCGAAATCAAGCCCAAAGGCTTCTTTTCTGTTTTCCCAGTTGGTCTAGAAAAAAGCAGCTTATTTGTCCAACTGGCGGAGAAGGATGCATCGACTTTCCTGGAGCACCAGTCTGTAGAGAACAGCAGCCTGTGGGAACTGGTTCCTCACGTTGGGGGCTTAAGTCCATTCCCAGAGCAGCCAAGCCATCGGCATAAGCAGCATGAAGCCCCCCAGTCAAGCTGCCCAAGTGCCAGAGGATTGGGCTTTGCCTTCTATCATGATGATCACGTCCTCCCCTTGCACATCCCTCTGACTTCTCCTCAGCCTGCTGTAGCCTCAGTGAGACTCTGCATAGGGGAATCCCAAGGATGGCTGCTCACACACCTTCTCTCCCTGCTCCAGAATGCTCACCTCAGAGTGGGATGGTGAGAAGAGCTGCTCAGTCACTCTGTCATCACCTTTCAGAGCTGTTGCTTTGCTATCTGGTAGCTCAGCGGGTGCTTTCCTGTCTTAGTCTATTTTATTTGCGAAGACTGATTCAAGGATCTACAGAACTCTCAGTCCCACACTAATTTTTCTTTCTCTAAACAGACTTGTGAAGGCTCAAGTGAGGCTACATGTCATCAAAGATGAAATGTTTTGCCTTGCTATGTTAGATACAGAAACCACTCTAGGTATTTCATACAGACTGGGGATACTACCAGAAGCTTGTTGCATAGGTCCTAGAAGAGTGAGAAGTGAAACAGGGACCCATAAGGCAACACAAAGATGTGCCACAGCAGTAAGTTGCTACCACCCTTAGGACTGGGGCAACGTGGGAGGCAGTGGTGTTACTAGAGATCAGAAGTTAGGGCCATAGGGCAGAAGCCAGAGATGTAGTGAAGGCTGCCAGGTGGGTGCTGGGACTGTGGGAAGTAGAGCTACCAGATGGGGATTGTACTTGTCTATTGCTGCAAAACAAATGATCCCCAAACTTAGCCACTGTAAACAACAAACTTACTACCTTACAGTTTCTATGGGTAAGGAATCTGGGAGCTTAGCTGATGGTTCTGGCTCAGGGCCTCTCATGAAGCTGTAATCAAGGTGTCAGTGGGGCTGCAGTTATCTTAAGGTTCAATTAAGGGAGGGTCTGCTTTCAGGCTCACTCACATGGATGCTGGCCTGCCTCAAGCCTTTGTTGGCTATTGGTTGAAGACATAAGTTCCTTGTTGTGTGGCCCTCTCCACAGGGCTAAACTAGAACAGTATGACAGCTTTCTTCCTCTACAGCGTGAAATCGAGAGAGAGAGAGAGAGAGCAAGAGAGAGAGAGCATGTGAGAAAGGAAGAGCAAGATGGAAGTAACAGTTGTTTTGTAATCTAATCTTGGAAGTGATATCCCAGTACTTCAGCTATATTGTTAGAAGAAAGCTATTAGGTCCAGCCCGAACAAAAGGCATGGATACTAGGAGGCCAGGATCACAGGGGGCTGGATACATAGAAGTGGAGGCAGCTTCAGGTTTTGGGGGCCTGAAACACCATCTGGGGAACGCTTTTTAAGAAAAATAATGAAAATTACAGATACAAAATTACACACAGGTCTATCGACCGGTGAATGTTTAAACAAAATGAGGACTATCCAGACAATAAAATATTATTCGTCAATATAAAGGAATGAAGCATCAGTATATGCTACAATGTGGATGAACCTCAAATACATCCGGCTCAGTGAAGAAAACCAGTCACAAAAGACCACGTTCACTTACATGAAGTGTCGAGAATAGGCAAATCCACAGAGACAGAAAGTAGATTAGTGGTTCCCGGGGCCTGGGGTTGGGAGCCAGAATTGACTGAAAACAGACACGAGAGAACTTCTGGGGGTCATGGAAATGTTCTAAAACGGGATTGTGGTGATGGTGATGCAACTCGATAAATTTACTAAAAACCATTGAACCACATCCACTTACAATGGATGAATTTTATGGTATGTAAATTATATTTCAATAAAGCTGTTAAAAAATGATACACACAGGGCATTGGAAGAGGTCTGCACAAGTGAGAGGCCCTGGAGCTTCAGCTTCATTAACTTTTCAGGAAATTCGTCTCTGTGGAGGAGACACAGCTATTGCAGAGATGCTGCCTGAGGCAGTGAGAGGGTGGGGAGACCACCTGGCTTCTTCCCTCTTTTCTCCCTCCAGTCTTCTGCCTGTGTTTTCTATTGGCTCAACCTTCCCGGAAGCCAGGGAAATGGAGTGCCTTGTGATACAGAGTGGAGGATACAAAAAGGTGGGTATAGGTCTGAGAGTAGAGGTGAATGACAGGCTCATGGACCAAACCCTGCAGTGATAGCTCCACACACACATGCTAAGACAGCTTGGAATGACTCTACCTTTTGGTGTGAGAGATGTCTTGAGAAGAACTCCAAATGAGGCCTGTGTTGAATGAAGACCTAATCTGTTGATTATTTGTTATCAAACATTATAGGATGCTGGATTTGTCAGTTAGCTTGTCACTCATTGGTCACCTGAAGGCTCAAAATCATTTAGTCATACGTATGTATGAATGAAGGGATGGAGAGCAGGCTTTGAGTGGGTAAGAGGTGAGGGATGATGAGATAACTCATGAAAGAAGAATATATTGAAGATGTTAAATATTCAATATTGAATGTATTGTCTTGGCTGCTTTTCTCACTTAACTCTTAGAAACAATGGGTACTAAAGGCAAGGCAATGGGCACAGCTGGCTCAGGGTACAGGCAAGAGGAGGACACATTTTTCTGTGAGGAAACTACAAACAACACTAAAACCAACCACAAATTGGTCTCTATTTTCTTGTTAGCATGTCTAAGCAATTCTAAACAATGTCAATGATAAAATACTCCTCCTTCACCTCCAAAATACCTTTTTGGATCAAGTTCTACAATTGCAGAGGTTAGCGCTGAGTTTTAAAGAACATATGTAAGTTTCAAATTGGCATATTTTCATGACTTACCCTTTTAATAAAGTGTTTTCTGCATGGACAATAATGCGAGAACCCCCACTCACACAGCAGGCTGCTGACCTACGTGGACTCAGCTACAATCCATTTGATTCTAGAGTAAGTTCATGTTGGTTCAGAATCACTTGAACTCACTTCAGATGCAATTTGCCTCTCCATTTGCTGTGGTACTTACATATTCCTACATTTAAACGGTAGCTTTGAAATCACAATGAGAAGACCGTGGCTGAAAAAAAAAAAGAACTTGAGATGCTTCAATCTGTCATTCGGTGTGCACATCACTCGCGGAATCTTGTGGTGTTCAATGAATTGGACATGTTTCTTCATGTGGGTTCCCCCTCCTTTAAATACATTACTATAAATAAAAATATTAATTCAGTTTATTTTTCCTTTTTGGTACTGTAATATTTATTTTTGTTTTGATTTTTTCCTGGTGTGAAAATTTAATAAAAAATATTTTCACTACCTGTGTTTCTCTGGGACTGTTACAATTATTACTTTCATTTCGTGAATGTTACTGAAAATGATTTTGTTATATGAGGAAGGGAGTGTGAAAATAATCTACTCTGGATGTCAAATATGCTAGGTATGCTACTGCTTATAATAAAAATAAATCTGTCTCCACAAATAAGGAAACTGAGGCTCAAAGATGTTAAGAAAATTGCTTAAAATTACACAAGTAGTAAGTTATAGACCAGCCATTCTAACAAAGATTGTACAGTCAATATACAGCACGTAGGCTTAATACATAGGAACTCATTTAATACTAACAGCCATACGAATGGAGAACATCCCCATTTTGCAAGTGAGGGAATTAAAGTACAGAGAGGCTAAATGAACTTGCCCAAGTTCCCACAGCTAGTACTATGGCAGAACAAGGATTTGAACACTGGTAGAATGCTCCGGATACTACCTGTGTAATCTTCACACTGGGCTTCCTCATCAACCAGGGTCCACTTTGAAGGCTGTGCTCAGCTCTCCTGTCAGCTGCAGCTGAGCAACTTAGACCTACTTGCAGCTGCTCTGTCCTCTTCCACCATCCTCTCCCATGTTTAAGGATATCACCCTGCAGATGCATGTGGGGGATTTCTAAGAGCAAAAATTGCAATATGCTCTGAATTCAGTTCAGCTTGGTTGTTTTCCAAAGACTTTGAGAAGGGAAGAATGGAAAAGAAGACTGACTTTTTCGAAATAGGATCCATGGCATTCTAAGATATATTTAACTCCTGTAGGCATCTTTGTGCGCTTTAATAAAGTCTGAAGAAAACTGCTTATTGGTGCCACCACAGGTAATACTGACCCACAACACTAGATGGCAAAGTGGTGCTACGTTACTGTGTTGTGATCTGAAAAAGCCTGGTGTTAAGTCTTCCAAAAAAATCCAAATCTACTGGGCTTTTTTTTTCTTTTTCATTTCTAAATTTATTTTAGGAAAACAAAGTTCTATGTGACGTTAACAACTTACTTTAAAAAAAATCATTGTTTAGAAATGCCCTATTTTGAATTGTCCAAGTCTTTCAGGCTCTCTCAAGTAGGTAAATATATGTCTTCTTGCCTAATGACCATCTGGTCAAAAGCTACCATCTAATTGATCAGATAAAAAAGGGAGGATAACAGAAGATAATAGAGATAGTATGAAATGTACTTTCAAAAGCTGCATGTTAACATAAATGTGACAAATGTATATGGTGCAGATGTCATCTGGCATGGCCTCTTCTGTTTAAATAAACTTAGAAGCAAATAACAAATTGGACACACCGCTGTTCGTTTCATTCATTCAAAAATAAGCGGCTTTTATGTACAAGGCAATCGTAAGCAGCACATAACACAAAGAGTTCTACTCTGACATTTAAGAAATCTGTGTTCTAGATGGGGACAAAAGACAAATGCAGCAATACTGTTAACATTCAGCGCCTGAATCATTCTTTCTCCAGAGCCTCGTGGTGAGAGCTGCTGATTTCCCCCTCCTTTCTTCCTCGCAAGCCTTGGGACCACCCAAGATCCTGACCAGGGCAGACAGTATATCAACATATTAAGACTGGGCTCCATGCAGCAAGAGCTCAGGGCTGGGTTTCTATTGCTTTCTGAATTGTCTTGGCAACTCAAATCTAGCATATTGCCTGCGTTATCAGAGGTGCCGAATAACTGTTAGCAAGAGACAGGAATCAGTGTGCGTAGCCACCAAAGAAGAGAATTTGTCTAGGATGTTTTCTCGAACTTTGCCACTGGCAATGAAGAGAGGGTGGATATTACTGGCATAGAGTATCATCAGCAAAGGCACAGAGGCAGAGAACTCTGTTCTGGCTGGGGAAGCCTGCCATGGTTAGAGCAGTGATCCTTAAAGGGTGAGAGTGTTGCTCTCCCCAGCAGTATCACCATCTCCAGAAACTTGTTAGAAATGCAAATTTTAGGCTTTGCCTCAGACCTAGGAAATGAAAAAGTACTGGGGGAGGGGACCTGGCCATCTCTGTGTTAACAAGCCCTCTATGTGATTCTGATACAAGCCCAAGGTCAGAACCACTGGGTTAGGGTATAGGCCCTGCCAGGGAGGGTTGATAAACAAGGTGAAGTACACAGGTGTTCGACCTTGAAGGGTCTTGTGCTAAGGAGATTTTTTTTTTTTTTTTTGCTGTTTGTTTTATCTTGTAGGCAATATGGAAGCCATTGAGAGTCTCTAAGCAGGAAAGTGACCAGAACAGGTCTTCACTTCAAAACAGTTGCTCTGATGATGGCATCGAGGAGGATGTGGAAGGAGGGAAGATATCCTCCTTCTGGGCAATTCTAGCTTCTCTTCTCTCTTCACCTCAAAGCTCAGCCCTTGGATCTCTTCTCTTCTCTTTCTATAGCCTTATCTTCTGGTGACCTCACCTACTCTTCTGGTGTCAGCCACCCCCCTCCGCAGTTGATTTCCAAATCTCTTCTACCTCTATAATCTTTCTTTCGCCAAGTGGACCGACTGGCTCAACTTCCTGGATGTCCAGCTGTCATTTTACCCAAAACACAGCCAAATATTAACTCATCATCCACAAACTAGAGTTTCCCCTCCTGGTTTCTTGACTTCTGTTAATGCCTTGACTGTCTACATTGCCATTTAGGCTATAACTGCCTGTGGGATCACCCCCAAAGCTTCTTCAAGCACCAGGCTCAATTAACCACTTCCTATTCACCATCCCAGGAGTCCTAGGCACATTCTTTTATCCCAACATGTTAACATGTTGTCAGTGTTTGAGGGTAAACATCTTAAGGGAGAAAATGAGCTTCATTTATATTTGCATCACATTGGCATCCATCAGAGATAGGGTAGACAATGGATGTTTAAAGGAGTAAATTCTTCCCCTTAAAGCTGAGGGAGAAAAACACATCGGAGAAGAGTAGAGAGATGCCTGCAATGCCAATGGACACAGGGGTTGCAAATTCCATCGATGCCATAGATGGTCCCTGGCAAACCCTTAAGGCCAGGTGGAGATTGGTTATGAAGAAATAGAATTAGGTTACAAGGAATTATCAGAGATAATAGGTATTGAAGCAGAGAGAACAGGTGTATATTAAGCTTTCTAGAAGCCTGGGGAAGATAGGAAGGGAGATGGACTAGTATTTCATAGAGGGAAGGTAAAGGAAATTTTGGGGGGGGATATTTTGGGAGTATTATTTGTTCTTAAAGATAGAGGAAATGTGAATATGCAATTCAAGAAAAAGAAAAAAATCAGCAGAGTGAGAATGACTTAGGATGACAGGGAAGTGTCCAGGGAGAGCTCAAGCATCACAAAGAGGAAGAAGTAGATGAGATCATGGACACAGAAGAAGGGGCTGGCCTAGGAGTAGGAGATTTGGCTAACAGACATTAGCAGGTGTGCTGCATTTGCAGTTGGTGAGCATGTCTTCTCTGATATCAGTGAGGAGAAGGTGCATAAAGATCCAGAGATATTGAGGCTGTGAGGATGAAAAGTCAGCAAGTTCACGTGGATGCCTGTGTTGGTGAAGACAGACAAATGAAGGCAGGAAGAAGTTGGTGGCCTTGGGGAGAGTGGAAAATGTTTAGAACAAACATCTAGAATTTGATAGACAATGAGCAACAGGCCCCAAACACAAGCTTGCAAGCCTTTTGATTTTTTTTTTTTTTTGCCTGCCTCCAAGATATTCCAGCTGAGAGATGGGGAGGCTGGGCTACCCATACCCCACACCCGGCAGTCATTGATTATTTCCTCTGTCCCCAGGGATCAACCCTCTCTCATGGGCCAAGCACAGGGGATTCCAACAGCCTGATGACAATCCCCTCATAAAGATGTAGGTACTGATCATTGGAAATGTGGCTGAGGTGCATGGAAATGTTTTATGGATCAGATAGGTTATGGGCCAAGCACCAGTGGCATGTGCTACACAGTCATTGTGCTTCCTGGCTTGACTTTGTAAGTGGTATTGAAAAGTTTCCATGGGATCTGGGATTTTCCTTTGGAAAACTGGAAGAAACAATGGAGCAGAAGCATCTGGAGAGGCCTGGAATGACACTTCTCAGTGTACCCTAGCAGTTTCCAAGCTTTGCCCACACTGGTCCCACTGCCTGTCTGACCTTTGCTCCTTCCCCTGCCTGTTGAAAGCCTTCCCATATTCAAGCCCCAGATCAAAAGTCACTTTCTCTCTGAAATCTTCCTTGACCACCACCTTCACCCTTCCCTAAGCACAACTGTTCCCCAAAATAAGAACATTTATGTAGTGCTTTACAGTTTGAAAGCAATTGCACATACTTTTTTTTATATACATTATGTTAATTAGCCCCCCTCTCCTCTGCAGTTCTTTGGCATTCTGTTCATTACAAGAATGCAATGCTTTATTGATTTATATTGTAAGAAAAAAAACCCTAGATCTTCATTTTGTCTACCAGACGGTGAATTTATTAAAAACCAGAGTCACATCCAACCCACCTTCATATCCCATATCTCTAGTACAGCACTGAGTCCATATTAGAAACGTAAAGGCATAAATTGAATTAAATGAATGAATCTTTATTTAAAATATATGCTTACAAGAAGCCGCAGTCTTCAAGACCCAGTTTGATGACAATTTGTTCTTATCCCCCACTAGTAGTATCTTCTCCAGATTAAATAAACATAGTTCCTTCTACATTCAACCCAGAAAAATCTTTTCGTTCTTTAGGATTCAAAGTGACTTTGTTCGGACTTCTCAAAATTATTCATGTATCTTTAAAGCTAGGGATTCAGAAATGGCCCTGGTGAATTCTGAACTATCAATACTTCTAGGTACATCAATACTTCCTGGTGAATGATTGTGAACCAATTATTCTTGGTTTGGCACAGGTTTGGGGTGGGTTTTGGATTGATTTTATTTCTACTTAGTAAAATACATTAATAGTTACAACAAAGTTCTTGCCCCTAAATTCAGTTAGCATTATTCTTCACTGTTAAATAGTGAGGGCTTCTGTCTTGAATGGCATAGTAGAAGACCACCTTTTTCCTTAGGATCAGCCAGAGTAAATTATAAATAAGCAGTTTAGTTTTAAGTACATGCCAGTGTTTTTGATGTGTAGCCAACTCAGAATCCTCTGTTTAACCCACAGCATCCACATGGGAAAGAAAACAAACAGAATGACCTCCTCAAGTCTAGAAATATGTGGCCAGGTTGCCCCAATCCAAACTTCACCTACAGTTTCCTTCAATTTGTGGGACTCCCAGCAAGAAAATGTGGTAGAAACCATGTTTTAGCACCGTGAATACCACTTCACTATGGCTGCTGATATGGTTTGGCTCTGTCCCCAGCCACATCTCATCTTGAATTGTAGTTCCCATAATCCCTACATGTCATGGGAGGAACCCAGTGAGAGGTAATTGAGTCATGAGGGTGGTTACCTCCATGCCGTTCTTGTGATAGTGAGTGAGTTCTCACGAGATTTGATGGTTTTATAAGGGGTTTTTCCCCCTTTGCTCAGCACTTCTCCTTCCTGCAGTCATGTGAAGAAGGATGTGTTTGCTTTCCCTTCCGCCATGATTGTAAGTTTCCTGAGGCCTCCACAGCCATATTGAACTATGAGTCAATTAAACCTCTTTCCTTTATAAATTACCCAGTCTCAGGTATGTCTTTATTAGCAGCATGAGAACAGACTAATACAGCGGCCATGTTCTGAAAGCCATTTCTAGCTCTCCTTCTCACTGTTGAGATCTGCTGAGAAATAGAAATTGTGGTGAAAGGGTGCAGTGTTTCCTAAACTGAGCTACACATGAGAATAACTGTATGTATTAAAAGTATGGATTTCCTGGACCTCGCTCCCCTCAGATACTGATTCAGTTGACCTGAGGTTGGACCAGAGAATATATACATTGATTATCCATTTAAAGTTTTTCCATATATATATGAAATATATATTTCATGGTGTGTGTATATATATATACATAAAAAATATGTGTGTATATATATACATAAAAATACATATATATATAAAAATGTATATATATAAGTGTGACTAAGTTACAAGTCAAGTAACACTATGTCAATCAAGTCCCCTCTCCTCCATTTGATATTTGACCACCTAACACACACACACACACACACACACATACACTATGAAATATGTGTATCATATATACAATATATCATATATCACCATGATATATATATATGTGTGTGTGTGTATATATGTGTGTGTGTGTGTGTGTGTAGATATAAGACTAGGATTGGACTCTCTCAGAAGCAGACCCTGAGGCAGGAATGTGAGAGCATGCAGTTTATTTGGGAGGTAATGCCGGGAAGCACTGATACGGGAGTGAGGAAGGGGAGAAAGCCAATAAAGCATTCACTCAAGATTTTCACCTCAGGATACAGGTAAGATGGGATATTTGTCAACTTCCATTGTTGACTCTCCGGCATTTCCAGGTTGACAAACAGGTGAACTAAGGGGTCTCTGGCAACCAAAGAAAGTCCAAAGACAAAGAGTTGCAGCTGTGTTCAGTTGAGGGCCATCTGGTTGGCTTGCACAGAGATCGTGAATGTCCAGTTGGGGCACTAACAGTGTCTGCTACAACAAGCATCCCTGATGTTTTGGATATAACCAAGGCTCAAAGTAGACCAGATTTGAGTAATCTCACTAGGATTTTATGCAAAAACCCAATAGTTTTATTTGCTTTTTTTTCATGATCTTGCTGATCAAACTCCCTCTTCTCAACAACCATCAACAAAGATAACAACTCCTGCCTTTTACATTGAAATGGATTTCAATTCACTCTGAAATTTAAGCTACAACATTTACTACCAAACAACTTGTGTGAGCAATGCATAGCTGACTTGAAATGGCTTGGATTAGAAAAAAAAAAAAAAAGCACAGGGTCTTATCATTTGCAAGAGAGGAAGAAGAGAAGAATCATAGTCCACAGTGAGGTGTCTAAATTGTTTCAGTAGTTATGAAATGAAGAACATTGATATTGTCTATGCATCAAGACTGCTTGAGATCCCCTCCAGCTGCAGCATTGGGACCTTAATAAACGAGCCATATTATGTTTATACTTTACTGTTTAAGTAATGCTATTTCACTTTGTGTAAAGCCACTTAAAACACCAGTGGAAACACATGCATGGACCATGAAACAACTTTAAATGGATAATCAATTTTTATCACATATTGAGGGTTAGACTGGTATATCTGAGTGAATTATGAAAGCCTGTATGTGCTCTGGCTAGGAGTGTTCGCATACCAGATCTTTATCTTTGTTACAAAACCAATCTATTGTGAGGTAGTTGGGAGTTTCCAAAATCTAACACTGAAAAACTCTTTTCTTTATGAAAGAATTTTTCAGAACTTTAAATACACAGGTGTATTTTAGATGTAAAAAACTTAATTCCTTTGTATGACAATACATGGGATGTGATCAACACCCAAGACATCAAGAAGGTATGACCAGGGTGAACATGAACTTACTGATGAAAGTCTAGAATGCACAGTCTACCCTAAAACTACAGGGTATGGTTTTGGAAGAAACATGAAGAAATTGTCTATGCAGTAACTATTAAACACATGGAACTCATTATACTCACTAAGCTGGGCAGGATGAGAAGGTAAATGTGGTCAAGGCAAATTTAGATAAATTCATTGATAACAGAATCATAACTGTTCACTGAGGGGAAATTAGGCAGGTTCAGGTTACTTCCCTAGCCTCTGAGGATGACGTCGTGGATACAAATTGCCACATTCTTAGAAAGCATTGGTATCACCTTCAGAGATAGCACAAGGTTGGTGGACCACACAGCTGACAAATTGTGACATTATTTATATTCACTAGAGGATGTTGAAAATGTCATAAAACCTGAGTGCCTTTAACCACCAAAAAGCCATCAGTTCTTTGATTTCCCTACTTCCTTGAAATACTTGCCCCTGCTTTTCTGGTCCCAAAGCTGAATGAGGTGAAGAATGTGCCCTGCCACCATTACCCTCCACTACACATCCCACAAAGTACACACCAACTGTGACTAAGGCTTCCTAAAGCACCTTCCAAATCAATATTACCCTCTATTGGTAAGTAAGGATCCAGAATTATAAGGCAATAGGCCAATCTTAACTCTTTAATAAAGTGGTTCATGCCTCATCCAAATATTCATTAATTCAGCACATTCAACCATGTTCTAAGCACTAAGCTAGATTCAAGATAAAAACTCCTGCCACCGGGCGTGGTGGTTCACGCCTGTAATCCCAGCACTTCGGGAGGCCAAGGTGGGAAGATCACGAGGTCAGAAGATCAAGACCATCCTGGCTAACACGGTGAAACCCCGTCTCTACTAAAAATACAAAAAATTAGCGGGGCGTGGTGGTGGGCGCCTGTAGTCCCAGCTACTCGGGAGGCTGAGGCAGGAGAATGGCGTGAACCCGGGAGGTGGAGCTTGCAGTGAGCCGAGATCGCGCCACTGCACTCCAGCCTGGGCAACAGAGCGAGACCCTGTCTCCAAAAAAAAAAAAAAGAAAAAGAAAAAAAGAAACTCCTGCCAACATATTCTAATCATCAGTTTGTTTCACTTTTAAAACCCAGCATTATGTGCAGCGTGACTAAGTGACAAGTCAAGTAACACTATGTCAGTCAAGTCCCGTCTCCTCCATTTGATATTTGACCACCTAACACACTCATACACTCAGGCACAACCACAGGGGATACACATATTCCTTAAATCTGAATCTTCATATCATGACAGGTTTAATCAAGGGTTCTGATGCTATAAAATATGATATTGCACATGTGACAATTTTATCCTGTATTAATTGATTCCATTAAGTCTTGGATTTTTTTAAACCAGTCTGTGTGCTGAAATGAATAAACACATGTATTAATGTAAAATACTCTTACACGAGAAAGAACATTCTGGTTTTGTTTTGCGTCATCATTCATACAGATCCTTTCTAACATGTTATTTTTCAAGGTGTTCATAACTCTCTGAGAATTTATTTCTATTACTTGTGCCCCCTTATGGCTTTCAGGTGAAGTAGAAGAAGGAGGAGGAGAAAGAGGAGGAAGGGGAGGTTAAGAAGAAATTTGAAGAGATTGAATTGGGAGGCCGAGGCAGGTGGATCACCTGAGGTCAGGAGTTCCAGACCAGCCTGGCCAACATGGTGAAACCCCGTCTCTACTAAAATACAAAAATTAGCCGGGCATGGTGGCGGGCACCTGTAATCCCAGCTACTCTGGAGGCTGAGGCAGGAGAATTGTTTGAACCCGGGAGGCGGAGGTTGCAGTGAGCCAAGATTGTGCCACTGCACTCCAGCCTGGGCAACAGAGGGAGACTCCGTCTCAAAAAAAATAAAATAAAATAAAATAAAATAAAATAAAATAAAATAAAATAAACAAAAAATAGAGAGATTGAATTTATCATCAAAGACTAAATGACTTGTGCATAACAAATCAACAAATGTCTTAGGCCAAAACTCCATTTTCAATGATAAACATATCAAGCTCATTTAAGAAGTTAATGATGAAAGCATTTATTTAATTCATATTTAATTCATTACAAATACATTATAGGTTTTGGTTTAGGAGAAAAATAATTAGAAACTCTCCACTTAAAAAAGTTGCTACTAGATGCTGGAATCTGGGATACATTATAAAACTCCTGGTTAAATCAAGAAATACTTTGAGGACAAAAATAATGTATGAAAAGTGTTTTAAAAATTAAAATTAAGATAGCTCCTTCCTGCTCTGTAAATGTCATAGCAAAGGAGCAAAATTATATTTCACTTACTTTCAGTAAAACCTGGAACACCTGCCTTTGATGCAAAATTGGCATAGATTATAAAAAATATGCAAAGAAATGAAAAAAATGTGAAAATATAAAAATGATTGGCTGTAAAGTATAACTTTCTAAAGGTTTTTATATTCCTGCATCAGATTCTTAAACTCTAGCTGAATTTACTAAGATATCTCAAAAGTAAATAATGGCAAATAAATAAATTCATTCATTTGCTTAAAAGCAATTTTAAGTACCTAAATATCTTATGTATTAAGTAGTTTATGAGAGTAGTTGAAGGAAGGTAACGAAAGTAGTTACAAAGTATTTTTAAGTTGTAATTAAACTGGGAAGCAAAACATACAAAACAATCAGAAAATTATAAAATAATACATTAATAAGGAAAAAATAAAATAATATAACACAATTTGTATACATAAATGCAGAAAGAACATAGATAAAAGTGTCTGTTTCAGTTTAGAAAAATAATTTATGTACCACAGTAACTAGTCAAAGAAAAAATGTATTACATATCCATATACTCTAAATACACGCAAACATAGACACATACACATAATTAAACATTTCTATTACTTCCAGATTATAGTGGTAATCAGGTATTTTTCTAGTTTATATTGTATCCACTGTAGCTTTTATTTTTTTAATTCTCTAGTTCGAGTTTGATAGTAATGTTGAGTAGTAATCCATAAATCGTGACTGGGCATGGTAGCTTTTGCCTGTAGTCCTAGCTACTTGGAAGGCTGAGGCGGGAGGATAACTTGAGCCCAGAAGTTTGAGGCTGCAGTGAGCTATGATCACGCCACTGCACTCCAATCTGGGCAGCAGAGCAAGACCCTGTCTCAAATAAACAAACAAAAACCCAAACAAATAGTAAATTAAGAGAAAATAGCAAATAATCTTCCTAATGGTGAAATCCCCATATATCCTTGAAATGAACTTTGGCTCTGTCTAATTCATATAAAATTCCTTACATATGTGTTTCCAATTATTCTACATTAGGTAAAATATGCAATATTGCTATGTTCTACCCAAATATTCTTCTTCCTCGTGTATCTAAATCCTAACACATCTATAACACTCATTTGATGAATACTAACATTTCAGTGCACTGGGTAATACATATGTTTTTTATTTGCCACAAAGAACTGTGTTTCCTCAACTGATTTATGTACCACCTGGACAAAATTATTTTTATTATGGTTTATTTCATTTTCTTCAGCATCCAAAACTGAAAAATACTTGTAAACTGCCAATGACACAATGACAATGGTAAAAAAAATAATAAAAATAAAAAAGAAAAGTCTTAGAATTCAAAAGCAAAACTCCACATTTCTTCAGAGACACCCAAAGAAAAATGTAGCTGCAACATTTTTAAACTAGTAAATTCAAAGTAAAACCAAACAGCAGCCCGGGTAATTTATGAATGTCCTTATGGATACAAATAGCTAACCAACTTACAAATAACTTTGTAGGTTGCCTTAAGAGTCTTTTCTTTTTCTTTTTTTTAAATTTATTTTTATTTATTTATTTATTTATTATTATTATTATACTTTAAGTTTTAGGGTACATGTGCACAATGTGCAGGTTAGTTACACATGTATACATGTGCCATGCTGGTGCGCTGCACCCACTAACTCGTCATTTAACATTAGGTATATCTCCTAATGCTATCCCTCCCCCCTCCCCCCACCCCACAACAATCCCCAGAGTGTGATGTTCCCCCTCCTGTGTCCATGTGTTCTCACTGTTCAATTCCCATCTATGAGTGAGAACATGTGGTGTTTTAGGCAGGGCATGGTGGGTCATGACTGTTATCCCAGGACTTTGGGAGGCCAAGGCAGGTGGATTGCTTGAGCCCAGGACTTCCAGACCAGCCTGGGCAACATAGGGAAACTCCATCTCTACTAAAAATACAAAAAATTAGCCAGGCCTGGTGGGCCACACCTGTAGTCCCAGCTACTTGGGTAGCTGAGGCACGAGAATTGCTTGAACCCGGGAGGTGGAGGTTGCAGTCAGCCGAGATTGCACCACTGCACTCCAGCCTGGGTGACAAGAGCGAGATTCTCTAATGCCCAGTTTTATTCTCTCCTCTGACCAATCCATAGACTTTGTGGAGGGGAAGGTGAGGTGTTCTGAATTATACCAAATAACATACACATTTGTAAATTGTGGATTTACAAAGTAATCTGCAAAGCAATTACACATTATGCCCACCCCTATGCACACATACACTCATATACATGCTCACAGAGTCATGGCTCTATGTGTGATCTCTATAAACACTCACATGCAGACAGAATGTCTCAATGTGCATTGTGAATTACCTACTAGCTTCTAGAGCAGGGGCGTCCAAACTTTTGGTTTCCCTGGGCCACACTGGAAGAAGAAAAATTGTCTTGGGCCACACATAAAATACACTAATACTAATGACAGCTGATGAGAAAAAAAAAGTCGCAAAAACATCTCATAATGTTGTAAGATAATTTACAAATTTATGTTGGGCCACATTCAAAGCCATCCTGGGCCGCATGTGGCCTGTGGGCTGCAGGTAGAAAAATCTTGTTCTAGAGGCTTCCAGATATATTTCACAAAACTGATTTGGAACCAGCAGTATAGAGTAACTTGTATAATCTAGTTGGGAGCTGCAAGCTAGTTCCCAGAATTGCGTAGCCTAACCCACATAACAGCCAGTAAACTCTGCTGGATGGGTTGAGTTATTTCTCAGCATCCCCATAACAAACAGTGACTTTTTTCCTGTGGACAAGCCAAACAGAAAATTCTCATTTCTCTACCGAAGAATGAATTTATTTTACATTTATTGAGAACTCACTGTGCTCAAAGCTGTGTTGCTTATGAACAAAGAGGACACACACACACACACACACACACACACACACTACAACACCAAGGTGAGTATAGTAGCTGCTATCAGGAAGGTCCAAATGGAAATGAGAATGCAGAGGCAGGAGATATTACCTTTGACCAAGGAGTTCAAGGGTGATTTCATGAAGGAAGTCTTGGTTTGGCTATTCCTTAAAAGATAGGTGTGAATTCAATGGGTGGGAATGGGGTTAGAGAAGGGAGTGGGCATAGAAGTGGAAAAAGTAAAAAAGTCACTGAAGAGTACAATATGATCTGAGCACGGTGTCATGATAGAGAGATGATGAAGCCAGACAAGACCAGTAGCTGGGAGCAGACAAAGGGAGCTCCAGTTAATACAGTGAAGAACTGGGTGGGCAATAAAGATCCATAAGAAGGTTTTCATTATTTGTTTTTAAACTGTTTTTTTATTGTGAAATATACCACAAATTCAGGGAAGTATATAAATCAAAAGTGTTCAGCTAAAGAAATTGCATCAAACAAACAAACAGGTCAAGAAATAGAACATTGCTAGCACCTCAGGGGCACCCTCTTCAGGTGTTCTTCTAATCACTTCATCACTCCCTCAAAGGTAACCACTAATCTGATTTTTACGATAATGACATCTTCACTTTTCTTTATAGTTTTACCACCTAGGCATGCATTCCTCAAACACAGTTTAATTTTGCTGGTTTTGCAAACTTTGTGTAAATGCAATTATGTAGTATATATTATTTTGCATCTGGTTTCTTACATTCAGTGTTGTATTTGTGAGCTTCATCCGTGATGTTGTGGGAGCTGTAGTTCTTTTTATTTTTTATTTTATTTTTTTGCTGTAGAGCAAGTTTGTTCAACCCGCAGCCCATGGGCCACATATGGCCCAGGATGGCTTTTAATGTGGCCCAACACAAATTCGTAAACTTTCTTAAAACATGAGATTTTTCTGAGATTTTCTTTCAGCTCATCAGCTATTGTTAGTATATTTTATGTGTGGCCCAAGACAATCCTTTTTCTTCCAATGTGGCCAAGGGAAGCCAAAAGATTGGACATCCCTGCTGTAGAGTATTCCTTTTTGTGAATATACCACATTGATCCATTCTACTGTTGGCAGATATTGGGATTGTTTCTAGTTTGGGGCTACCATGAATAGTGTTGCCTTCTTGTACCTGTCTCTTGATGCATGTATTGTCTCCTGATGAGAGGAGTGCTGCACTTTAGGCCAATCAGCGTCACAGTAACACGTAAAGATAGAGTAGCCTACAGAGAGACTTGTGACCAGGAAACTCCTTTGGAGATCAGGAAACTAGGTAGGCATCCCCTAACTAGCCTTGAGGATCCAACTTGGATTGTTGCCTCAGTTGGCAAAACTCACTAGGCTGAAAGTCTTCAGTTTCCAATATTCAAATCAAAGTAGGAGTAGTTTCTCTGGATTTTTTTTTCTTTTAGCATTTAGCAGGAGTAAGGAGTTGGTCCATGATTAACTCCATCACTGGTCTATTTATGACCTACCTTAATTTTTCGTTCTATTTATTTGGTTAGTTTGAATACTGTAATAAGCAACTGCAAATCCACAGCCCCAAACAAAAGACAGGACCTTGGTAATGACCACAGCTAACTGTATGTTTCCCTTATCGTTCCATCTTCTGGCCTCTCCCTACCTCGTGCAGAGGTATTTTTGAACATTACATAAAACCCTCAAAAAGGACTATCGACCCCAAGTAAGTATGAATTTGTGCTAGGCAAGTAGAAAAGAATATTGATTTCATTCTCTTTATGTCCTATTACTTCCAGGGAGGCAGACAAATGTTAAAACGATAAGTTGTGTGAATCATGTGAATATACATTCTTCTGGGACAAAGCAATTGCAGAGTCTTTATAGTTTTTTTCATATGTAACTACTCATTCCCTTTAGAAGGATTTCTAGCAAAAATATAGCTTATGCAACAACAGACTTCAAGATGATCCAGGCTATCTGAGAAACCTATTCCTTGATGATAAAATCGAATGGTAACACAAAGTTTAAATGCCTCTTCAGTATGTTTTGCTACAAAAATTGCTTAGTTTTCAATTTAACCATGCATTTAATCCTTTGGTGAACTGAGTAATGCCAGGACAGAGTGTAAAGGAACTGGAACATCATGAGTTTGAGAAAAGGACAATAAATCCAATATTGCAAAATTACAGTAGATGGTGCTAGATGGGTGCAAAAGACTCCAACAGCCATCTGGGCCACCTTCAAGATTTCTCCTGAGCTTAGCAGTTTAGAAAATGTGCAATTTAGATTTATCAATTCAGGAGAGGCACTCAGATAAAACAGTTGAATTAGTGAGATCAATGAATGCAGAACCCTATAATTAGACAATGTTAAGGTTTTTATGGAAATTAACAATGAAGACAACTTTAAAGCCGAGGTCAAATCGTTGATCTTTCTGGGGTGTTGGTGCCAATGTTAAATTACTAAAAGAATGATTTTCCATTCATTTAAAATAACGTCATCTGTAAAGTTAATTTTTAAACTAATTTGCTCTTGGTATTAGTTATTTATCATTTATACAGTATTTGTACACTTTGTAGGTTAGCTTTGAGATTTAAATGTCCTATATAATGTATGCAAAGTGGTTTACAAAGCATTACCTAGTATAAATTATTCTACACATGTGAAGTATTATTACTTTTATTATTATTACCTAAAGTGCTTATTAAATATTTGTATTCATTACTTTTTTACAGCCACTTTGTCCTGGATATTCTTCTTATTATTCTTTTAGCTTTTCAGGTGAAACAGCTGAGACATAAGATAATGAAGTGAATAATTTCAAACATGTATATATTCCCCTTGCAGCCGCAGTACAAAATGACTTTCAATCAATGAACCAGAGATCAGGCAAGCACCTGTCCTTAATGAGAGGGTTATCTAGGGTTAACCCTAGATACAATGAAAATTAACAATGGGAGCGATTCCAAACCATCTCACTGTTGTGTCTCTATAACAGATGCTTCCCTCCCATGATCTGCTGAGCACTCAGTGGATGCATTGGTCCTTAGCTTCCTTGGAGAAAGGAGCAACATGACAGCACTAACCACACTCAGGATGTGACTTATCAGAATCTGTCAGTGACTGCAGGAAAATGTTGGATCTGGCGTTAAGTAACCCTTTTTCTCTCCCCAGAGCCACATACGGTTGAGGTTCATGTGTCGGACAGGGCGTGGAAGAAATTCCTTTTCTGGAAGTTAACCTCTATTGTCCAGCATCTGATATGTCCAGCCTAAAATATTCTCTTAAGTGCATATTAGCAAATCCTTGGAACTCCAAAGGCTTTTTCAGAGGCTGAAAGGTCAGATGTTTAAGTGAATTCTCTGTATTTATGAATGATTATGGCCTATTGATTGAATGTGTGAGATGTAGTTCTAACGTCTGTCTGCTTTACGTAAAAAGTTCTATGGACAGGGATATTATCCACAATGAGGGGGTCTTAATGGTGTTTTGATTTTTACAGGACCTAGCACCTAAATCGTTAAATAAATATAATTAATATTACTATTTGTATTTAAAAATAATAGTCAAGTGAATATTTCTTTTATTTATTTTCCAATACATGTTTAGTATTTATTGTCCCCAGAAAAATGTGCCTCGTCCTTGCTGTGATCAATAGTCACAGTAGTCATGGTGGAGATGTCTTCTCCAATCACACTGACAGTATATGCAGAAACTAGTATGCAATAGGTCTGTCCAGTAAGTATGAGAGGAAAAGTCTATCTATATTTTTACTTTGATTATTTATTTATTTTGAGATGGAGTCTTACTCTGTTACCCAGGCTGGAGTGCAATGGTGCGATCTCAGCTCACTTCAACCTCTGCCTCCCGGGTTCAAGTAATTCTCCTGCCTCAGCCTCCCGAGTAGCTGGGATTACAGGCTCCCGCCACCACGCCCGGCCAATTTTTGTATTTTTAGTAGAGATGAGGTTTCACCATGTTGACTAGGCTGGTCTCAAACTCCCGACCTCAAGCAATCCACCCACCTCGGCCTCCCATTGTGCTGGGATTACAGGCTTGAGCCACCGCGCCTGGCCTAAAAATCTATATTTTCTAATGTCATAGAAGCTATTGCTGTAGTTGCCCAGCATCCGACTTTCAAATGTTAATAATTAGGCTGTGGGCCAGGCCTATTGCTCAGCAGCTAATGCACTGTGCATGCTACCGCACAGGAGACCTCGGTCTGGTGCTAGCCGGAAGCTCTCCTATCTTCCAGCAGGAGCGAGGAGCACTGTGGAGGTGACACTGGGCGCCTTAGAGGAGAGAGCTGCGTGATGTATCACCACTCACCAGCCCTTGCCGGAGACCTGTTTAGAGTGAGATTACAGTCTCAGCAGAGCCTCTCATTTCTCCTGGTCACGGGGTTACAGAGCACTTTACAACTTGTGCTACAGGAAGGCAGGGAGGGATTTAAATGAGAGACTGGAAGAGACCCTCCATAAACCTCAGCCAGAGCAGCCCTGACTCACAGTAAGTTTCTGCTTCCGCTGGCTTACAGATAGCCAGATCAATGTTTTTAGAAAAATGTAAGCTTTAAACATGGAATGGAATATGAATTGACCATATTTCATCTGATCACAAATTTACCAGACAACTTGGAAAGCCTCTGAAATTCTGGCACTAAAATGGTTCTTTCTCAGAATTGGGGTATCTTTACTATTTATCTCTATGGAGCACCTACTAACACTAATGGGAGAACAACCCTAATAAGGTCAACAAAAATGTTCTTGTAATAGTGTTCATTAACAGCGCTGCTAGATGACTGCTTAAAATCGTTTCTGCTATAGTCTCTCCCGTAGATGAAATCATTTGCTTCATTTTTAACCGTTGCTTGGAATTCTATGCTTTCCAAATCTTCATCTGTGTTCCTTACCTTTAAGACGTGACCGAACAATTTTAATTCTCAATTTCTGGGGCCAGGTTCAGTGCTTTTTGAACACTAATCTGCCAAAACATGAGATAATATTCCTTTCTTGAAATTGCTATCAGTATTACCATCCAAGGGCCCCCATCAGCTGCCCAGGTTCCTAACCTCATCACTTTGTTTTTCTCCTCTCCTTTTCCTCCCACATACAATTTACCACAAAGCCAAGCTGTTTAGTTTTTTTTCTCCACAATATCTCCAATATGTATTTGTTAATCTCATAAATATTTATGAAGTACTAGGAACAATGCTACAAATGGGAGTTCTGTGCTAGGGCTACGCATGGGCTCTATTTATTTTCATGGTCATCACCTTGGACCATGTCCCTGGTTGACTAAAGACGGCCTCAAATTTTGACAGCTCTCTCATTGAGAAATTTTATACATTTAATGAGATTATAAACCTTTTAAGGTATAGACTCTATGATCTATACATGAATTGAATATATGACCCAGCACAGCTAACATTTGTTAGCCCATCAAAAATATTCATGTCAATTAGAACTTGACAGAATCCTGTCAGTGTTGATGTGATTCCTGGGAGTCTTCCCAAAAGTTTGAAAAGGCTTTTATCTCTAGAATCAGAAACTTTATTTATTTATTTATTGAGACAGGGTCTCACTTTGTTGCCCAGGGTTGGTGTGCAGTGGTGGGATCTCAGCTCACTGCAGCCTTAAATTCCTGGGCTCAAATGATCTTCCCACCTTAGCCCCCCGAGCAGCTGGGACTACAGGCACCTGCCACCATGCCCAGCTAGTTTTTTGTATTTTTTGTGGAGACAAAATTTCACCATGTTGCTCAGGCTGGTCGCGAACCCCTGAGCTCAAGCGATTCTCTTGCCTCAGCCTCCCAAAGTGCTGGTATCACAGGCATGAGCCACTGCGCCAGGCTGAGAATCAGAAACTTCGTATTGAATTGTCTAAATTTCCCTTGAAATAGCTTATTACAACTTTTTTGTACAATGATTTATAAAAATTGTGATTTTTTTCCTATAGCAGAAAGAAGTAAATATTTCCAAAGATTTTCTAGTGTATTTTAACAGATCAGATCTGTACACCTGGTAGAGACCCCATAAATAGTTTGAATCTGCCATGTAAATTTCATTGGGCAGTGATAATTCATGTCCTTAGATTTATTTTTTTGGCTTTATTGGGGTGTAATTGCTGTACCAAAAATACATACATGTAATATATGCATCTATGCATCTTGAGTTTGGTTATGTCCTTAAATTTAAATGCTGATTTTAAGTTATCAATAAAACACTTAAACTCTACAAGTGCTTTGCAGTCATTCTGGATGGAATCTAACTAGCTTAATTTGAAATTTAGTGTAGCTGACAAAAAGCTATTAAGAGTAAAGTTGATGGGTCAAAGCATGGTAAGTTTAAAACTACATAAATATGCTGCACAAACAAAAATAATGACCTTCCATTGTTCAGAGAATTCTTATTTCTTCAGCAATTGCTTTAGGCCTTCACCCACCACTTAGTTGAGTAAAACAAAGCAAGTAAAAGGATGAGTGACATTCATTTTTTTTTGACATGGGGTCTCACTCTGTCACCCAGGCTGGAGTGTAGTGGGGTGATCTCAGCTCACTGCAACCTCTGTCTCCTGGGCTCAAACGATCCTCCCACCTCAGCTCCCTGAGTAGCTGGAACCACAGGTACACACCACCGTGGCTGGCTAAGTTTTTGTATTTTTGATAGGGATGGGGGTTTCACCACGTTGCCCAGGCTGTTCTCAAATTCCTGAGCTCAAGCGATCCACCCATCTCGACCTCCCAAAGTGCTGGGATTACAGGCGTGAGCCACCATGCCCGCCCAACATTCATTTGTTTCTCAAAGCCATAAGCAATGTTGACCCTGGTTATTATGTGTGCTTTATTTTTACGGACATTTAATAAAAACAAACAATTCAAGGAATATACATTGATCACTTTACCATGTAAAAGCTCTGTGCAGAAATTGTTTTTCCGTGATCTACTGGGGTGGAGGGGGGAGAAATATACATAAATAACCAGAAAATACTGCAAGATGTAAGTTGCAAAAATGAAATATAAAAATACAAGCATGATACTTTAGGAAGACCAAGGTGGAAGAGACTAATTTTACTTAGGGGAAGGTGTGGATGGGGACAGGACTCAGAAAAGGAGTCCTGAAGGAAATTACTTTTCTTCTAGGCATTGAGGAATAATTTCAATCAACATGGAGGGCAGAGATGGAAGGGGAGGGGCTGAAAGGAAGAATAATTCTGGTTGAGGGAACTGCATGAGTGATATACAGGGTAAATTTGAGGAATGGAGAAGGCAGGTTCCACTGTGACTGCCACACAAAATACAAGGTGGATGGGGGAGAAAAAAAATATGAAAAGGCAGATTGGGATGGACTTTAAAAGACCTTCTAAGGCATTTGGATTTTGCAAGTGATAGAAAGCCAGCGTTTTTTGAGCAGGAGAGTGACACTGCTACCAAATTTATTTTTTATTAAATTAGGTGTCAATAAAAGTATTTGAAATAACCCAAATGTTCAATACAGAAGATTGGTTGGAAATAGAATAGTATATTCCCATAATGGAGTATTATGCCACCATAAAAAAGAACAAAGGTGATTTCTGTACATAAATGCATCTCCAGGATATGCCATTAAGAAAAAAGATACAACGTAACATATTTAGCATGCTATCTTATATTTAAGAAAGGGAGAAAATACTAATAAATACATACAGGCACACATTTTGCTTGTATTTGCCAAAAATGAAAAAAATCACTTAAGGACAAATGAAGAACTAATGAAAATATTTACCTATAGAGGAGAGGGGGAAAGCAGGGTGGAGGGCACAGAAATTAAAGTGAAATTTTTCTAAACATAACTCGTTATATTACTTTGACTGGAAATATAGATCCATTTTCTATAATTAAAAATAATTTAAACAGGAAAAATTTGGTGGCAAATATAGCAGGGAGACTGGAAGCAAGGATGATGCTTAGAAGGCCATTGCAAACAAGTTCAGTCAAGGAATGAGAAGTTTTCTGAACTACATTACTGGTGGAAGGTGGTGGAGGAGAGGTGGAGACACTGGTGGTGGCAAAGGTATCGCTTCTAAATGCTGCTTGTCCAGGTCTATTGGAACTGACTGCCTGATTAAGGAGAATTCATGCAATTTTAGAGTTCACCCACAGGACAGCAGAAAGTAGTGGATGAGCCCCTACAGCTGTATGAAGTAAGTAGTCTGGGAAGTTAAACTCACATTTTATTAAATATTGATTAATCCTTACTTGCCCAGCGCACACCGACCAGGAGTGTGGACAGACAGGGGTGTGGGTAAAAATTGCCTGGATAATGGAAAGAGCTTTGGCACTGAGTTCCCTAAACCTCACAGAGTTGCTAAAACCTCAAAGTTCATTCACTTCCCCCAGAATGACTCAGAGCCACTCAATTAGGTAGCAAATCAAACTTATCTCCTCTCCTTAGCTACTTAAGTTTTCCTGCTGCCACTACAGGTGCTGTCACTGGCTATGCCGTCATCCTTACCTTGTCCACCTAGAGTGTTCATCACGAGCTGTTTTTGCCCACTTATCCCCCAGTCACTGCCCACTTTGATACCCCTGCTCCTAAGGCCACTAAAGCTGCCTCACTGCGTGACCTTGCTCTGATTTCTCCAACTTCTCTTGGTGCGGAAATTTCCTGAGAAGGACATACCTGAGAAGCATCCACCAGAACTGTACTCACACCACCCAACTGATCTGGACCTTCTGGAGAGGCAAAGGGCCTGCTCTAACCTGAGAAGTGGAGGAAATTTTGTCTTCTTTACACTGAGGAGTTTTAATCCTAGAGCCAATGTTATTTAATTGCAGTTGTGATCACTTCTATGAAGGCTATTTTGAGGACCTGTCACAGGCAAGTGTGTGTGCCTTAAACGGGGTGTTGGGTTATTTTTGTTCTTTGTATCATGATTCTCTATACTTACATATAAGTTATAATTATTTTTTTGCCATCTATTCAATACTTAATCAATGTTTTAAAAATACTCAATTGACACTTCAGGAGAGTTTTTAAGTCTTATTCATGTGGGTTCAGGTTCAGCTCTAGCACTTAGCAGCTGTGTGATTTTGGGCAAGTTACTTAACCTCCCTAAGCCTTGATTTTCTTATCCGTGAAATGGGAATGTCAAAACATTTACCTCATGGATGGTTGTGAGGATTCAATGAGAAAATGCATGTAAACTGCTTATCCCAGTAGTACTGTGTACAGAGTAAGTGCTTATTAATGTTCACTATAACTTAAAATATGATGATGGGAAATGATAGCATGGGAAAATACTCACAATTTGACATATGTATACATTATGTAATGATTGCCACAGTCAGATTAACACATCCATCACCACCCATGCTGTACATTAGATCCCCTGAACTTGTCATCTTATAGATTGTACCCTGTGACTAACATGTCCCCATTCCCCCAACCTCGTACTCTGGTAACCACCATTCTACTCTTTGCCTGTATGTGTTTGACTTCTTTAGAGTCCACATGTAAGTTGAGACCATGCAGTATTTGTCTTTCTATGTCTGATTATTTCACTTATCATAATGTCCTCCAGGTTCATCCATGTTGTTGCAAATGGCAGGATTTCATTCTTTTTTATGGCTGAATAATATAAATATGATATATAAATATGAATATATGCTATATAGATACACAATGGAATATCTATACACATACACATATATCAATCACATTTTCTTTATTCATTTGTCAATGGACACTTAGGTTGTTTCCATATACTGACTATCATGAATAATGCTGCAATGAACGCAGGGGTGCAGATGCCTGTTTGAGATACCAATTTCATCTCCTTTGGATATATACCCAGAAGTGGGATTACTAGATTTTATGGTGGTTCCATGTTTAATTTTTTGAAGAACCAGCATACTTTTTTCCATAATGGCTGTATTAATTTACATTCCTAGCAACAGTATGCTAGGGTTTCCTTTTCTCCACATTCTCACCAACATTTGTTATATCTTGTCTTTTTTGGTATCCTAACAGCATGAGCTGATATACCACTTTGGTTTTGATTTGCATTTCCCTAATCATTAGTGATGTTGCACACCTTTACATATATATATGTGTAGGTCATTTGTGTGTTTTCTTTGGAAAAAATGTCTATTCAGGTTCTTAGCCCATTCGTGAATAAGGTTTTTTGTCTTTTTGCTATTGAATTATCCTTTTATGATAAAAACTCTCAACAAATTAGGCATAGAAGGAATGTGCCTCAACATAATAAAGGCAATATATGGCAAACCCACAGCTAACATCATACTCAGTGGTGAAAAGCTGAAAGCTTTTCTTCTAAGATCAGAAACAATACAAGGGTGCTCACTTTCACTACTACTATCCAACATAGTACTGGAAGTCCTAGCCAGAGAAGCTAGGCTAAACAAATAAATGGCATTCAAATTTGAAAGGAAGAAATAAAACTGTCTGTTTGCAGAAGACATGATCTTATATATAGAAAACCCTAAAGACTCAATTAAAAAACTATTAAAACTAATAAATTCAATAAAGTTGCCGGATACAACATACAGAAATCAGCTGTGTTTCTATACACTAACAATGAACTATCCAAAAAAGAAATTAAGAAAAATGATCCCTTTATAATAATATCAAAAAGAATAAAATACTTAGGAATAAATTTAATCAAGGAGGCAAAAGATCTGTATGCTGAAAACTATACAGCACTGATGTGAAGGAAATTATAGAAGACACAAATAAATGGAAACATATCTCATGTTCATGAATTGAAAGAATTAATATTGATAAATTTTCTCACTACCCAAAGTGATCTTTGAAAATACAGATTCAATGCAATCCCTATCAAAATTCAAATGGCATTTTTCATAGAAATAGTAAAAACAATTCTAATATTTGTATGGAATCCCAAAAGACCTAGAGTAGCCAAAACACTGTTTGGAAAGAAGAACAAAACTGGAGATGTCGCATTCTCTAATTTCAAACTATATTACAAAACTCTAGTAATCAAAAGAGTATGGTTCTGGTATAAGAACAGACACATAGATCAATGGGGCAGAATAGAGAGACCAGAAATAAACCCACATATAAAATAAGCTTTAACAAGGGTGGCAAGGATTGACATTGGAGAAAGGAAAGTTTCTTCAACAGTGTTGGGGAAACTGGATATTCACATGCAAAAGAATAAAATTGGACCCTTGTCTCATATGATATACAAAAATTAACTTGAATCGGATTAAAGTTGTCAATGTAAAATCTGAAACTGTAAAACTCCTTGAAGAAGACAGGAAAAAAGCTCCTTGACATTGATTGGCAAGCACTGGCAAGAATTTCTTGGCTATGAAACCAAAAGTGCTGGCAACAAAAGCAAAAAATAAACAGTGGGACTACAACAAATTAAAAAGCTTTTGCACAGCAAAGAAAACAATCAACAGAGTGAAGAGACCACCTATGTAATGGGAGAAAATATTTGCAAACCATATGTATGATAAGGTGCTAATATCCAAAATATTTGGGAAACTCATGCAACTCAATAGTAAAAAAAACAAATAGGTGATTTTTATTTATCTTTTTATACTGATATATATTTTCCAAGTCTCCACCAGTGTATATAGTTACTTTCGTAATTTGAAAAGAAACAATAAATGTTATCTTAAAGAATAAAAGAAGGTGAGAAAGAATGAAGCATCTAGATTTGGCAAGTGAGAAGCAAGATGAGACTGGAGAGCTAAATAAAGCCAGATCATGTAGAGCATTGGAAGCTATCTTAGGGCTTTGAGATTGGATCTTTGAATAGCCATGAAAGCCCAGTCAAAGGCTTTGACCGTGGATGGAGCAGGGCCAAGTCTGGATTTCTAAAAACTCACACTAGATTCAGGGTTTCCACAAAAGATGGTGAAGTAAAGGAATTTTTGTTACACTCTTTTGCTCCAACACCACAGATTTGAACAAAGGAAAATTCCATCCACAATGAAACTAAGAAATGAATACTACTACCCAAATAGTGATGAATATTTGCTAAGTATAGTGAAACTTGGACAAAGTGATGGGTTAATGCTGGGGGCTAACAGATAGCTTTCCAGATCTAAAGGAAACTGTAAATATCTATGCACATAAGTAAAGGCATGCCTTTAGATATAATGTTGTAGGTGGGCTATGGGAGTGAGTGGGCCATGGTGAAACAGGGATTATCACTGTGCAGACCTTTTCCACCCTGAAGAAGTACAGGGGAATCAATGTTGAAGAAAAGACACCATGGGTATGCCATTTTTGTTTTCTCCAGCCCAGATAAACTTCCTCTAGATGAGACAGGGATGACAACAGCTTGCCATTAAAACTGCTGTTTACCAGAGTCAGAGAGCAAAGAAAAACAAAATGAAACAAGACAAAAACCCATAAGTCCATGAAAGAAAAAAGTTCAGTAAGCTCAAAAGTTGAGCCAATAGATCTTCCAGGTGAATGATGCCCTCCCCTTAAGGGATGTGCCAAGAGCTGATGAAGATGTGTATCACTCCCACGGAAGAGACCTAGATTTTGGCATAGAATTTTCTAAGCCATCATACCAGATTTAAAACCAAAGGCTACCATGGGATGTTCCCTTTTCTCTTCCTCGGTGTTACTTTTGTTTGTTTGTATTAAGTAAAATTTACCTGTAATAAAAGGTACAAATCTTGTGTACAGTTCAATAAATCATAGCAAATGTATACACCTCTGTAACCACTATCCCAATCAAGAACATAATAGAATATTTCTATCACCCAAGAAAGCCTTTCTGTGTGCCCTTGCAGTCAATCTCTAACTTCCCTTTTCTGCTTTCCTGCTATAGGCAATCACTGTTCTGATTTCTATCCCCACCAAATAGTTTTGTCTTTTTTGAACTTCCTATCAACATAATCATAGAGTATATACTCTTTCTTGTTTGGCTTCTTTTGCTCAACGTAATGTCTCTGAGATTCTATATATATGCAATTCATTGCTTTTTATTGCTGACTGGTATTTCATTGTGTGAATATACCAGTTTATTTATCCAGACTTCTATTAATAGACATTTGTTTGGTCTCCAGTTTTTGGTAATTATGGGTAAAAGTGCTGTGAACATTCTTTTAAAATTCCTTTTGTGGACATAGGTTTCCATTTCTCTTGAGTAAATTGAAGTGGAGTTAATGGTTATAGTATAGGTTTATAGTTTACTTTCTGAGAAACTGACAGTTTTTTGAAGTGGTTGTACCATTTCACACTCCCACATCAATGCTGAATTTCAGTTACTCCCCATCCTCACCGAACTTTAGTGTTATTAGACTTAAATTTTGGCTATTTTAGTGGGTGTGACGTGGTATCATATTGTGGTTTTAATTTGTATTTCTCTGATAACTGATGAAGTTGAACCCCTTTTCATGTGCTTGTCGGTCATATATTTTCTTTCATGAAGTGTCTTTTTATGCATTTGTTCATTCATTTATTTACTTTAAATTGACAGATAAAATTTTATGCCTTTACTTTGTACAACATATTGTTTTGAAGTATATATGCATTGTGGAATGACTAAATATAGCAAATTAACATATGCATTACCTCACATCGTTTTCATTTGTATGGTGAGAACACTTTACATCCATTCTCTTAGCATTTTTCAAAAATACAATATATTGCTAACTACAGTCACCAGATTGTAAAATAGATCTCTTGAACTTATCCCTCCTATTCAACCAAATTTTATGTCCTTTGACCAACATTTCCCCAACCCCTTGTCAACCACCCCAGCCCCTGGTAACCATGATTCTTTTCAAGTACTTTATGCATTTTTAAATTGGAATTTTTGTCATTTTATTATTGAAAGCATTCTTTAAGAATTCTGGATACAAGTCTCTTGTGAGACATATGTGTCGTGGATATTTTCTCCCAGTTTTATAGCTGTTTATGGTGAGAAGGAAAGTTCATTTCCAGTTACTCTGTCATGGCGGGAATCAGAGATCCTCCTCACATTATCTATGTAGTGACTCTCTCCAGAACTTCCACCCTTTAAAGATGGGCAAAATGAAGAAAGGGCCCTGCATGGCTTGTATAGCGATATTAGCACCATCACCCCACGTGCCACCTGCAAAAAGAGAAAAAGAGAAGAAAATAAACATGTCAAAGGAAGAATGTACATCAGAAGAATCATCCTTGGAAACAAGCAAATGTCAGGAACTATAGGTCAGCACTGTTACACAACAAAACTTTCTGCAATGATGGAAGTGTTCAACTTCTAAGTTGTTCAACTTAGGAACTACCAGCCACATATGGCTACTGAGCACTTGAGATGTGACCAGTGCAACTAAGGAACTGAAATTTTAATTGTATTTAATTTTAATTAATTTAAATGTATTTAATTTTAATTAATTTAATTTGGGCTAGTGGCTACCAACTGGATAGTGCCGCTCTGTACTCTCATTTTATACTGTCACATGGGCTCCTTGGGGGATCAAAAAGGAGACATTCAGAAAATCAAGTCAGAGAGGGGACTTGATTTTTCCTGAGCATCAGAACATACCAAAAAGCCACTTTTATCAAATCAATATGATATTGACATAAGAAAAGACAAAGTAATCAGTGGAAAAGAGTAGAGAATCAAGAATTATATCCCAGTATATATGAGAAATTAATAAGTGACAAATGTCATAGTTCAAACCCATTTTGGGGAAAAGTAAGAATTTGTTAAAATAACTGGTATGTTGCAATTGGATGTCCATCTTGAAAAACATAAAAATGGACTCCATCTTCCATGAAATAAAATATTAATTTTAGAAGATATAAAAAGGCAAATGTAAAATTAAACAACTAGAATCTTTAGAGAAAATTAGGAGACTATGTACAATATAGGGTCAGGGGAACCCTCTTAACCAAGGTTAAAAACACAGAAGCTATAAAGGAAAAGATAGGCATATTTGGCTATACATGTGCAAAAATGTACATAGGTTGTAAGGACACTTGTTGATGGTGGAGGTGGATTACTCTATTCTGTCTGGGACAGGAACCTCAGTGGTGGGGCCTTTAGAATGAGGCTTTCCACTGAGGGGCTAGCAGATTCTATGACCATTTTTTCCCTTTTGAAATGGTCTATACTATGCCATTCTCACCATTGTACAGTCACGCATCACTTAACAATGAGAATACATTTGGAGAAATGCAGTTTTAGGCAATTTCGTCATTGTGCAAATATCATGGAGTGTACTTAACCAAACCTAGTTGGTATAGCCTACTACACACCTAGGCTATATGCTGTAGCCTGTTGCTCCTAAGCTACAAACCTCTACAGCATGTTACTGTACTGAATACTGTAGGCAGTTGTAACCCAATGGTAAGCATTTATGTATCTAAACATATAAAAGGTATAGTAAATATATGGTATAAAAGATTTAAAAAATGGTACACCTGTATAGGGCGCTTACCATGAATGGAGCTTGCAGGACTGGAAGCTGCTCTGAGTGAGTGGTGAGTCAATGTGAAGGCCTAGGACATTACTGGACACTACTGTAGAGTTTATAAATCCTGTCCACTTAGGCCACACTAAATTTATTTTTGAAATGTTTCTTTCTTCAATAATAAGTTAACATTAGGCCGGGCACGATAGCTCACACCTGTAATTCCAGCACTTCGGGAGGCTGAGGTGGGCGGATCACCTGAGGTCGGGAGTTTGAGACCAGCCTAACCAACATGGAGAAACCCTGTCTCTACTAAAAATACAAAATTAGCCAGGTGTGGTGGCGCATGCCTGTAATCCCAGCTACTCGGGAAATTGAGGCAGGAGAATCGCTTGAACCCAGGAGCCAGAGGTTGCGGTGAGCCGAGATCACACCGTTGGACTCCAGCCTGGGCAACAAGAGTGAAACTCTGTCTCAAAAAATAAATAAATAAATAAAAATAAGTTAACATTAGCTTACTGTAACTTTTTAACCTTATAAACGTTTTAATTTTTTAACTTTTGGACTATTTTATAATAACCCAGCTTAAAACACAAACACACTGTATGGCTGTACAAACATACTTTCTCCCTTTATATCCTTATTCTGTGTTTCTATTTTAAAATTATTATTTTTTCTACTTTTAAAGCTTTTTCATTAAAAATGAAGACACTCGCACATACATTAGCCTAGCCTACACAGGGTCAGGACCATGAATATCACTGTCTTCCGCTTCTACATCTTGTCCCACTGAAAGGTCTTCAGGGGCAATAACATGCATGGAGCTGTTATCTCCTATGATAACAATGCCTTCTTTTCGAATACCTCCTGAAGGACCTGCCTGAGGATGTTTTACGGTTAACTTTTTTTTTTTAATCGGTAAAAGGAATACACTCTAAAATAACAATAAAAAGTATACTACAGTAAAAACTGTACTAACCAGTAACATAGTTGTGAATTATCTTTATCACGTATTATGTACTGTACATAATTGTATGTGCTAGACTTTTATATGACTGGCAGTGCAGTACGTTTATTTATACCAGCATCACCACAAACGTGGTGCTATGACGTTATGATGGCTATGAAGTCACTAGGCAATAGGAATTTTTTAGCTTCATTATAATTTTGAGACCATCATCGTATATGTGGCTCTTTATTGACTGAAACATTGTTATGCAGCACATGACTGTATTTTAGAAGCAGGTAACTTGTTTTCTAGTTTCACAGGTCCGTAGATAAAGAGGAATTTTGCCCCAGGATAGGCCATACCAATTCTTACACCTGATTTAGATAATGAGATTTAGAACTTTTTGAGATTTTGAAGCTTTTGAGTTGATTAAATTTTGGATTTAGAGTTAAGGCTGGAATGGGGTAAGACTTTGGGGGAGGTATTCTGCATGTAGAATGAATGCAGATTTTTTTTGAGGGGGTGGACAGAGGACAGGCTGTAGTGGCTTGAATAGTGTTCCTGAAAAATTGGTCTACCCAGAACCGCAGACTATTACCTTATTTGGGAAACAGCACCTTTGCAGTTGTAATTTGTTAAGTTAAGATGATGTCATAATGGATTAGGGTGGGCCCTAAATGGAATAACTGGTGTCCTTATAAGAAGTCCATATGAAGACATACAGGGAAGGGGCTGGGCACGGTGGCTCAAGCCTCTTAATCCCAGCACTTTGGGAGGCTGAGGCGGGCGGATCATTTGAAATCAGACCAGCCTCGACAACAAAGTGAGACCCTATCTCTACAAAAACATAAAAAAATTAGCCAGGTGTGGTGGCACACATCTATGGTCCCAGCTATTAAGGAGCCTGAGACAGGAGGATCACTTGAGCCCAGGAGGCCGAGGCAGCAGTGAGCTGTGATCGTGCCACTGCACTCCAGACTGGGCATCAGAGTGAGACTGTTTCAAGCAACAACAACAATAACAACAAAGACACACAGAGAAGGCCATGAGACGATGGCGGCAGAGACTGGAATGATGTATCTAGAAACTGAGGAAACCATGCATTGTCAGCAACTACCAGAAGCTAGCAAAGAGGCATAAGATAGATTCTCTATCAGAGCCTCCCAAAAAAGCAAACCTTACTGACACCTTGATTTCATACCTCTGACCTTTAGAACTGTGAGACAGTAAGTTACTGTTGTTTTAAAACACCAAGTTTGTAACAATTTCTTACAATGGTTCAGCTTCTCTTTTAGTCCTAGTTAACCCAAAAGTAGGATTTCTTCTGTTAGATGACAATTGTTGGGGCCTCATTCACATGACCTTTACCTGTGACTTCTCAGTTCTTTCTTTCCTTTTTCCATTTTGTTGAGGTATAATTGAAACATCCTATTTTAGTTCTCTTTTGCATGCACTGAGAATTTGGAGGAAGCTCCAGGCAGTGTCAAGAGATGACCCTCCCTTTCCCACTCAACCTCCTAATGATTACATTGGCTAAGCTGCAGTACAAGTATTTTTAGAACTATTTAATTCAATAAATAGTTAAACAGTAACAACAGCCACAGACAAAACTTTTACATTACAAAGGACACCATAAACAAATTCATTAAACAAAGACCTGGAAAAATACACCCAGAAGGCAACCACAGATTTAATACCAATAATATACAAAGAGCTATTACAAATTGACAAGAAAATTAAAAACAACTCAGTAAAAAACTGAGAAAAGGATATACACAGACTAGTAACAGACTTGCAAATTCAAATGGCCAATTACATGAAAAGATGCTCAAATCTGTGAGTAGAGAAATGAAAAGTGAAAAAGCAATGTAATATTACTTTATATACAACAGAGTAGAAAAGATTAATAAGAAAAATGCCATCTCTCCTGGGCAGCAATGTAGGAAAGAGTATCATAAATTGCTGGGAAAAGTGAAGCATTGCAGCCTTATCTGAAAAGCATCCTGGTCTTTTCTGTTAAAATTAACAATATACACACTTTTTGACCCAGGAAATCTATTCCAGGGAAATTACCTTAAAGAGATAAAAGTCCCTGTATGTAAGGATATTCAAGAATCTTTTTCCTGTACTGTTTGAAGTGGCAAAAAAAAAAAAAAAAAAGAATGCCCATCAAGAGAAAAATGGCTAAATAATTATAGTAAATTCATAAGATGGAATAACATGCAGCCATTTAACAATTGAATTAGAGATAAATAAGATGACTTAGAAGTATTTCCATAAGGTGTTGTTGAGAAAAGCAAGATGCAAACAAATAACATAATAGGATCTTATTTCTGTAAAGCAAACATTGATCAGATGAAAGCATATGTGTTTGTTTATCATATCTGCCCATGAGACAGATTGAATTAATGCCCTAATTTTGTACCACTTCCTGTATTCATGCCCTTGCAATGTAACGTCACAGTTTCTTCCATCAAGAGATGAAATACAGTTCCCCACCCATTGATTATGATTTTAGCCAAAAGGATGTTAGCTGTCACATAAACAGACACTTTAAAAAGTGCTTATGTGATTGGACTTGCCTGCTTGCACTTCCTCTATCTCCATGAGGTAGGAAAATCTTGGTCTAGCCCACTGATCCAAGCAGGAGGATGAGAGAGAAGTGAAGCCACACTATGTTACCCCTGACAGATCCTACCTAGAGCAGAGGCCCCAGTCGATCCTGTAATGCGTGAGGAAGCTCAGCCAACAGTGACCAAATTCCAATCTCATGATTTATGAACTATAATAATAAGTAATAGCCATATTAAGTCACTGAGTTTGGGGGTAGTTCATTATGCAGAATAACTAACTGATACCGTGTATGTGTGTGTGTTTATCTGCTTATGCACATACTGTCTGTATAGGATTAGATGTTTGTGCACAAAATTGAAAAGATACACAGTAGGTTAGTCTGGATTATGGGGTGGTATGATGTAGGTTGGAGTGGGAAGACAGGAATAAAGCAAAAAATTAAGCATAAATAAACACATAAATAAAAGAAGCACTCTAAAATAAAAATGCATGTATGCCAGCCCTTTTATGTATGTTTAAAATTTCATACTGTACAGTTTGTTGAACAGCACCCCAGCTCTCCCCCCAGAAAAAAATATATCCAGAATCTCAGAATGTGAACTTATTTGGAATAAGGGTCTTTGCAGATGTAATTAAGGTAAGAATCTTGAGATGAGATTATCCTGGATTAGAGTAAGGCCTTAAATCCAATGACTGGCATCCTTATAAGTGACAGAAAAGGACAAGGAACAGAGAGAAACAAAGGGGAAGGTCATGTAAAGCCAGAAGCAATGATTAGAGTGATGCATATACGAGCCAAGGAAAGCTAAAGATTGCTGGCAGCCACCAGAAGCCAGGAGTGAAATACAGAACGGAATCTCCTTCAGAGCCTCCAGAAGACAGCAACACTGAAACCTTGATTTTGGATTTTTGGCCTCCAGAACAATGAGATAATATAATTCTTTTGTTTCAAACCACCAAGTTTATGGTACTTTGTTATGGCATCCCTAGGGAACAAATATGTACTGTGTACGTAGTGTCCATCAGTCAAGATGGTGTTCAGCTGTATCAGAAAACTGACTACTGGCTTAAATAAATAGAGACTCATTTTTCTCATGTAACAAGAAGTATGCAGATAGACAGTTCATGGCTGGTACAGCAGCTTGTACATATAATCTACACCCAGGTTTCTTACAGATTCATGCTTTATTATTAATATGTGTTGCTATCTTTCTTATATGATAAATGGATGCTGTACCTGAGGTATCTAGCTGCTTTTCTGACAGTAAAAAAAGAAGAACAAATATTATAGAAGAAGGCAGAAGACACATACCAGTGTTGACTGTCCTTTTATATAAAGTTTTTCCAGACGGCCACAGAGAAATTTTTTCTTTCATGTCATTGGCCAGAACTGACCTCTCCTAGTTGCAAGGGGGCAGGCATAAAATGTGATCATATTCAGGAGATATTTTGAAAATCGAGCCACTGTGATTTCAGTATGATGGGTTAGATATTGAATCAGAAGAGATATAAAGGAGCCAAAATGAGCAAGCGGAAAAAGGTAGCTTTCCCCAATTGAGAGGAAATGTACAATTACAAACAAATTACACGGAAAGGTTGTTTTTAAGGAGGAACAGGAAAATGCCTCAGTGATGAGATAGTAAGTGATGATAAGATGCAGAGAAAGAGCTATAAGATGTGCTGGCAGAACTCAGGAAATATGGATAAAAACAAAACAATTATTAAAAATAAAAACCGTATTTGTAATGTAAACTATGGACTTTGGGTGATAATGATGTGTCAGTGTAGGTTCATCGATAGTAACAAATGCACCACTCTGGTGCAGGATGTTGATAGTAACAAATGCACCACTCTGGTGCAGGATGTTGATAGTAACAAATGCACCAGTCTGGTGCAGGATGTTGATAGTAACAAATGCACCAGTCTGGTGCAGGATGTTGATAGTAACAAATGCACCACTCTGGTGCAGGATGTTGATAGTAACAAATGCACCAGTCTGGTGCAGGATGTTGATAGTAACAAATGCACCACTCTGGTGCAGGATGTTGATAGTCCGGTAGGCTATGCATGTGTGGGGTTATGGTGTATATGGGAAATCTTTGTACATTTCACTCCATTGTGCTGTGAACTTAAAACTGCTTTTTAAAATATATTTTTTTAGCCAAGTGTGGTGACTCACACCTGTAATCTTTGGCACCTTGGGAAGCCGACATGGTTGGATCGCTTGAGTCCAGGAGTTTGAAACCAGCCTGGGCAGCATGATGAAACCCCATCTCTACAAAAAATACAAAAAAATTAGCCAGGCGTGGTGGCACCTGTCTGTAGTCCCAGTTACTCTGGAGGCTGAGGTGGAAGGATCACCTGAGCCCAGGGAAGTTGAGGCTGCAGTGAGCTGTGATCATGCCACTGCATTCCAGCCTAGGTGACAGAGTAAGATGCCATCTCAAAAAAATAAATAAAATAAAATAAAGTAAATTGTTTTCTTAAAATCAAGTATACAGAAAAACATGGAAAATAATAAAACAAACAACCCATGTACCCACAACCCAGTTTTATCAAATGTTGGCATATTTGTCATGATTTTTTAAAAAATCTTTTTAAAAATAAAGTATTTCAGATTGTTGAAAAAATACAGTGCCTTTGAAAGACAAAAAGTTGAAAAGACACTACTAAGATCAAAAGCATATAATGCAGAAATAGGTTTAAAATTATGCGATATGAATTGGAAAAGGACAAATAAATGAAAGTAAATAGGAAAAATAAGAGACAGCTATGGAAGAGGGACAAAAGAATGCAAATAAACTCCAGAAAAAAAGAACAGGAAGCCTAACTAAGAAAAAAATATTCAATGACAAAATTTTAAAATACTTTCTGGAAATGAAGGTAGACATGAATCTGTGGATTGAAAGAGTACACCAAATTCAAGGAAAAAGTTGATTTAGCCTGGTAAATAGACAAATACTGGAGAAGTTGCTGAACTTCAATGAATACATTGAATCTTATGGGCATCCATAAAACAAAACCAGAATAAATCAGGTGGACTTCACACTTCTCCACAGCATTATTCACACTTAGAAAACAGTAGAGCAATGTGTTCAGATTTCAGTGGTGAAAAAATGAGCTGGTAATATTATAGTCAATCTAGCTGTTGTCCAGATATTAAAAAAAATCAGAAAGCTATTTTTAAAGTGTAATAATTTGGAGACTACTGCATCCACAAGCTCTTCTTGGGAAAAGAAGAAATCACCTGATGACAAAATCCAGCCAATCAAGAGATGAATCAAAGTAAAAGACCCAAAGAATGTCAGAGCTGGTGGCCGAGCTCAGTGGCTCACACGTGTAATCTCAGCGCTTTGGGAGGCCGGGGCGGGTGGATCACCTGAGGTCAGGAGTTCGAGACCAAACTGGCCACCATGGTGAAACCCTGTCTCTACCAAAATTAGAAAAATTAGCTGGGCATGGTGGAACACACCTGTAGTCCCAGCTTACTAGGGAGACTGAGGCAGGAGAATCGCTTGAACCCGGGAGGTGGAGGTTGCAATGAGCCGAGATCACGCCACTGAATTCCAGCCTGGGTGACAGAGCAAGACTCCATCTAAAATAATAATAATAATAATAATAGAATGTAGGAGCTGGCAAAATCCAATTACTACAAAAACAGTTTGATATACAGAGATTTAAATTAAAACAATGATCAAAAACATATCAGGCAAGTGGAAGCAAAGTGAAAAATAAGGCATCAAAATTAATATCTGATAAGGTTGAATTTTTAAAAATACATTAAAATGGCAAAAAGAATCAATTTTCAATGATAAAAGATACAATTCAAGTACAGACTTAACACATTTATGCATCAAATAACATATAATCAAAATACATACATTAAAAGCCAAAAGGAACTACCATGAGAAGTTGATAATGTGCTCAAAAGTGGGAAATTTGGACTTACTCTGCAGTAAGACACATCAAGTATACCACCAACTTCCCATCTACTACCATCATCGAAATCTAATTAAGTATGTAATAAAGGATTTACCTCACATAATTAGGAGAATCAATTGAATAGATAAATATATATTGAACTCTGTTGCTATGGACTGAATGTTTGTGTCTCCTCCAAATTCATATGTTGAAATCTTAATCTCCAAAGTGACAGTATTTGGAGATGGGACCTTTGGAATTTAATTAGATCATGAAGGTGAAGCCCTCATGATGGATTAGTGCCTGTATAAGAAGAGAAAGAGAAAGCTTCCTTTTTTTTTTCTCTGTTCCCTACAGGATGAGGATATAGCAAGAAGATGGTCATCTGCAAACCAGGAGGAGGATCCTCACCAGAACCCAACCCTGCTGGTACCTTGATCTTGAACTTCTCAGCCTCCATAACAGTGAGAAATAAATTTCTGTTGTTTAAGCAATTCAGTTTATAATAATTTGTTATAGCAGCCCCAACTAACTAAGTCATCTATACTCTGAAAACAGAATATGTCTTCTTTTTTATGTATCCATAAAGCAAAACAAATAAACAAACAAACAATAACTTGAATTCCAAGATATCATCCACAATAAGATACACTAATGAACCAACAGGAGATGCAGGGGAAAAAAAACCTAACAGTTGTCAACTTTCTTTTAATAGAGGGTGTGAAATATGTTACCATTTTAGAATGATTTAAATAAAACGTATTCATTAAATTTAAGATGCCATCAGATTGCAAGGCCTAACATTATCTTATGTTGCACTAAGAAAGTAAAAACGCTGCCAATTACAACTGTAAAATGTCATTAATTATAGATAAGGTGCCACATTTCAGAGACATTCATGTGTCTTACCAGAATCAATAAAATGGGCAGTAAAATAAGGTATGTATTAGAATTGATACTATAAGGCATAAACAAAGATAATGTTAATAAATTCCTAAAGGTAAAAATCATGCAGATTATATTTGCTGACCACAAAATAATGAAATCTAAGTTAAGAACAAACATAGAAACTAAAATAACTTAACTATATAGAACTTGTAAAACTATCTCTAAAACAATTCTTGGGCCAAAGATACTAAAGTCAGAAATAGAGTTTATCTAAAGAAAAATAATTAAAACAACTAAAGCAATAATCAAAGAAAAGGTCACACCCTTAAACACTTTTATGACTTAAACAGGAAAGATGAAAACAAATGAATTGAATAATCAACCTAAGAAGCTAAAAATAGAGCAGTGAAAACCAGCAAGGAAAGCCGAAGGAAAAAAATCATAAGATAAATGAAAAACAAATTAGAAAAAATGGCAAGTTCATAAACAAATTCAAGAACAGTTGTGCTTTTTCAGAAGGAAAACGAAAAATCAGATCGACTAAACAAGAAAAAAGAAAGAATATGAGAACAAATACAAAAATCTACATATGAGATTAGGATTATCATCATAGAAACAGAGAAACTTGAAAGAGCTAGATGAAAATATTTGGCACATCTCTGTGGATGAAGTGGTTAATTTTCTAGGAAGATAAAAAGTATTAAAATTGTCCGGGCGCGCTGGCTCACGCCTGTAGTCCCAGCACTTTGGGAGGCAGAGGTGGGTGGATCACCTGAGGTCGGGAATTCGAGACCAGCCTGACCAACATGGATAAACCCCATCTCTACTAAAAATTCAAAATTAGCCGGGCGTGGTGGCGCTTGCCTGTAATCCCAGCTACTCGGGAGACTGAGGCAGGAGAATTGCTTGAACCCGGGAGGCAAAGGTTGTGGTGAGTCGAGATCGCGCCATCGCACTCCAGCCTGGGTAACAAGAGCGAAACTCCATCTTGACTTAAGAAGAGATTTTAAAAAACTGAACGGACTAATAACCAAAGTTGTGTTATTAAGTGTTTTTTCAAGTAAATAGAAACGACTTCAGTATTTCAATAGGAAGGTTTTAACATGGGGAATTGATTATATAGGCTTTGGAGGGGTGAAAGAACACAAAGGAGAAATTGAGGTAATGCAGAGATACTTGTTGTAAAAAGCAGCTACCACCCCTACGCAGGGCTGGAGAAACAAGAAGGAAGAGGCTGGTATTACCAAAATCTAAGAGCTCAGAGAAGAGGCCCTGGGAAGTTGACGCCCAGACTTGTGAAGAAGGACCCTGCCCAGCTGCTGCTATTGTCTCTGTGCTCAGAACTGGGACTCAGACTTCTGAGGAAGGGCATTACCCTGTTACTGCTGCTAGGTCTTAGGGGATACCATGAGGCTGTTTCTTAGAGAACCAAAGAAGCTGCAGGTTGAAACCACCTGCTGCTGCTGGAGTGAACTGCCAGTGCTAACAGGAATAGCAGAAAACGTAAAGAAAGTCCATCTTCTCTCTGCTCACATTCCAATTTCTCTCTAGTTCCTCCTGTTACCAGAACTTAACCAGGGGCTGGCTGGCAAAGGAGTCTGGAAAATGCAGTTTGCAAAATTCCAGCCCCAACATTTTTTTACTCTTGGGAAGTTTAAGTTTTAATGTATTGGCAGATTCTATTATCTACGTGTATGTGTGTGAATGTATATATATTTAGGATTTTTACATCAATATTCATTACTGTAACTGGGCTATAGTGGTGTTTCAAGCATCTCTGTGAGGTTTATGTATCAGTGTCATATTGGTTTGAGAAACAGAATCCACCAATACATGGAAAAATAATATTCAACAACCAAACAATGTTTAATCTAGAAATTTAAGAATGGTTTAATATTAGGTAGTCTATTAATAAAATTGGCCACACAAACTGGTCAAAAGGTAAAAACTGTAAAATCGTCTCAATAGCGGCTATCAAGTCATTTGACTAAAATCATTCCTGATTTTCAAACCTGTTATTATATTATAGAACATATCTGCTTATCAGCATCAAATTACACTTAATGCAGAAACACATCATTCATTCCTCCTACCAAAATTTACTAAGTGTCTAGTGTATCAGGCCTTATACTATAAATAGATGTTGAGTATATAGCAATTAATAAAACAGACAAGGTGCTTATCTTCGTATATTCTAGTTGGGGAAAGACAATAAACAAATAGGCAAATTAATAATCACTGACTATGGTAAATTCTATGCAGGCTATCAACAGGGTAATGGAGTATGGAGTCACGCCGATGGAGATTTGTCTTAGATAGTATGATTAGGGAAGACCCTTCTAAATTGAGACCTAAAGGACAAGAATGAGCTGCCCACAAACAAAACAAGAAGAGGATACCAGACAAAGGCAAGGGGGTTGAAGGTGAGTTTTGAGATGGGTTTTGGGCTTGATGACTAACTGGATATGAAAAATGGACAGAGAAGTGTCAAGGATGGCTTCCAAGTTTCTGGCATGAGGAACTGGCTGGATAGTGGTCCTATTTCATGAGAAAGGCAGTAGTGAAGGAGAGTAGGTTTGTCAGGGTGAAAGTATTGTTTTGGATGTGTTGACTCTGAATGTGCGGTGGGGGAGGGGGTTGGGGTGGTTGGTGGGTGGAGAAATAGAATAGATAGACCAGAGGCTAAGAAGAAGGATTTTGGCTAGAGACACATATTTTGAGTCAACCATATATGGATAGTATCTGACACCATGGATGGATGATATTGCCCAGAGCAAAAGTAAAAACTGAGAAGAGAACAGGGTCTAAGAGTTTTTAGAATCCTTAGGAGCTCCAACATTTAAAGATTGGGTACAAAAGGATAAATTCACAATGGAGACTGAGAAAGAGAAAAAGGAGGAAAACTAGAGGAGCATAGGGACATGGACGCTAAGGAAATGGCACATTTCAATGGAGATAAGGTTAATAGTGTCAAATGCTGGCAATGTCAAGTATGATGAGAATCGAAAGGTGGATTTGCAACATGGACAGTGGCTAGTAACATCAGCAGGAGCAATTTCTATGGAGCAATGGCACTGGAAGCCAGAATGGGGTGGGTTAAAGAATGAACAGAAGGTGGACAGAGATTGTAGACAACTCTGGGAGAAGGCAGGCTATGAAGGCGAAGAGAGAGATGATGAAGCTGGCGAGGAGACCAGGGATATTTATTGTTGGTGGTGGATTTTTTATAATAAAAAACCTTTTTGGTCCTTTGAATGCTACGAGCACTAGAATTTAGGGCAGCACCTTTAAAATACTATGATTCAGATGCTATATCTGAACACCTAGGCAGTGTCTGTACTTGATGTCTAATAAATATCTCAAAATTAACATGCTTAAAAGTGAATTCTGGATCTTCTCACACAAACATGCTATGCTATCTGTCTTTCCCAGCTCAGTGTTAACTATCTTTTGGTTGCTTGGGTAAAAAACTTACTTCATTGAATCCGTTTTTTTCACATCTAAATAAAATGCCAGCAAAGTGTACTGGCTCAACTTTCGAAATATGCACAGAACACAACCACTTCTCACTGATGCTACCTTTGGCTAAGCCACTTCCATCTCTCCTGGATTATTGCAGTAGCCTCCAAACTACTCATCGATCTCCTATCCTTACTCCTCTAAAGTCCATTCTCAACTCAGATAATAACACAGGTCCCCTTTTAAAATGTAAAGGAAATCATGTCATGCTTTTGCTTGAAATATTTCAATGGTGCCATCTCCCCCAGTAAAACCCCAAGTCTTTAAAATAGCTTACAAGTTCCTATGTGATCTGACCTCATCACCTAACACTCTCCCCCTCACTCTGTTCTGGCCCCAGAGCATGCCTCTGCCTCAGGAGCTTTGCAGTGGCTATTCCCACTGCCTGGCCTGCTCTTTCCCCAGATAATCTGCATGGCTCATGTTCTCTCCTCCAATTTATAAATTCTTTCTAAATGACTTGTTCTTCAAATGCCACTTTTATCAGCCTATATAGTCTGAGAGATTTAGGCTACAAGTGTTACAAATGTTCAGATTATGTATAATTAGAAATTTGTGGATTATTTAAGAATGTGTGCTGACATATAAAGTTTCCAAGAGGCTACAGTGAGGGCCTCATAAAGAAAGGGAAAGGAAGAAAGGAAGAAAGAAAGACAAAGGAAGCAAGGCAGGCAGGCAGGAAGGAAGGGAGGGAGAGAGGAAGAAAGAGAAAGAAAGAAAAGAAGAAAGGAAGGAAGGAAAGAAGGAAGGAAGGGAGGGAGGGAGGAAGGAAGGAAAGACAGACAAAGGAAGGCAGGCAGGCTGTACCTCATGTATCCCCAAGTGGAAAAGTGAAAGTAGAAAAGATTCAAGGTCCCAATCATGATTCCACACTACAAAAGATAGATGAGCTGCAAAAATATATAGATATTTATTTTCAATCACAGTTCTCATAAACAGCATCATGATGCATATTAATACAATATACATTAAAAACGTATCCCAGCCAGGCAACATATTAATATTTACTGCTTACCATGCACCTGATATTCTACAAGAAGCACACCTCATCTTTAATTTTTCCATAAACTCTGCAAGGTGAAGACACTGAGGCTTGCAGAGTACATGTCTTCTCTGAGCTCACAAGCTAGGAAGTGGCAGAGAGGTAATTTACATGGGGGTGGAGGGTATGGGGGATGGGTCTGACTCCAGACATTTTGCTTTTTTAATTACACTACGTGGGCTGCCACCCCATCCTCTCAAGTAAGTAGAATGTCTGTTAGAGATGATTTACTTCTACCTAATTTTGATATTTTAACACAAATCTACTCAGATGTTTTATGGCCTTTATATGAATGCAGTCATAATTCTAGAATTAGTCACTTACTTTGGTGGGTCCGTTTATTAATTTTTTTGTTAATTTATTATATTGCCTTAGACAGTATCTTGTAGGTGAACTTGACCTCCTTGTACATCTTGCTTTTTTCAGTAGATTACAGAGCATTCCAAAATAATTAGGGGCTTGGGAGTGCATTATCTTCCCATTCCTCCCATTTCAACTTTTGGCCTTTTTGATGGGGAAAGAGAGGGGAGAAGCAAGGAAAACTGTTTCAGGAAGGTAGATTGAAGGTCATATTCTAGAAGGAAGGCAAATAAATACATTGTGCTTGAATAAATAAAAAATAGAATTTTGAATGAACGTGACATTAGATATTAAAAACCCAAGCCCTCTGTTTTTCTGTCATGGAGAAATTACACAAATGGTACACAGAAGTGTGAAGCACTTGAACCAATTGTTTGAACACATTAAAATTATGGTCCCTACAGTAGGTAAAAAACAACATTTATAAAAGCAGCTGAACTGACCATTTTTAATGGCATCCAATTTGCTTCAACCTGGATATAACAGGCAAGAACAACATTTATAAAAGCAGCTGAACTGACCATTTTTAATGGTATCTAATTTGCTTCAACCTGGATATAACAAAGCTGAATGTGCTGTCTGAAACTAATTTAATTTTTTAATTTAATATTTCATAAACTCCCAAGAATCATCAATTTGGAATATTCTGGATTCTTCCTCCAATGATTTAGATAATCTCCTTCTAGTTGGGGAGACTAAATGAGAGTGATGTGTTTTAATACCTGGCTATGCTGCTCTTTTTCTCTTTTACTTATCAGACTTTCTTTTTCTGCTTCATATGATCTGCAGGAATAGACTTTTTGTTAAGTAAATCATGGTTGTTCTTTGTAAAACCCAAGATCTAATTACTATGTGAATCACCTCAGCATTCGTATTTACATTTACTAATAGTTTAGATCAAGATTGGAAAGATATTTGAGTCTCTTCTATAGAAACTAATGAGGTCATTTTGATAGACACCATGTAGCCTCAAATAAACATTTATGACAAATATTACTGACTGAACCCTATGCCACAAACAAGCACCTTATACTTCCGGCCAAGGTAATCACCCACTTTGCGCAAAATAAAATTATACAAGACACCCTGTGCCTTAGAGATGGAAAATATATGTTTCCTTGTTTAATATATTTTCTAGAAAGAAAATGATAGTTATAATAAAGTTCAAGGTGTCTATTAATGGCACACCCATAAATTTATTTCCAAATTTCTATTAATTGTGAAACCATTTAGGAAACAAGGAAATTAATCATGTGCCCCATTTGAATTTTGGACTGCCCAGGATTAATGCTGATCTAAAGTCCAATCTTTGCAGGCCAAATTGTTAAAGCTAATCTTTGTACAGTACTGTGGTTAAAAGAATATACACTATAGATAAGCAAGTATACCTCTGACCAGACTTAGGGTATAGATGAGGGCACAGGGAGACTCCTACAACTCCACTAACATGATTTTTTCTACCTTTAGTAAAGAGCTACTACAGACTTTGTAGAAAGTAGAGTAGATATAAGTTTTCCAGATATTTTGAATCATCAGCTATAGATCATAATAAGAAAGGTGAATAGCCATCTATATATGTGCTATGCAAATATACTTTTAGAAACAGTATTTAGGGGGGTTACAGAAAAACATTGTTTTAATAGAATTTCCTCTCCAAGACTAAAGCTTGGAAGCTCCCAACACTGGATTTCTTAAACTGCAGTTGACAGGAGCAGAGAGCAAAAACAATGGTTTCTGCCCCAAGGGTCCAAAATTTGGAGAGCTTACTACTTTCCTATTCCCATTTAAGTTGGGTTCACAAATGTTTTTATGCAAAAATTACTGAGAGCATTTAATTCCAAACCAGGTCACTGCCTCAGACTGTTGACTCTCTCACCCCCTCTCTTCACACCCCCTAGAATTTTATGTGAATGGAATTTCAAAAAATTTATTTAAGTATAAGATATATGCAAAAAAGTTCAAACATAAGTGTCAGCTCAACAATTTTTCACAAGATGAGCACACCTGTATAACTAGCGCCTTGCACCCAGATGAAGAAAAAGAACATTATCATACCCACTACTTTAAATGAAATGTTAAAATTAATTTTACTTGAAATTACACTGAAAGAAATACTGAACTTTAGAAAACAGACTCTTTGCTATGGAATGTATTAGTTCCTAAAAGATCTCTTTAAATTGAGAAAAAATATTTTGTAAAGTTTTAAGATGTTTGTGTCTTTAGTTTTTAAATGGCACAATTTGGTTTTAGGCATCATTGATTGACCTGCTGCAATGAAAGTTGGTTAGCTCTGCTATTTTTCATTCCTCCATCTTCCAGTTTTGTTGCTTGCATTATTTTTTCATCTTCGGGTTTAAAATATTTACGTTATATTCTGCAACCAGTATCCATACTGTTTTACCTTACTTCTGCATTTAAATTGATTCAAACTCACTATGAATCTCTTCATCAGGGTTTCTCCATTCCTGGATTACTCATTTAAATTAATTTTTTTTGTTGTTGGCAGGCTTCTACCAGTAAGTTTCTCAAGAAAAACCCTGAGTTCATGTTTGAGAATGTCTGCTTATTGTTTTTTGCTTGAGTAATATAATACTTTTGAATCATACATTCTTTCTTCCAGCTCCACTGTCTCCTGTAGTGGAATGTTTTTGTAAAGCTGGTTGGATTTTCTCCTCCCCTGAGACCACCATCTTTTTGGTGACTTCTTTTCCTGCTTGGACACTTGAAGGCTTTTTTTCTTCTTCTTTGAAGTTGAAAAATACAACTAGCTTGTTTTTCAACTGTTCTGCATAATTTTATCTGGTACATAGTATGCTTATTAAATCTGCAGATGAATGCATCTTGTCAAGGAAAATTTTCTATGTTACAACTGAATTTCTTCTATTTCACATGTTGAGGTCTCTTTGGAAACATCAGTTAAGCTTATATTGTGTGTGTGTATGTGTGTGTGTATGTGTGTGTGTGTGTGTGTTTTGAGACGGGGTCTCACTCTGTTGCCCAGGCTGGAGTGCAGTGGCATGATCTCAGCTCACTGCAACTTCCGCCTCCTGGGTTCAAGTGATTCTCCTGCCTCAGCCTCCCAAGTAGCTGGGATTACAGGCATGCACAACCATGCCCAGCTAAATTTTTTTGTATTTTTAGTAGAGATGGGGTTTCACTATGTTGGCCAGGCTGGTCTCAAACTCCTGACCTCAAGTGATCTACCCACCTCAGCTTCCCAAAGTGCTGGGATTACAGGTGTGAGCCACTGCGCCTGGCCTATATTATGTTGCCTTTGTCTTCTCTATCCAACATTTCCTCTCCATTTTCTTTCACTCTTTTGTGTCTTTTCATTGGGATTACCTGAACCTTTTGCCCTATGCCAGTAATTGAATTTTCTGGCATGCCTGTTTTGTTCCTTGTTTGGAATTACATTTATTGACTCTCTAGTGATGTGTTTGGTTCAAATTTTGTTTCTTTTGCTCTGCAATATCCTTTTTCAAATCTTCCTAATTGTTTATTATTTTTCTATTCTTATCAAGGTCTTCTATAGCTGGAAGGACTTGTAGGTTGTATTTGCTTCTAGACTTACATCTTTTGTGTACTAACTCTGTCCAGACTGTCTAATATGATGTAGGTGAATTCGCCTTGACTTCATTGTACCTTGTCTAGTTTTTTTATTATTAAGGTTGGAAGAGTAAATTATGGAAGACTTGGGCGTGTAACTGTTGAACTCCTCCATTGGATAATGTATTTATGACACTGTAGCTTCAACAAAATGAAGCTACAACCCATATGTATATGTATATATGTGGATTTGTAATTAGGACTTGAACATATGAAATATTGATAATTATGTGTTTTCTCCCTATGTTAATTTGGTGTTATAATTTGTAAACTTTGAATCTAATTTCAGAATTTAAACTAACCAAGCTGACACACTTTAACAGGATAGAGTGAAGAAAGAACATTCTCATTGTTCCTTCTATGCTGATGGTACAAGAAAGTCCTGGAATCCTAAGGATCTAGGAAAAATCAACTTGAGAAGTTTCTATGTGGTAAGAAAAACTATGATGTGTCTTGCCCTTTTCTCATCTACCATATTGAAATTGAATGTACAGTTCTGTATACGGTTCAGAGTTCTTAAAGATGTAGAAATGATGAGAACATAACAAAAGGTATTCTTTAGTATTCTCAACTTTCCCTGTGCTCTACTTCTTCCAAACGCAAGGCTAAAGACGCTTTAAAAAATGAGATTGTGACAAAATGCTAACTACGACATATTCAGACATTCCAAAACCTGAAAGTGGGTCTGAAGCCAGCAGATTCACTACTCACTGTTCTTAGGTTTTGGCATTTTTCTGTCTACCTTCTCTCAACTAAATCTTCATGACGGTTTTTCCTGTAAGGACAATTACAATGAGATACACTCCCTTCCCCATCTTAACTCAGAATATTATGATGCTATTTCTGCATTTTTGTATCATGTGATGGTGGTTTCTTTGTGGTATATGACAAAAATGCCCTTCTTCTTGACTCCACAGGAAGAAAACTGGCTATTAGCTTGGGACTTCAGCAAGGCACTTAGCAAGGTCTCTCATAATATCCTGTGGTCAAGAAGAAAAATATAGGCTGGATGACTGTACAATTAACATGATTCATAGCTGGCTGGAACAACATATGCCAAAAGGTGCCAATTAATGGACGGATATCAAACTGAAGGAGCTCTCCAGATGTTCTACAGCAATTTGCCTCTTGCCCAGTGGTGCCTGGTACCTATTATCAATAACTTGGATAAATATATAGAATAGTTATCAAATATATGGGTAAGATCCAAGTGCATTACAGCACAGAATCAGGACCCAAAATAATAAAACAGGCTGAACTAATGGGCCAAATCCAATGAGATAAAGTTTAAGTAGGATAATATAAAGTTCTGTACTTTGGTCCAAAAAATCCCCACTACTCAAGTATAGGGTACACAAAATTTTGTTACATAGATGGCAGCATATAGATGTAGCTGTTAAAATAAGTCCATTAAATGTTAGGCAGCATTATAAGCAGTAGCTATCTATTGAGTAGTAGAAAGAACATTGGATTTGGCATTAGAAAACTGGGTCAAATCCCAGTTCTGACAGTTTGGCCCTTAAACTCTTTGATCCTTGCTTTCTTCTCAGGGTGGTTGTGAAGTTAAAATGAGTTAACATGTCTTTTGAGTTAACAAGTCTAATTTCCAAGCACTTGTGCTCAATAAATATGACCTAGAAAAATTACCATTCACAATAATATAAGTGGCTGTGCCACTCCATTTTGTCCTAGAAAAGATGGTACTTGGAATGAGAGGGGCCACACTCAAAAGCAAACCAGAGCTACTTCTAAAGTTAGTGACTAGGATGAATGAGCGACTCAAAAGAGAACATGAAGAATGGCTACAGGAACTGGGGATAACTGACTTGAAGAATAGTAGACTTAAGGAGACCATATCTACCTTCAAACATCTGATGGTGTGCTTCATGGCCTTCTGTAGAGCTCCAAAAGATAGAAGAACACTGGAGAACGGAAAATACAAGAATGTAGGCAAGGGCGACCACTTGGTGGGGATGTTGTGAGCGATTTCAGCACAAGTGGATGGTTGGACTACATGGCCTTTAACACGAGAGTCTGACTGTCATATTTCTAGGACATTTTTCATGAAATGGATCCTTCTAAGTCTGTCTCAAAATAATCCAGGATCTCTGCTATCTTGGGTTGGGCTGGCTTCTTGCCTTAAAATATCATCTTTCTTCCAGTTCTGGGCCAGATCTCTTCTTTATCCAGTCTGACTTTCTTGCACCAGTTTACTCTTGCTGACTACTTTGTTCAGGAATTTCTGGTCACTTTTAAAATGTCATCCCCCCCCCAAAAAAAAAAAACTATCCAAGGGACACAGTACAAGGATAATTTGTGGACATTTTTGGGGAGATGAGCCAGCAAAGCATGCTTTCCAGGTTGCTTAATTAAAAGAGTGGGAATTAAGAACCAGAATTTAAGAGTTCCGGCAGGGCGCTGGTGGCTTACGCCTGTAATCCCAGCACTTTGGGAGGCCGAGGCGGGCGGATCAAGAGGTCAAGAGATAGAGAACATCCTAGCCAACATGGTGAAATCCCGTCTCTACTAAAAATATAAAAATTAGCTGGGCGTGGTGGTGCGCGCCTGTAGTCCAAGCTACTGGAGAGGCTGAGGCAGGAGAATCACTTGAACCCGGGAGGCAGAGGTTGAAGTGAGCCGAGATTGCTCCACTGCACTCCAGCCTGGCGACAGTGCGAGACTCCGTCTCAAAAAAAAAAAAAAACAAAACAAACAAAAAAAGAGATCCAGAATTCCAGAATTGCAACTGTGAACCAAGAAGTGGGGATGGGTACCTCAGACAAGGCTTTTACCGGAAATTTAGCATATAGGATAGAAAGCAGAGACCAAAGACCTCTTGCTTTGAGGCTGTTGGCGTGCTACAAGGACTCGAAAGTTATTTGTTCAACGGATGACTTCTGTTTTCTGGAGGCAAACTGAATCCCGGGCAGGTGGCTCAGCACCTCCAGCCTGTTCCAGATCGGGACAGGGAAGGTGCCTGGGGCAATCAGTGAGGTTTCCAACCTTCCTTAGGCCTGGGCCAGCCCGCTCCCCTCCCATGTGACCCCAGGCAACCATTTTAATTTTTTTACAGCCAAGCGTAGTGGAGAACTGGCTGCGCGCCGGTTGCCAGGGACGCGGCAGCCAGCTTGGCGGGGCTGGGGTGAAAGAGGACGCTGCGTGGGGGAGGGCTCCGCGGCTTCTGACTGGCTGGAGCATCAGGATTCATTTGCATAATATTTTCTGACGGCTTCTGATTGGCTGAAGCCAGAGGGGCGGTGGTGGGGTGATTCCAAGGGCCCAGAGCTCTGGCCGGCGGACCTTTTCCTTCTGGAGTTTCCCCGGCGGGTGTGAGTTGTTGCGGGGTCTGGGGGAGCTGGGAGGCCCGGTTTGGGAAGTTTTGCAGGCAGGTGCATGAGCCATCTTTCTCTGAAAGTGTTTAAGAAATGTTCAAGAACAGCGGCCAGAGTCAAGAAACTGGGGGATGAAGGGTTATCTCGAGACTAGACGGAAGGAAACGTATCAGGGGAGGGGTGGAGGCCAGAAGGAAGGAGTTAGGTAGGGGCCCTCTCCCAAGCTGGCGTTTTTGCTGGGTGGAATCCTTTTGCTAGATCTCTTGGATTTCCGTTTTCCGTGTGTTATCACACTGTTGGAACTGGGAAGAAGAGAAAAAGAGGCAAGATTTTGGCATTTAGTAACTTAAGTCTGAATACCGAGTTTTCATCCGGGTGCATACGTACTTAAAATACCAAATGGGTCCAGGAAGGGGGACAAAGTACGCTTTAATTTATGGGAAGATCAGCTACTAGAAACTGTATATCTGTTTTTCTCGAGTTTTCTTCTTGCAGTGCTCTTTCAATCTCATTGGACATATTTTATATTATTTTCCTGCTTAAGCACTGGGGGTTGGGTGGAAGGATCTGTGGCTCATCATAGGCAATTTCCACACTTTTAAGGTTTCTGACTCTTCACATAAACACCTCTCACTATGATGAGGTCCTGTATCAGGTACAATTAATCTTTGTACTTTACAATTTACATAGTGATTTTTATTTACATTATCATATTTAAACTTAATCAAAGTCCTTGGCACGGCCCATGGAACAAGCTCCATTTTTTTGATAAAGAAACCGAGGCTAGAAAAGTTTCTATGTGTGCAGAGAAGGAAGGTGAAATTATTTTAATGCTTCAAAGTTATATAATGCTTCCCGCCTCCCTGTATTTTTCTTTCCATTGATCTTCCTTCAAAACCCTGATAGGTCTATCCCAGTTTTGCAAGTAAGAAAACATGGGCTGTGATGTAGAGCTAATACGTTTTGGGGTAGTGGGTCCTCAGACTTAGGTCTGTCTCCAAGGGTCACTGACTTTGTTTTGTTTGTTTTTTGTCAACAGATTAGTCCTTGTGGCACCAAGTCAGAATTTCATTCAAAAGACAATTAGGAAGATGGTTTTCTATGGAAAATATTTAAGTGTAGGTCTTAATGTGAAAGAAAGAGGAAGAGAAAGAAACCCCTTTATTATGTTCTCCCTTCCTTAGGCATTTTTTGTCCCGTGGGAAAAAACTGTACTAGGGACAGAGACCTCTGTTAAGTTTTAGAGAAAAGGGATCTTTTTTTTTTTTTATTTGAGACAGAGTCTTGCTCTGTCGCCCAGGCTGGAGTGCAGTGGCACGATCTCGGCTCACTGCAACTCCGCCTCCTGGGTTCAAGCAATTCTCCTGCCTCATCCTCCCGAGTAGCTGGGATTACAGGCGCTGGCCACCACGCCCGGCTAATTTTTGTATTTTTAGTAGAGACCGGGTTTCACCATGTTGGCCAGGCTAGTCTGGAACCCCTGACTTTGTGATCCGCCCGCCTCGGCCTCCCAAAGTGCTGGGATTACAGGCGTGACCCACCGTTTCAGGCCGAGAAAAGGGATTTAAAATGAGAAGCTTGAATCTTATTGAACATAATTGTAGGACTGCCAGAGAGGACTGGTGGATGAGGAATATGGCAAGGGACATGAGATGGGAAAAATTAAATAGGCTGTGGTTTGGAAGTCTCAAAGTGAAATTCAAGGTGCAAGGCTCTTAAAAGTTAAATCCAGCGATTCGGTACATAGCTTAGGCCCTATTAAATGACCCAGTGCTTTAAGAACTATCTTTTGAAAGGAACACTTCACACAAGCACCCTCAAAAATAATTAGACACCTCCCCATTTCTCTGTTAAATGGTGAAAGACACCCAAGACTAGACCTAACTACTGTCACCCTCTCCTGGCCTCTTGGCAGCCAAAAGGCCACATGGCCCAGGCTCTCCAGCATCACTGTGTAGCCGACTTGGACAAAAATTGACTTCTCCCCATTGCCACTTGCAGATCTCTTCAAAGAATCAGCAGATCTGATAGTGTGCCCCTCTTCATCCCCGGCAACCACTGTTAAAGGAAAGATTGGGAAAGATCCCGCCCCGCCGGGAGGGAGGCAAAAGCCTCTGACGCTCCCCTCCCCCCATAGCTGACCAAGGCCAGGGCCACTGCGGGAGCACCGCACGTCCACGTGCACCCAGCATGCCCGGTCACCCTTTATTACGTAAGAGTCCCAGGATGGAGTTGTACCTGCTGCCGGCCCCTCTTCCCCGACGGCTAATAATAAACCCGGGTTCCTGTTTCCCGGCCGCGGCCACTCCAGATTCGGGGTTGAGGGGCTCACTCTGCAACCAAGGCACGTGCATTCCGGTCATCCCACGCGGGGAGCGCGCGCAAGGCCCGCCCAGCCCCCACATGCCAGCCCCACCCTCCAGTCGGTCCGGACGCCGACGCCTTTTTGACCCTCGCTGTGCCCGGCCCTCCTCAACTGGCCTGCCCAGGGCTTGGTGCTGGCGGGGTCCAGCTGCTCCAATCCCTCCTCCTCTGCTCTGCCCTGCCCTGCCCTGGCCTGCCCCGGCGCCCTCCCTCAGCCCGGGTATCAGGCGAGAGGCGGAGCTGGCCCGGCGCGCCCCGCCCCCGCTGTAGAAAGGGCCGGGCGAGTGTTACTCGCGGTCATCCCGGCCTGGGCCTTTTATCTCGGTGCTGCCGGGGGAGGCGGGAGGAGGAGACACCAGGGGTGGCCCTGAGCGCCGGCGACACCTTTCCTGGACTATAAATTGAGCACCTGGGATGGGTAGGGGGCCAACGCAGTCACCGCCGTCCGCAGTCACAGTCCAGCCACTGACCGCAGCAGCGCCCTTGCGTAGCAGCCGCTTGCAGCGAGAACACTGAATTGCCAACGAGCAGGAGAGTCTCAAGGCGCAAGAGGAGGTGGGTGCCCACGCCCCATCGCTGCCCCGGCCAGCTTGGTTGCTTGAGCTCAGGCTTTTCGGAGGGAGAAGTTGTGGTGGTGGTGGGGGGACACCCTTCTCTCCGCGGCCGTAGGTGGGCGAGGAGGTGGGACTCCCCAGCCGCGGGGAGCCACCCAGGCGCCGTCCCGGACGAGCTGTAGCCAGAGAAGGGGGTGCGCGCGGGCAAGGGCGCCAGGCCCCCTAGCAGGGTGAATAATCTAATCTGTTCTTTCGTCCCCGTGTATCAAACAGGCCAGGGCTCGACCCACAGAGCACCCTCAGCCATCGCGAGTTTCCGGGCGCCAAAGCCAGGAGAAGCCGCCCATCCCGCAGGGCCGGTCTGCCAGCGAGAGGAGAGTTGGCGAGGGCGGAGGAGTGCCGGGAATCCCGCCACACCGGCTATAGCCAGGCCCCCAGCGCGGGCCTTGGAGAGCGCGTGAAGGCGGGCATCCCCTTGACCCGGCCGACCATCCCCGTGCCCCTGCGTCCCTGCGCTCCAACGTCCGCGCGGCCACCATGATGCAAATCTGCGACACCTACAACCAGAAGCACTCGCTCTTTAACGCCATGAATCGCTTCATTGGCGCCGTGAACAACATGGACCAGACGGTGATGGTGCCCAGCTTGCTGCGCGACGTGCCCCTGGCTGACCCCGGGTTAGACAACGATGTTGGCGTGGAGGTAGGCGGCAGTGGCGGCTGCCTGGAGGAGCGCACGCCCCCAGTCCCCGACTCGGGAAGCGCCAATGGCAGCTTTTTCGCGCCCTCTCGGGACATGTACAGCCACTACGTGCTTCTCAAGTCCATCCGCAACGACATCGAGTGGGGGGTCCTGCACCAGCCGCCTCCACCGGCTGGGAGCGAGGAGGGCAGTGCCTGGAAGTCCAAGGACATCCTGGTGGACCTGGGCCACTTGGAGGGTGCGGACGCCGGCGAAGAAGACCTGGAGCAGCAGTTCCACTACCACCTGCGCGGGCTGCACACTGTGCTCTCGAAACTCACGCGCAAAGCCAACATCCTCACTAACAGATACAAGCAGGAGATCGGCTTCGGCAATTGGGGCCACTGAGGCGTGGCGCCCGTGGCTGCCCAGCACCTTCTTCGACCCATCTCACCCTCTCTCATTCCTCAAAGCTTTTTTTTTTTTTCCTGGCTGGGGGGCGGGAAGGACAGACTGCAAACTGGGGGGCTGCGTACGTGCAGGAGGCGCGGTGGGGCTGCGTGGAGGAGGGGGCCACGTGTGAGAGAGAAGAAAATGGTGGCCGGAGATGGGAGGGCCCAAGGAACCTCCTGGGAGGGGGCCTGCATTCTATGTTGGTGGGAATGGGACTGGGCTGACGCCCTGCATTCAGCCTGTGCCTTTCCTGGGGTTTCTTTTCTGTTCTTTTCGGAGGAGAGGGCCCGAGAAGGGGCCATACCAGGGCGCGGCGCTGGGTTGCCACACTTGGGAAAGCAGCCCGGAGCTGGGTGCTGGGGAAGGCGGGGCGCGTAGCCTCCCGCCGCCCTGCGGTTGGGCCGGTGGAGGCCCAGGCGTTGCTAGGATTGCATCAGTTTTCCTGTTTGCACTATTTCTTTTTGTAACATTGGCCCTGTGTGAAGTATTTCGAATCTCCTTCTTGCTCTGAAACTTCAGCGATTCCATTGTGATAAGCGCACAAACAGCACTGTCTGTCGGTAATCGGTACTACTTTATTAATGATTTTCTGTTACACTGTATAGTAGTCCTGTGGCACCCCCACCCCATCCCTTTCGTGCCACTCCCGTCCCCACCCCCACCCCAGTGTGTATAAGCTGGCATTTCGCCAGCTTGTACGAAGCTTGCCACTCAGTGAAAATAATAACATTATTATGAGAAAGTGGACTTAACCGAAATGGAACCAACTGACATTCTATCGTGTTGTACATAGAATGATGAAGGGTTCCACTGTTGTTGTATGTCTTAAATTTATTTAAAACTTTTTTTAATCCAGATGTAGACTATATTCTAAAAAATAAAAAAGCAAATGTGTCAACTAAATTGGACAAGCGTCTGGTCCTCATTAATCTGCCAATGAATGGTTTCGTCGTTAAATAAAAATCAATTTAATTGATTTACTAGCAAAAGTAAATTTTGTGTTCTCTCTGGTATTTCATGGTGGTGGATATTCATCTGTGCAAGTATTTAGCTTTGTTTGGGAACTAGGTACTGACAAAATTTACTTCCAAACTTTATTTCTAATTCAGTACCAAGATAAGACCATACATCTCAACAAAATGTTCAGAAATATTTAAAATATTTGGGAAGGTACATATATTGTATCTTTCAACCAATTTGGCTAACTTATTGGAGTGCGTAATTAACATTTTGAAATTTTTAAGAAGCTCAAGCACAAGCTAAAGTGTTTTGAGGCATAAAAACAAGGCTGAAATTTCACTTGGTTACTGAGAAGTGAAAATTAAAAGGGAAGACCAGCTAATCGTAGTGCACACAACTTACAGGTTTTTATGTTTATCTGAGTAGACATTTAAATGCATTACAACATGATCGATGACTTCTTTCACTAGTTCCAAAAAGGGCTAAGCTTTGTTGAGCGGCGTCCAGTAATGCTTCCAGTTTTTCAGTGAGCCAGTCTGCAATTGTGGACAGCAGTTCTGATCAAGGCTGCTGTGGAGCCCTTGGGAATGCTTAGATGCCATTATGATGCTCTGCTGGGATGGTGGGAAAGGTAAAAGAATGTGCTCTGCATATTCTTTATTTCATTATTTGTTTTGGGGTATAAATGTCAGATCAACTTGTTGAAGTCATGAGGCATTCTCTAAGCTCGTAGGGCTTGAATTTAAAATACATATAAGTTAGCGGTCTTAAAAAACAAGCAAAATGTTTTGTGGTGCTGGCGGGCAGGGGCAGTTCAAGTCTATCAGCTTTTAGCAGCAGTGAAAAAAAATGTGGAAGTGTCAAGATGGGTGCTTGCCAGTTGCCAGAGAAAGTTAATCTTTAATTTGTATAAAGATAAGCTAGGCAGCACCAAAAGTAAGGCATACAGCCTCTTGTCTCGTGTCCCCTTTAAAATATCAAAGTGCAAGCAAAAAATAAAGGAAACTGAAAAAAAGAAAAAAGCTGCATGGTAGAAACACAAAGACTTTCAAAGACTTTGGAGCCAGAAACTGTGCAAATCCTCTTGCTACTAATTGTGTGCATTTAACTTCATGCCTGTTGCCACATTAGTAATCAGGCATAAAAATAACTACACTGCTTCATGGAGTTGCAGTGAGAATTAAATGAGATTATATATAAAGTGTTTGAGGCTTAAAATTTTCTTTAGGCACTGCTGAAATGCTTTACAAGTTTCTCTCTTTTTTGATGTTTACAGTGATTACATTTATCTAAGCAACTTTCATACATGTTCAGTTTTAACATATTGACTACTCTGACAAATATGCTTAAAAAAAGCAATAACATTATAGAGTTAATGCAGAGTCCTAAGGATAGTCTAGTAGCCACTAAGTTTTTTCTGAAGTCTTCACTTTAGATGCTGTTATTTCTAGCACAAGCAAGCAGAGTCTTTCATATGCTTACACACTGGAGTCTTTGGTTGCTACCATTATCAGCTGGCTTGCAAACCTGAAGCCAACCATTTTAGGAATGCTTTAAGTGAACAACATGCAAACCCCAGGGATGGAAAAAACCCTAAGAATGCCCAATTATGAGCATTTACAACCATCACAACTGTGGCTGAAGACTATGCCCTTCTGAAATGAGATCTTAAAGCAGTATAGTTTGAAACAAAAGGTTTTAGCAAAAAAATGACATATGCACAATTTCTCCACCACTTTGTGTGAGTCAACCATTTAGTTAACTTTTCCACTTGAAAAAATGCAATAGAAAACCGGACACCATGTTTCACTATCTCAGTTAATATTCACAATTACAGTGGCTACAACTCGGAAACGGCATCACCAATGCTGCCCAGAGTCACTTTATATTGAAATTAAGTTCTTTACACCAATTAAATGGTTGTTTACAACCACTGGCTAGTGTACACAGGAAATAAAATTTCTAGATTGGGGGGGGAAACAAATGCTGCTCCAATCATCTCCTCTGCTGCTTCTGTTCCTCAATTCATGCTTAAAAACCTTTCATGCTACTCTTGGTTTTGTCCGTTTGCTTGCCTGTGGGGGTTTGGGCCTGCTGACCTGCACATTTCTCTCTTAAACTAAAAGTTGTTTCATGTCTCCATTTCTGCCCCCACCCTACATTCTTCGTGAATATATGAGGCTTAGGACAATATGTCCATTTTAAGGAAAAGCATAATTTTAATTGCATACGTGAAGCAACAAGTAAATTATTTCCTTTTTCAAAGCCATGAAGGAGAACTTGACTTAAAACCAAAATTAAATAAATAAATAAAAATAAAAAAATCACAGTTTGGGCAAGTGATAGCAAGAACTTTGGGGACATTCACTGAAAGTTGTTTTTGGAATATTATTGCAGTATATATAATACAGAAAAGTACATGTAGATAGCAAAACTAAACTCTAAAGAGTTATCAATTATTAACTTTATTTTTGAAAATATTTCTTCATGTAAGAGACTTTTTATATGTAAACAGTGATTCTGACCTAGGAGTAATGATGCTCGCTGTTAAAGAGCATTGGGATATTTATGAACCAATAAGGTTTCCGGGCCCAGTAAGTACCATTCCACTAGTGGTAACTACTATTTTATTCCAGATCAGTTTGTGAAACAAAATTAGGACAAATTCCCAAAAGATTTACCAGTTAAAATTTTGCAAGCTATTGAAAATTTTGCTTAACCTCTGAGGTAAACAATAAGTGACTTCATATTTTCAGACTTTGAGATTCCTCAGGAAAGACCTTCAGATTTTATGAGTTGAATAAAGTTGAATTTTAAGAATCGAATACAATGTGTGGCATACCCCTCAGAGAGCTCTCAGAGATACTGTTGCTCTCTGACAGTGCCCATCTCCATGGCAGTTTATGACTAAAGGGAAGGCACAGATAGATGAACTGGGCAAAAAGGAACAGCGTAGATTGCAATTGATTACCCTCCAGATATTTACATTTGATAAGAATGTAAGAATTTTTTACATCAAAATCTTGTACCAAAGCTTCTGAGAAGGCCTGGTTTTGCCCCTAAACACAGCTTTCTGCTTTGTTCACATGGGGATTTTCATGTTTTACATTTATACAATGTTTCTTAGTGGTCTGGCCTAATTTACTCTTTCTGTGAACCTGAAAACAGTTTGTTAGAGAGCATGCCATAATTACTCTTTTGACCAACTTGAAAACTAGCCTGCTGTTGACAATTTTTTTAATTTTTAAATGAAGGTTATTGGCATTTGCATATGCCTCATCATTTCCCCTTATTTTTAGTTACTGAGCAAAAATCATTTGAAAAATAGTGCCTCTCCTCTCTCCCTTTCTCTCTTTCTCTCTCTTTGTCTCTCTCCCTCCCCCGGTCCCTTCCTCCCTCTGTTCTGCATTGCCAATGGTTCTCAGATGTTTGCAAATTGGACACAGTTCTGGTGGATTCAGAGCTCAAATCTCAAACAATGTACCTTTTTCCCCAAAGCTATTTATCTTTTGATGGTACATCTAGTACATTTTTACCAATCATTGCATCTTTCTTTGATTTATTTTGAAGAGTTTTGGATACAATAATGACAGAAGGAATGTTTTCTTTTAAAGTTTTGGAGATAATGTTTTGCTCCCAACTAATAAAAAAACTTGATTGCAAGTTTTTGAAAACTCTAAAGATGTAGCATATTGGATTTGTTTCTTAAAATTAATTACTAGTCTTTTTAAAGTTGAAAAGTTTATGTAGCTTCTAATCAAGGCTAAATTGCTTAATTACTAAAATAATTTAAACTTAAAATTATTTATTTTTTCTTTTAAGGCCAAGCATAGTCTTTTTTTTTTTTTTTTAATAACTCAAGGAAATGTAAAGATTGTTCTTGAGTCACTTCGAACACTTTCACTAGGCCTCTAGCTAGTTTACTTGGAGCTGTGTAGTACTTTCTGATAGGTGGTGGACATGATGGTAATGTATTACCAACAACTGTTTTTGTCTCTGAAAACTAGTATTATCTTTTGACTCATGCAAATCTCATGCCCAGGACTCTCCACTATACAAGACCCCAACTCTGACTGTCGTAAGGCCTTGCCACTCTCCATGGGGCAGAGAATCCTCAGAGCCAAAGGAATGTCCAGAACTGTGTCCCTACTTCTAGACCACACTCTGGGCACTTGGATACCCAGAGTTCCCTGTCCAAATGGCTCTGATCCCATTCCAGGGATTTCATAGGCATCTGTCCTGGGTGTATTCTCCAGTGGTAGATGAGCTGCTGACGTGTGCACCCCTAGGCCTGGGGCTTGGTGGGGAGCTGTGGATGGAGCTTGGACATGCAGACTGGGCTGTCCATATTTGTGCATACAAGGCCTTTTGTGGTGCAGAATGGATCTTTTGGTAGGAAGATAAGGAGATGGAGCAGAGGCTGGAGACTCCTGTTTTGTTCTCTTGCCCTATCTCCCTGAGTTTCAGGACAAACAAAGGGGTTGAAGACTGCAGAAAGGAAACAAGAGCAGCTCAAGCTTTAAGGTCTTTTTTGGTTTCAACAAATGAGGATTCCATGCTTTTTCTCCCTATTTCCCACATACCTCAGGAGTCACCTTGCTCCACTGAAGAATCATATTTAATTAATAAAATGTTGATTGAGGAAAATAAAACCCACATCTGTATACAGAACTCTTCCAGCTGCTATTCAGTGCTTGAATAGTGGTGATTGCAGCAAAGGTAGTTATTCTGGACTCAGATACATCTTCCCTACAACCATGAGGATTTCACCTCCCCAAATAGTCTTTCATCTTTTTTCTTTTTTTCTTGATTGAGTTAGCTGTTTTCTTTTTGTGTTAAAAGTCTTGGTCAAGTTAAAGCAGAAAATGGAGAGTTGTGCATCTGTCGAAAGAAATCCCCTAAAACCACGACTATCTTATCAATCCTTCCTGTTTTGGCATTCTGTACTTTAAAGAGAAACATTTTTTTTTTGTAACTTCCAGTGCTTTTTGTTATATTTTATTACTTCTTTGTCTATTCTTCCAGAATGCTTTGCCTAGCAGTTTTCAAAACATATCTGCCAAGGTGCCCAATTTGAATAATCCCAGACCGGTAAGAATTTGGATTGTAGAATATCCTAATCACCCAGTTAAGAACAGGATTGCACATGAGAACTTTCTGACCTTGGACTGTCTAGAGAACACTTTCTCCACCATGGTTACATGCACGGTAGATAATAAGACTAGGAAATCACTAGCAAAACATAGAAACCAGTTCTTTATTTTACCTAGCACAATAAACAATGTTGGAGGTGGGGCATTTTCTAAAATCTATTTTACTTTTCAATATCAATATTACTGGTGTTGATATGTGCACCTTTATCAATGAGCATTCAGTTGAAACTGGACATGATTCATTTGATGTTGTCAAAAATAGAAACTAACTTTGTGGGGTTTTTTTTTTTTTTTTTTTCCTCCTTTTGAATACCACACTGCTGAGGTAAAGAATGTCATAGCTTGTGGGCGAGCTCAATAGGGCCAATTAAAACCTGGCTACTCTTCCACCATTTTGAAATACCTGACAGAACTTGCTGGGGCCTTGTTTCTCCCTTCTTAGATACCTAATTGAGGAGATTTCCTGTTTGGTAGTCGAGGAAAGATGAAAACGAAAGTACCACATTGCTGGTTCTGACCAAGGTATTTAAAATTGTCCAGTTGTTCACAACGCAATATTAATTTTAACCCTGCTTTAAAAAATGAAATGTAGACATTGTGAAAGAATACATACATGTTCTATAGTAGCCAAAGTATGTGTAGAATGCAAGGAGTGTGGTTAGTGTAGTTTAGCCATTCAAAAGAAGGTGTAGTATTTTATAACATCTAATTGACATTGCAGCTTATAACTCACAGATGCTTTGAGGATATAATTTTGTTTCTGTTGTGATAAGTGCTTGTTGATAATTTCTTCATAGCTTAAATGTTTTTGGGGAAGTGCCAATTTAGATGCTTAAGTCTTGTGTTGGGGTCTGGGAGGAATCTCAAGAACCAGCAGCCCTTTTCTTCTAGTGGGTTTGGGAGCAGAAGAAAATGCCTGCTCCCTGCAGCCATATTGGCTCCATGTGGAAAAAGGGAGGCACCAAGACAAGCCTGTCTAATATAGTCTTTCCAAATTTTCCAGATGTGGTTCTTCACTCCCCCATCCTGGGTCAGTGTGAGTAACAGGAGTGATGGAGAAAGGCAAAATATGTTTCAGGACATTCCTGGCCATTGGAAACCTGAAGAGTGGGGAGAAATTGTTCTCTTCTGATAGCCAGCTGTGATACCTTTTTCTCTGACTCGAAAGGCAACAAATATTAAGTAGAAGCATATGAAATTGCCATTTTTGTTGATCAACCAACATGGTCATTTTGTTGGTCAACCAAAATGGTTGAATGCTCCCTGATTTCAGCAGTTAGATACCCCTCTTGTGGGTGTGCTATAGTATTTTCCCATCATTTTATGAAACTATTTTTCACTAACTCAGAGTTGGCCTGATGTTGAGGTAGAAGGGGTAGGGGACAAAAGGAGATAGGGGGTGGGGCAGGGAGGATATTATATAAAGGAGACAAATAGAATGGAAGAAAGAGGAGGATATACAGATAAAGCGAGGGAATGAAAAAGTGGCAGAGAGTCTGTGGCAAATTGTATTTTCTAAAACTGGATGCAAAGTTATTTCCAACCCTACATGTACTTCTACAACCTTGCCACCTTCCTTCAAGAGGTAGAATCTCTGTCTCCACCAATCAAATTTAGGTGGGGCTTTGTGGGCTGTCTTGACAAAATGAATGTGGCTGTCACTTCCAAGGCCAGGCTATAAAAGGTGGTATATCATCCTCTTGTATGAGATGTGTGACTCAATATTGAGATGCTGGCTCTTGGAACCCAGCTACCATGCTGGAGGAAGCCCAAGCCACATAGAGAGGCCACCTGTAGGTATTCCAGCAGACAGCACCACTGAGGTCCTAGCCAACAGGCACCATCAACTGCTAAACATGTGAGGATGCCTTCAAATGATTCTAGCCCCCAGCTTTCAAGCCACCCCAGTTGATGCCAAGTAGAACAGAGACAAGCTGTCCCCGTTGAGCCCTGCCCAAATTTCAGACTTATGTGCAAAATATTTTTATTCTTTAAACCACTGAGTGGTTTGTTACACAGCAATGGATAACTGGAACAGAGACATTTTTTCCAGATTTCAGGAGAGTGTAGAACTAAATGGAAACAATTGAAAGTAGAATGTAATCTATGGAGCAGGATCTGTTCTATCTCATTTACCTGAGTAGCCACTTATAATAAACCTGGAACCTTTGGAAACATTTATCTAATGGCTGGCATTGAGAACAGAAGGATTTGAAGTGATGGATGATGAGAGAGGTGCTCAAAGTAACATTTTACAATGCTGTGAAAACTCAGCATGGTAGGCAGAATAATGGCCCACCACAGATGTCCATATTCCATTCACTGGAACCTGTGAGTATGTTACCTTGCGTGGCAAGGGATAATTAAGGTTGCAGATGTGATTAAGGTTGTTAATCGCCTGACCTTCTGATAGGGAGATCATCCTGGATTATGGCCTTGTATGGGTCCTTGATGGACCCAATGTAATCACAAAGTCCTTTAAAAGATGGAAGTAGGAGGCAGAAGAGTCAAAATCAGAAGGATGTAGCATGAGAATGACTCCATTTGCCATTTCTGGCTGTGAAGATGGAAGAAGGGGCCATGAGCCAAGAAATGTAGGCAGCCTCTAGAAGCTGGAAAAGGCAAGAAAACATTCTCCTCAAAGCCTGGAGAAGGCATGCAGCCTTGCCAACACCTTGATTTTAGCCCAGTGAGACCCATTCTAGACTTCTGACCTCCAGAACTGTTAGATAATAATCTTGTGTCGTTTTAAGCCACCATGTTAGTGAGAATTTCCTGCAGAAGCAATAGGAAACTTATTTTAGTTTTCTATTGGTATCTAGCATATGGCCAGGAAACAAAAAGGTTATATATTCTTGGCACCTAATCCATTTGTTGCCTTTTGGATGGTTAAAATAGAATTTCTAGCACAACAACCTGTTGAAACAGTACTAAAAGGTCCTTTTTGTCTTGTTTTGTGAAGGAAACTTGATTTTTCTTTTAAGCTCTAATCTTGGTGACAGTGGCTCTGCATAAAAAGATACTACTTATGGTGCTGTCATTGTATTACTAAAAACCTTGCTTCAAATATAGCAGCACTATTTATTATGTATTTGTGATTAAGATCTTAGACCCAACTTCTCTTTCTTCATGCACCATTCTTACTTCTTTCCTTTCAAAACATTTTGTGATTCTTTTGTGTAGCATTTATTTCTGTAGCCTCCATTTCATTATTATTTTTGTTTTTTATTGCCATATAATTGCACATAATAAATGCACAGATATTACATATATAGTTTAAGTTTTGATAAATGCATACAGCCATGACTAACACCTCAATCAAAGTACAGAACATAACCTTCACTTTAAAAAAGTTACTGCATCTTTCTTTCTTTCTTTCTCTTTCTTTCTTTCTTTCTGTCTGTCTCTCTCTCTCTCTTTCTTTTTCCTTCTTCTTTTCTTTTTTTTTTTCTTTTTTCCCGAGATGGAGTCTCACTCTGTTGCCCAGGCTGGAGTGCAGTGGCGCAATCTCGGCTCACTGCAACCTCCTCCTCCCGGGTTCAAGCAATTCTCCTGCCTCAGCCTCCCGAGTAGCTGGGATTGCAGGCATGCACCACCACACCCAGCTAATTTTTGTATTTTTAGTAGAGATGGGGTTTCACCATGTTGGCCAGGCTGGTCTTGAACTCCTGACCACATGATCTGCCTGCCTTGGCCTCCCAAAGTGCTGGGATTACAGGCATGAGCCACGCGCCTGGCCTTTTTTTTTTCTTTTTCCTTTTTTTTTTTTTTTTTTTTTGAGACAGAGTCTTGCTCTGTCACCCAGGCTGGAGTGCAGTGGTGTTACCTCGGCTCACTGCAACCTCCGCCTCCCAGGTTCAAGTGATTCTCCTGCATCAGCTCCCCAGCTAGCTGGGATTACAGGTGCCCGCCACCACACCCTGCTAATTTTTTGTATTTTTAGTAGAGACAGGGTTTCACCGTGTTGGCCAGGCTGGGCTCGAACTCCTGACCTCAGTCAGGATGATCCACCTGCCTCGGCCTCCCAAAGCACTAGGATTTCAGGCATGAGCCACTGCACCCAACCCCCGCATGTTCCTTTCTGATCAATCATCCTCCTCACCCCATCTCCCACACAACCACTGTTCTGATTTTTGTCCTCATATAATTAGTTTTGGCGGTTCTTGAACTTCATATTAAGAGAGTCATACAGTGTGTTCTCTTTGATGTCTTGCTTCTTTCACTCAACATAATATTTTTGAGATTTACCCATGTTCTTGCATAAGTCAGTAGTTCATTCCTTTTTATTGCTGAGTAGTTTTCTATTTTATAAACGTCCATGACGTGTTTATTCATTCTTTTGTTGATGGACATTAAAGTTGTTTTCCTTTTTTTTTTTTTAGCTATCATGCACAAAGCTGTAAATAATATTCTAGTGCAAGCCTTTCTTTCTTGTTTTTGATAAATGCATAGAAGTGAGACTGCTAGTTCAAAAGATAGGTATATATTTAACTTTATAAGAAACTTCTTTAAATGAAAAACCTTACACAAATTAAATTTAGCAGAGTTTAATTGAGCACAGAATGATTTGTGAATCAGGCAGCCCCTGAACCAGAAAGGGTTCATTCAGAGAGACTGGTGCGCTGCCGAGTGGTTGAAGATTTGTGGACAGAAAAAGGAAAGTGATGTTCAGAAAATGGAAGTGAGGTACAGAAACAGCTGGATTGGTTACAGCTTGGTGTTTGCCTTATTTGAGCACAGTTTGAACAGTTGGCCACCTCTGATTGGCCAAAACTCGGTGATTGGCAGGAGAGTAGGTTGCAGTCAGTTTACACATCCAGTTAGGTTACAGTTCACTATGTAAAATCTTTAGCCTGAACTTAAAATGTGTCAGGAAGCAGCTTTAGGCTAAACTTAATTTAACACTGCCAAGGAGTTTTCCACAGCTGTTACAACATTTACCCTCTCACCAGCAATGTTTGAAAGACGCAGTTGTGCAGCCCCTTTGTTGATTAGTGGCTCCTCACCATTGATTCCTTACCATTGGGACCTAGTACTCCTGGCTCTCATTGAATGGTGATGAGTTAGTCTGGAATGCAGCATAAAACCTTTTCAAAGGAGGGAAGCATATTAGATATTGTCTCAGTGAACATAAGGATCATAATAAGAGAAGTGGTGTTTGCTAGTTGTCAATTAAATATGAGGGCCAGGGAAGGCAGAAAAAAGAAATCCTTGAGGAAGGAGCTTCTTTTCTTTCACCTGATTTGTTCTTTAAGGCTTTATAAGACACTGCAACTAATTTCTGGATTGTTCTGACTGGTTATTTAATCTGTAGATTTTCCAGGCCTTTCTTTCTCCTCTTTTTTCTACCTTCATTTACTTCACTGCTTGTTAGTATATGCACTGATGAAAACTCACACTAAAAGCTTTAGATTCTTGTTGATAACACTCATAAAGACTTGTAAAGACCATAAACTCAAACTCAAAGCAATCATTCCTGAACTAGGCCCTGCAGGAATTGGGAAGGAGGCTAAAGGAACTGGACTGGCTCCCATCCCCCTCCCCTCCCCACTGCGATTCTGGGAGGCAGAGTAAACAGGAAGTGGGGTATGAGGGGGAGGAGTAGCTGGGAGAGACACTCCAGAACAGTCTGCACATGCTCAAGGCAAACTCAGAAGGAACAAAGTTTTAAAACAAAGGCCCAATCCCTCCCTCTCTCCCTTCTCTCTTTCCTTCCTTCCCTCCTCAGCCTGTTAAGGTGCAGTGGAATCAAATGCAAGAACTCAGATGTGGTTCCAGGAATTTTCAAGCTCACTGCAAAGACGGAGTGTAGACAAACAATTTAGCAATACCATGAGAGAGATAATGGAGTTATGCTGGGCTCGGGGAACATGCAGGAGGAAGCTTGCAAGGTCAAAGAGTCTTCACAGAAGTGGTACTTCATTCAGCAAATATTTATTTAGCACCTACTTACTATATGCCAGGCACTGGGCTATGTGCTGGCAATGATAGTGAACATTACACAGTCTGTACCTTAAAATGCTTATTGTCCAGAAGAGGTTACAAACAAGCAAAGAGGTAGTTACAATGCAGCCTAATAACTGCTATGATGGCTGCGTGCTGAATACTCAGGAAGGGCCCCAAATGAGGACTAGGGTTTGAGGAACCATCTCTTGGCAAGTAACCTCTGTGCTGAGATCTGGGGGAACAGTGTGGATTAACTAGGTGACAATGAGGTTGGAATGGATTCTCTGGGGCTGTGTCTAAGAGCCTGGGAGCAGCGATGGGCAGAGGGTGAGAGAGGAAGGCAATACATGAGCAGAAGCAACATTATGAAGAAGGCTTAAAAATGTGTGAAAGACCTGCTTCCTGATAGTATGTGCTGAGAAGGACACATCACTTCTGCCAAACATGCATAACCTAAATTTAATCACGAGGAAACATCAGGCAGATCCAAATTGAGAGGAATTCTACAAAATATCTGATCTATTCTCTTCCAGAATGTCAAGATCATGAAAGGTAAAGACAGAACTGTTCTAGGAGAAATAGACACTTAAAGAGATAGGAAAATGGAATGCAGTATGTAACACTGGATTAGATCTTGGACCAGAAACATCAACATCTATATGTATATTTACACCTCTTTTGCTATAAAAGACATAATTTGCTTAATTGAAAAATATGAGTAAAGTCTGTATTAAATAATGATATTGTAGCAATGCTAATTTTCTGATTTTGATCATTGTACTGCAATTGTGACAGTTATTTTTCTCATTTAGGGGAAGATATACACTGAAGTATTTATGGGTACAGGGCATTGTGTTTGCAATTTATTCTCAAATGATTCAGAAAGAAAGCAATGAGAGGGAGAGAAGTAAAATTAGATATTTGGGTGAGGGGTATATGGACAGTTTTTGGCACAGTTCCTGCAAATTTTCTGTAAGCCAGAAGTTATTTCAAAACAAAAAGTTTTAACAAACTGTGCTCAGTACTTTATTCAAGGACAATAGGAAGTGGTAGGCCATTGGAGGGAGCTGTGCTTAGAAAGATGTCTCATGCTGCAAGGTTCAATCCAGGGAAGACTCATCACCAATTTGAAGGCTCTTATAATAATGCAAGTGAGAAATGATGCTGACCTCAAACAAAGTGGTGGCTGTGGACAAAGAAGTGGATAGATAAATGAGATAGTTAGGAAGTAGAAATCAAAGCACATGATGGGACTTTATGGAGATTTTAGAGAGAGAAGAGTCAAGGGTGGCCTTTGGGATTCTTCCTGGGTGACTGAGTAGGTCTATGTCGAATGCGTGAGATAGCACTAAACAAAAGCGTAGATTTTAGAGGGAAGGATGGTTTTAGTTTTAGACATTATCCCCAAACTAGCTCTGGCTGCAGCCTTTCTTATCTAAGTTGATGACAACTCCATCCTTTGCTCAGGCTTAAAACTTTGGAGACACCCTTGATTCCTCTCTTTCTCACAATCCACGTTCAATTTGTCAGGAAATTTTGTTGGCTCTGCCTGCAGAAAATATCAAACATCTGACACTTCTCACCACCTCCACTGATACTATGCTAGTTCAAACCACCATGATATTTCACCTGATCTCTTTGCATCTATGCTTTTCCTCTACAGTGGCCAGATGGATGTCACTATTTTAGAAGTGATATGTCACTCCTCTGATCCAAACCCTGCACTGATGCCTCATATCTTTCAGTGTAAACGCCTTCCAAAGGCCTTCCAGACCCTTCGCAGAATGGCTTCAGTACTGCTCTGATCTTATCTCACACTCTTCCTCTTGTTTCCTCTGTTTCAGCCACATTGATGCCCCATGCTCCAGCCCTTGAGCCCTTGCTCTTGCTGCTCTCTTTTCTGGAACATTCTTTTCCCAGATATCAAAGTAACAGAAAACCCCAAAATAACAAATACTTAAACAAGATATAATTATTTCTCACTCTTCGATAAAGAAAATGTGAAGTTAAGCTATCTGGGAGTGCTATTGTGGCCCTGTGGTGTGCCATCCAGCCCTGGGCTCAGAAATTTATGCTTCCATAGCCTCAGTACCTCTCCTTAAGGATATTTCATGGCACAAGATAGATGCTGGAGCTCAGGATATTACGTCTATGTTTCAAGCTGCCAGCAGAACAGGTAGAAAGAAACAGAGGAGTACTAAGTAGTCGCTTTCAATTGAGACAGTTCCATCATAAGCAGCAACTTACTTACAACTGATAATTTAAAGGCCTTTGGAAGGAATTTGGCTTTTACATTGAGAAACTGTATTTAGTTGCTATGAAGGCTGGGACATGCAGTTGTTTAAACAGGTGGCAACAAGCCCTGATAAAAATTAAAGTTGTGTTACTAAGGAGAAAGAGGAGACTGGATATTGGCATAGGTAGCTCGTAGTGTTTGCCATAGATCTTTTGTTTTTCATTTTGATGGTCTCACCATTCCCGTATCCCCTGACAGCATGACCACAGGGTCTGGTTCCATGTGACCCATCTTCACTGTGGGAAATGGGTGGTGGGTAGCCTGGGTTTTGAGCCACACTGGTGAGGTAGTAGGAAGAAACGACAGGCTAGGGTAGAGGATGTGGGAAGCCTGGACATGTAGGAAATGGGAGGAGAAATAAATGCAGGAATGAGGGCTCTGCTCTTTGATTAATTAAAGCTAAACTGAAGTTTTAATCTTGCTCCTGATGTTTATGCTTGTTTCTTTTTCCTCTGTAACCATAAACACTCAGGGTGGTCTCTTGGTGATTTAGCATGACAAGACCTAGTTGTTCTGCTGGGCCTGGGTATGAAATCTGTCCATGTTCAGAGTTTCTAATATTTTTCATTCTATTTTCATTTTCATTGCAGGGAAGGATATTGATAATGCTTTCTATCCATGTGTGAAGTTTTGCTGCAAAGAGGTAAAAAGGACTTACAATTACAGTATATTTCAATAATATATTTTCTGAGGCATAAACTTTTGTGGGACAGAAATATGTACTAAATTTATTTATTTTAATAAACTAGCAGAATTAAAGGATTGCAGGAATTAAAACAAATAAAACCCAAGCGATCATTTCCTAGAATTTGGCGTGTCCATAAATAACTTTTAAAAACAAGGCAAAATATACATATTACAATATATCTCATAGAAAAGACTTTAGGGATATCCAACATTCTCCAACCACTGGTCATCTCTGCCTGAGTGACAGGAGGACTCTTATTTTTTGTTGTCTCATTTTAAAATTATTGATTTGTATAATTTTTAAATGTACATAAAGCCCCACCCTTAAACCCAAGGCAGGACAAATAGCTAAGGGATGATGAATATTACTCAATGAGGAGGCAGCTAACACGTGAATGCTTTTGCGGGACACAAGCCATGCAGCCTGTGGCACTGCAGTGGTGGCACATGTGTTGGAGGTAAGGGGAGCCCCTACTTATCCCAACTCTTGAGTTACCAAGAAACTCTGTTCTAACTTGGTACAAACCAACTTTGGGGGAAGTGTGGTATGGTCAAATAGTTTCCTATTCTATTGTAGGGGTAATGGCTAAGCAGAGGCCCCTGTGTTTTTCTAATAAAAAGCCCAGGGCACAATAATCAGATTGTTGCCAACCCAAATAATTAGTTCTAACATTTCTGACTTACCTATTTTGAGAAAGACTGGAGGAAGAATAGAGATCTTTAAGGTGACGAACACTTGGAAATGAAGATTCTTCTAAACCTCTAAGGCAACAGTAATATGGACACCTGGCAAAACATTTAAATGTATGTTAAGTATTTAGCAAAATAGGAAGGTAAAGGATGGGGATTAAATACTGAACTGTGGAGAAATGGAGACAGAGAAGATGAGACAGCACGATTGGTGTAGAAGGCAGCTCTCATGATGGCAATGAGACTGTGAGGAGCACAGCATAGCTGAGTAGGATGAGCCTGCTGTTCAGGAAAGGGAGGGAGTCTATGCACATGGTCAGAGCCATGGTCTATGAGACTAGAGGAAGGGAGAGAGTCTATCTCAACATGTTTTTGTCTGGAAGATGCCTCTCAGAAAGGTAGAAATAAAGGTCTTGATGTCTGGTTTTTTGTTTTTTTTTTTATTTTTGTAAGATCAAACACATTCCTACCTCAGCAAGCTAATTCCTTTCCCAAAGATGTGTTTGTAGTTCTGTGGAAATAGCCTAATTCTGTGATATAATGCCTGGTAGGAATTCTAGCCTTTTCTCTATAAAGGTCAGTTTCTCACTAGCAGTTCTTCTCTCATGGAAACGGAGATCTGATGATTATTCCAAGAGAAAATAATTGTCTATATTTGTTGATTTAAGCATTTTGCCAAAAGAAACCATTTCTTCTCTCAATTGAGAAAATGGTCTCATCTAAAAAATCATTATTTAATATGGTAGAAATTTTCATTTCAAGATGAGACTATGATTCTGTGCATTCATGGGCACCATGTCTTGATAGGTCATGACAACATGAGCATCCGTGTTAAATAAGAAAGAAGCCCTTTGATTGGACATTATTTCTTAACTCAGGTAATAATGTTACCTCGGCCGGGTGCAGTGGCTCACACCTGTAATCCCAGCACTCTGGGAGGCTGAGGCGGGTGGATCATGAGGTCAGGAGATCAAGACCATCCCAGCTAACATGGTGAAACTCTGTCTTTACTAAAAATACAAAAAATTAGCCGGGTGTGGGGGCGGGTGCCTGTAGTCCCAGCTACTCGGGAGGCTGAGGCAGGAGAATGGCGTGAACCCTGGAGGCGGAGCTTGCAGTGAGCAAAGATCATGCCACTGCACTCCAGCCTGGGCGACAGTGCGAGACTCCATCTAAAAAAATAAATAAATAAAATAAATAAAACTAAAATAAATAAATAATGTTACCTCTATGTTAATAGTAGGACAATTTATTTATTTAGGCTGTTTTAACAATATAACTATCTTTACTCATTCTGGGCATCATGGTTTTTAAAATATGGTTTATTCAGATATGTTTGCAGGTATTATATTTTTATTCAACTTGAAAGAACAGTGTCTTTTATTTTTAAATCATGAAAGTTAAAATTTACAAAAATAATCCACTGTGTTACTTGACTCTGATATTTTAATCACCTAAGTCAAAGAAGTCAAGGTTGCTCTCTTGTGGCAAATATAAATTGCAGATGACCTTGCTGTTTATTTCTATCTGTTCATAGGATAGATTAGAGGTTTTACAAAATCTTCAAACTAAGAGAGTTACTGAGGTGCATACTATTAAGGTAACATGAAAAACGTCCCCACTCATAGGTTTTCCCCCGGTTGAAAAGCAGATGAGTTTATGACTTTAAAACAATCACCCGAATAAGGGATGTATCTCACAGAGGGATATTGTGTGGGAAGAAATGTGTCAAATACTGAGAAACCAGATATAAAAAGAGTAATATGATACATGGAGAAGAGGTAAATATGTTAATCTTGACTATATGAAAAGTAATGACCTAAGAGATGACCTATTTATCCCTTAGGAAGAGGACCGATGTGCTTTGCTAGAATGAAGCTTGCTCCAACAATAGTTGTATCCCTTCTCAGCTTCTTATGATGGTTTCACACTAAGGTGGCATATATTTCCTGGAAATATTTCTTTCTTCCCAAAGCAATTAAAAATGCAGGCTCACTTTTAAAAGTCTCCTATGAGAATTAACTTGCATATGATACTTAACAACTTAGTAAACATTAAAGTGTCATAATGATGTTGAACCTTACAACAGGGGTACATAAGTCTACCTGAAGATAAAGATGTAAAAGGGAATGCTAAATATTCATCAGATTGTAACTAAAATCATAATAATAAGACATATTGGTATTATAGTTCTTATAAGTTAAGTAGTAATTCTATGTAAGAAAATAATTTAAGAAGTGCTTCTAATCTAATATTCCACCTCCCCAGGATTACTTGGAAGTAAGTTAAAAACCCTGATGAAAAAGTTGTTTATATAAATGTATGCAGTATATTATTTATGTGTGTATTGAAAGCCAGACAATGAAATTCATAAAAGATTAGAGCTAAAATGAACCTTAGGGATCACCTAGTATATTTTCCATCAGCTAATTTGTGACAAAGGCAATACTAGAATTTAGGTCTCTCAACTTACAGATCTTTTTCTTTCATTACATTGAATTCTTTGTTGTCCCTATTTAAATTATTTAATTTGCTCAGAAAATTAATAATTTTACCATATTATTTTACAATTTTATCCTTGGAGATGAATTTCTAAAATTTTGGGGATATTAGTTACTGGTTTCTATGGGAAGGGATCATTTCATAATGTGTATAATAAAACATTTTTCAGGCTAAGAAATAGGTTTGTTTACTTCACACATGGGCTAGGAATGCTTACTAGCAAGATAAATCTCTGCTTTTTACATTGAAAAGATCTTATTTTTATTTTATGAGTTTTGTAAACTTTTTCTTCCTTGATGGTAATTTTGAGCCCCTATATAAATAAAAAATTAAACACTCAAACCTATTGTAAGAGCGTAAACATTCAAACTTTTGGTACTACAACTTTAAGGAAAATCTAAAGTCCTTTCTTTGTCGTTGTCTCATTCAGATCATAATAAATATTTCATTCCCAATTTAATGGATTTGGCTTGGAGGTGCCTTACATAGCCATATTGTAATGTTCGGGTTTGGTTTGTTTTAAAAATTTATAGCAGTTCCAAGCAGAAGTTAGATCTGTTCTCACAACTGCCAATACCGCAGGCCATTTTCTATAAACATCTTCTCAAAAAGAAATCAAACACACACTACCCAAAGAACCAGAGACACAGCTGTTTCTGGTTCTGATCTTAAGAGCCATCAACTTTTGCTTGGCACAGTGCAAGTGAGAAGGGAATTGATGAAGTCTGATCACCTATTCCAAGAAGTTCTGCCTGGGGATGGAAAGAATGGAAGAGGATGTCTCTGACATCACCTTCTTATTTAATTCAAAACTTATTTCCTAGCTGAGATGAGAAAGTAGAAGTAGTGAGAGAATCCATATAGTCCAAATAAGATAAAATGCCATTTATTTTGTCTTTCTTTTTTTAAAAAAATATAACCCCTTTGAGTTAAATGTATACTTGCCATATGACCCAGCAATTCCATTTGTAGGTGTTCATCCAAGAGAACTAAAAACATATATCCACATAAAGACTTCTACACAGTTTTCATTTTATTCCTAAAATCCCTAAACTGGAACCAATCTAAATGCCCATTAGTATAGTATAGCCATACGATGGAATACTATTCAATAAAAAAGGAACAAACTACTGATACATAACACAATATGGATGACTTCCAATATTATGCTGAGCAAAAGAAGTCAGAGATAAAAGAGGAAATAAAGCAAGATTTTATTTCTATGAAGTTCAAGAACAGATGAAACTACTCTCTGGAAGAACACATAAAAATAGTAGTTTTCAAGGACAGGTAGTGGGGAAATTGATTGAAAAGAAGCACAAGAAACTTTTGGGTTACTGCTGTGTCTTGATTTGGAGTAGTGGTCATGTGAGTGTATATCAGGAATTTCTCAATCTTAGCACTACTGACATTTTGGTCCAGATAATTTCTTCTTGAGGAGGGCTGTCCTATGTATTATTGGATGTTAAGCAGTGTCTCCAGCCTCTACCCCTTTTCTATTGTGACAACCAAACATTTCTTCAGAAATTGTCCGCTGGGTGGCAAAATTACTTCCAGTCGAGAACTACTGGTGTAGTTCCTCAATCCCCATCAAAGTGTACACTTAGGATGGGTGCGCTCATTTTACTGTATGTAAATTATACCTCAATAAAGTAAATAAAAATAAGCCCTTTTGGGGAAGGGCTTATTTGGGCAAGAGTAACTTTATAGTGGAGAAATCTAACAAACACCTTCGCAGCCAGGTGATCAAGGTCAACATCAATAGTGATCAGTCATGTTGACAGTGTGTACCTTTGATGTGATGATGAGAAGAGAATGACACTTTATCTCTGTGGTCTTCCTTACAAAAATACATAACCGCAGTCTAATCATGAGAAAAACATCAGACAAATCCCAATAGAGGGGCATTTTACAAAATACATGATTAATACTCCTCAAAACTGTCAAGGCCATCAAAAACAAGGGAAGTCTGTAAAACTGTCACAACCAAGAGAAGCCTAAAGAGACATGATCACTAAATGTAATGTGGTACTCTGGATGGGGTCTTAGGACAGGAAAAGGATAGTAGGCAAGGAAACTAAGGAAACCTGAAGAAAGTATGGACTTAGATTAAAAATAATATATTGGTCAGACATGGTGGCTCACTTCTAGAATCACAGCACTTTGTTTATTATTATTATTATTATTGTTGTTATTATACTTTAAGTTCTAGGGTACATGTGCACAATGTGCAGGTTTGTTACATAGGTATACATGTGGCATGTTGGTTTGCTGCACCCATCAACCTGTCATTTACATTAGGTATTTCTCCTAATGCAATCCTTCCCCCAGCCCCCCACCCCCGGACAGGCCCTGGTGTGTGATGTTCCCCGCCCTATGTCCATGTGTTCTCATTGTTCAACTCCTACCTATGAGTGAGAACATGTGGTGTTTGGTTTTCTATCCTTGTGATAGTTTGCTTAGAATGATGATTTCCAGCTTCATCCATGTCCCTGCAAAGGACATGAACTCATCCTTTTTTATGGCTGCATAGTATTTCATGGTGTATATGTGCCACATTTTCTTAATCCAGTCTATCATTGATGGACATTTGGGTTGGTTCCAAGTCTTTGCTATTGTGGATAGTGCTGCAATAAACATACGTGTGCATGTGTATGTATAGTAGCATGATTTATAATCCTTTGGGTATATACTCAATAATGGGATGGCTGGGTCAAATGGTATTTCTAGTTCTAGATCCTTGAGGAATGGCCATACTGTCTTCCACAATAGTTGAACTAATTTACACTCCCACTCACAGTGTAAAAGTGTTCCTATTTCTCCACATCCTCTCCAGCACCTGTTGTTTCCTGACTTTTTAATGATTGCCATTCTAACTGGTGTCAGATGGTATCTCACTGTGGTTTTGATTTGCATTTCTCTGATGGCCAGTGATGGTGAGTATTTTTTCATGTGTTTTTTGGCTGCATAAATGTCTTCTTTTGAGAAGTGTCTGTTCATGTCATTCACCCACTTTTTGATGGGGTTGTTTGTTTTTTTCTTGTAAATTTGTTTGAGTTCTTTGTAGATTCTGGGTATTAGCCCTTTGCCAGATGGATAGATTGCAAAGATTTTATCCCATTCTGTAGGTTGCCTGTTTACTCTGATGATAGTTTCTTTTGCTGTGCAGAAGCTCTTTAGTTTAGTTAGATCCCATTTGTCAATTTTGGCTTTTGTTGCCATTGCTTTTGGTGTTTTAGTCATGAAGTCTTTGCCCATGCCTATGTCCTGAATGGTATTGCCTAGGTTTTCTTCTAAGGTTTTTATAGTGTTAGGTCTTACATTTAAGTCTTTAATCCATCTTGAGTTAATTTTTGTATACAGTGTAAGGAAGGGATCCAGTTTCAGCTTTCTACATATGGCTAGCCAGTTTTCCCAGCACCATTTATTAAATAGGGAATCCTTTCCCAATTTCTTGTTTTTGTCAGGTTTGCCAAAGATCAGATGGTTGTAAATGTGTGGTGTTATTTCTGAGGCCTCCGTTCTGTTCCATTGGTCTATATATCTGTTTTGGTACCAGTACCATGCTGTTTTGGTTACTGTAGCCTTGTAGTATCGTTTGAAGTCAGGTAGCATGATGCCTCCAGCTTTGTTCTTTTTGCTTAGGATTGTCTTGGCTATGTGGGCTCCTTTTTGGTTGCATATGAACTTTAAAGTAGCTTTTTCCAATTCGAATCACAGCACTCTGAAAAGCTGAAGTGGGAGGATCACTTGAGCCCAGGTGTTGGAGACCAGCCTGGGCAACATAGTGAGAGCCCCATCTCTACAAAAAATTAAAAAGGAATAATATATTAATGTTGGTCCTTAAATCCCAGCCAATGTACCACACTAACGTAAGATGTTAATAGGAGAAACTGTGTGTGGAATATATGGGAACACTGAACTTTCTATGCAATTTATCTGTAAATCTAAAATTATTCCTTTTTATTGAATCAAATTAAATCCTACTCAGCCCTAACATGACCAGAGCAGGTTTTAAGATCATTCATGAGATCAAAGGACTAGATGTAGATGACAATGACTTAATAAAATGCTGTTTTCATGTTTGTGGTTTGCAGTATTATGAACAAAAAAACCCAACAAACTTACCAAAAAGCGCAATCTGTAGATTTCAGAATGCTATATAAGTTCAGTGTCAACTCTAAAAGGGTTTGTTTATATAAAAAATTTCATGTTAAAAATTAAGCCCCTTGATAGGTCATTGGATGGGAAGAAAGAAAAAAAATTAAAAAAAAGCCCTTTTAGAATTGACATTGAGTTTATGTAGCATTTAGAAATCTACAGACTTGTATGAACAGCTACATGCCAACAAATTGGAAATCTAGAAGAAATTTTTAAATTCCTTAAGACATACAACCTTCCAAGATTGAACCATAGAGAAACAGAAAACTTGAACAGTCTTCAACAAAATAAAGGCCATATATGACAAACCCACAGCTAATGTCACACTGAATGTGGAAAAGTTGAAAGCCTTTCCTCTAAGATCTGGAACTAGACAAGGATGCCCACTCTCACCATTTCTATTTAACATTGTGCTGGAAGTTCTAGCTAGGGCAATTGGGCAAGAGAAAGAAATCAAAGTCATCTAAATTGGAAAGGAAGAAACCGAATTGTCCTTCTTTGCAGATGACATGATATTATATAGAGAAAATCCTAAAAGCTCCACCAAAACACTAATAGGACTAATATTTCAATTCAGTAAAGTTGCAGGATAGAAAATTAACATATAAAAACCAGTAGTGTTTCTATAAGCCAACAGTGAACTATCTGAAAAAGAAATTTTAAAAAAGTCCTATTTGCAATATGTACAAAAAAAACCTTAGGAATAATTTTAACCAAGGAAGTGAAAGTTCTCTCCAATGAAAACTATAAATCATTAATGAAAGAAATTCAAGAAAACACAAATAAATGAAAAAAATCCCATGTTTATGGATTGCAAGTATTAATATCATTAAAATGTCCATACAATCCAAAGCAATATACAGATTCAGTGAAATTCCTATCAAAATACCAATGACATTCTTTATGACAATAAAAGAAATCCTAAAATTTGTGTGGAACCACATAAGACCCTGAATAGCCAAAGCAATCGTGAACAAAAAGAACAAAGTTGTAGGCATCTTATTACTTAACTTCAAATTATACTACAAAGCTATAATAACCAAAACACTGTGGTCCTGGCACAAAAACAGACACTGACCAGTGGAATAGAATAGAGAACCGAGAAATACATTCATGCACCTACAGCTAACTGAATTTTGACAAAAACACCAAAAAGACACATTGGGGAAATGACTGTCTTTTTCAATAAATGGTTCTGGGAAAACATGCTGAAGAATGAAACTAGACCCCTATCTCTTACCATATACAAAAAATCAACTAAAAATGCATAAAGGCTTAAATGTAAAACCTAAAGTTATGAAACTACTAGAAGAAAACATATGGGAGTCTGGGTGCAGTGACTCACGCCTGTAATCCCAGCACTTTGGGAAGTCGAGGCGAGTGGATTGCTTGAGCCCAGGAGTTCAAGACCAGCCTGGATAACATGGAGAAACCCCATCTCTACTAAAAATACAAAAACTAGCCAGGCATGGTGATGGGTGCCTGCAATCCCAGCTACTTGGGAGGGTGAGGCATGAGAATCACTTAAACTCGGGAGTTGGAGGTTGCAGTGAGCTTAGATTGTGCCACTGCACTCCGGCCTGGGTGACAGAGCAAGACTTTATGTCAAAAAGAAAAAAAAAAAAAGAAAGAAAAATAGATAACACATGGGAAACAATTCATGACATTGATCTAGGTGGGATTTTTTTTGGATAGAACCTGAAATGCACAGGCAACAAAAAGCAAGAATAGACAAATGAATTTACATCAAACCAAAAAGCTTCTACACTGGAAAGGAAACAATCGATGAGTGAAGACAATCTGCAGAATAGGAGAAAATATTTGCAAACTATGCATCTTGACAAGGGGTTAATATCCAGATATATAAGGAACTCAAATAACTCAATAGCAAAAAAACAAATATCTGGTTTAAAAATGGGGAAAAGACCTGCTCAAAAGAAGACACAAATGGCCAACAGGTGTATGAAAAAATGCTCAATATCACTAATCAACAGGGAAATGCACATCAAAACCACAATGAGATATTACCTCTCCAGTTAGAATGTATATTATCAAACAGACAAAATAATAACAAATGCTGGCGCGGACGTGTAGAAAGGGGAACTCTTACACACTGTTGATGGGAATGTAAATTAGTAGCGACATTATGGAAAACAGTGTGGAGTTTCAAAAAAAATAAAAAGAGAACTACCGCCGGGCATGGTGGCTCATGCCTGTAATCCCAGCACTTTGGGAGGCTGAGGCAGGCGGATCACCTGAGGTCAGGAGTTCAAGACCAGCCTGGCCAACATGGTGAAACCTTGTCTCTACTAAAACTACAGTAATTAGTCAGGCATGGTGGTGGGCACCAGTAATCCCAGCTACTTGGGAGGCTGAGGCAGGAGAATAGCTTGAACCCAGGAGGCGGAGGTTGCAGTGAGCTGAGATCGCACCACTGCACTCCAGCCTGGGCGACAGAGTGAGACTCTGTCTCAAAAAAGAAAAAAATAAATACAATAAGATAAAAATAGAAATGTAACTACCATATGATCCAGAAATATCGCTACTGGGTACATATCCAAAATATATAAAATCAGTATGTTGAAGATATATCTGTGCTCCCTTGTTTATTGCAGAACTATTCACAATAGCCAAAATAAGGCACCAACCTAAGTTTATATCAATGGATGAATGGATAAAAATATATGGTACATATACACAATGTAGTAATATTCAGCCATGAAAAATAAGATCCTGTCATTTGTGACAACATGGGCAAACCCAGAGGACGTTATTTTAAGTGAAATAAGCCAAGCACAGGACAACTATAGCATGATCTCACTCATATGTGGAAGCTAAAAAAGATGAAGTCATAGAAGTAGAGTAGAACAGTGGTTACCAGAGGCTGGGGAGAATAAAGGGGAAGCTGTGAAGGGGAAAGGCTGCTCAACAGGTACAAACTTACAGTTAGATAGGAGGAATAAGTTCTGGTATTCTATTGCACAGTAGGGTGACCATAGTTAACTATAAAGTATTGTATATTTTCAAAAAGCCAGAAGAAAGGATTTGGGGTATTTTGTTTGTTTTTTAATTGACAAATTAGAAGAATCATTCAGAAGTACATTTATTTTATTATTATTATTTTTGAGGCAAAGTCTTACTCTGTCACACAGGCTGGAGTGCAGTGGTGTGATCTGGGCTCACTGCAACCTCCGCCTCCCAGGCTAATGGAATTCTTGTGCCTCAGCCTCCTGAGTAACTGGGACTACAGGCATGTGCCACTGCATCGAGCTAATTTTTTGTATTATTATTTTTTTTTGTAAGTAGAGGTGGGGTTTCATCATGTTGGCCAAGCTGGTCTTGAACTCCTTGCCTCAAGTGATCTGCCCGCCTTGGCCTCCCAAAATGCTGGGATTGCAAGCATGAGCCACCCTGCCCAACTGTAGAAGAAAGAATCTTGAATGTTTTCACCCCAAAGAAATGATAGATGTTTGAGGTGATGGATATGCTAACGACCCTGATTTGATCATTACATATGTATCAAAACATCACACTCTACCTCATAAATATTACAATTATTATGTGTCAATTAAAAACAAAATAAAACTAAAAAGAAAAATCTAGTTTTTTTGCTGTTTTTTTGGTTTTGTCTTTGTTTTTAATACTGCTAACCACAAACTTGACAAAGGTTTTTATTAAGCCATTGTCATCTGCTGCTACACCTTTGATCTAATAAATGACCTTAAAACCTGGTTTATATATGTTAGGGTCGAGTAAGATTTAAACCAATTCAATAAAAATTTATTGAGCACTTACTATATGCTAGGCACCGAACTAGTTATTAGGAATGTGAAGATGGGTGAGATCTGGTCCCCTGGCCCCTGCTTCCCGGGAACCCAGAGTCTTAAAGGAGGGCATTATCTAGTGTAATGGTAGATTATTTATTACAGGAATATCAAGGTGAAAAATATTGTTGTGTAATGAGAGAGACTTTTTGTCTCCCCCAAAACAGATTGCAGTGATTCTGAAAGAGTGCAGGCTTGGATTACGGGGGCCAAGGACTATTCTGAAAAAGAGAGAAATACAGGTCAATGGGAAGGAGGAATCTTTCTTCAACCTGCTCCCATTGGTCTCATTGCTCTTTCCATGTTGGCTTGTGGGAGCAGTTCAGGGAGTTTTGTGAACCATAACACTTGCTTCCTGTATTAACAGCCAAAGAACAATTGTATTCTGCCAGGTAGGCTTTCCTGCCCTATTGACCTCTGAGTCTTACTGTGGCCAACACTTACGCTTACATCTGGACAGAGCTGTGGAAGGTTTAACCAGATGGACAAATCACGGAAACTCCCTGTATCTCCATTTTCTCATCTACAAAGAAAGGAAAACCTAAAACCTCATAAGATAGTTGGGGTAAACAAAAACTCCTTATAAATGGTTAGGTGTTTGGCAGACATTGGTCATTTTTACTATCCAGGCCTCTTTCTTGACCTGAGATTTACATGGAGCCTTTCATCCTGTGCTTCTTTGCAGTTTTAGAAAGTTACCTACCATAAGGGAATTGGTATGGCATGGTGATTAAGAACATACACTTTAAAATCAGAGAGACCCTGGGTTTAAATCTCAGATTGACTATTTTCCAGCTGTGTAGGAAGAAACAGTGCTTCCCTTGGAGGTTCCTGTGAGGATGAGATGAAATAATGTACAGTTAAGTGCCAAGCATAGTGCCTGGTGGGCAGCAAACACTTGATAATGAAAGTTGTTCTTTTATCCCATTTCTTCATTTATGTTCCACTACACTGTAAGCTCCAAGAAGACAGGATTTTTAAAAATTTCATTCAGATGTATTTCAAGTACCTGAAACAGTGGATAGCATATGGGAGTGCGTATTAAATATTTGTCAAATGACTGAATGAACATGTGGGCTTCACTCCAGGCTCTATCTGCCACACATAGCACAGAAGACAGACACTCTGGTGGAGATAGAAAACTCAGAGGCTCAAGGATATCTGTGCCAGTTTCTGGTATTTTAATAGTTCCATTTCCTCAGGTGGGCAGGTAATCCACTTAAGATCCCCAGTTCTGGTGGACTAAAGATGCCCACACTTTTTTTTACTCTCTTTTCTTAGAGACATGGGGGTCTATGCCCTCTCCCTTGAAACATAACAGGCTTTGTGACTGCTTTGACTAATAGAATATAATAAAAATTTAATCATGCCTGTTTTCAGGCCCAGGTATTAACAGAACGATAGTCTCCATTTCCTGTCTCTTGGATGCCAGCCACTATTAAAGAAGTATGACTACCCTGAGACCCCCATGCTGTAAGAAACTCAAGCAACATGCAGAGTCCTTGAAGAGTGGTGCGCTATGTGAAGAGAATAGACAACTGAAACACTGGCTATAGAGAAAGAAACTATAAACTGTGTGGAAACTGAAATTGGTTTCAGAGTGGTCAGTTACTTATTTTCATCATCCCTCTTCACTTTGTTCCCAGAAATAAAATTGATGACCTGCCCACTTTGAGCAGAGGAGAGAAAGTGGGAACTGGCCCCATCAATGAATCCAAAAAATTCCTCTTTGGGGTGATATTATAAAACAAGTGGGCCCATGAATTACCATCATTCCTTTGATGGCCACTGGGCAACCAACCACCATGGCACCCCACTGGTTCTTGCCTCCTGGTATTCACATCCTTGTGTAGTACTTTCCCAAATAGGACATAGGAATAAGGCTGACCTGGCTCTCCAGTAGGAGAGAGTGCTTTCTGAGGAGTGTGATTTCTGAGTGTAAGTCATGAAAGATATTGCAGCTTTCACCTTGCTTCTCTTGAATCACTTGCTCTGAAGGAAGAGAGATGCCATGTTATGAGGACACTCAAGCAGCTCTATGGTGAGATCCATGTGGTGAGGAACTGAGGTATCCTGACAACAACAAGCACTAATGTGCCAATTGTATGATGAAGCCATATTGGCAGTGGATCCTCCAGTCTCAATCAGGCCTTCAGATGAATGCAGCCCTGGCTGCTGACATGCTGACTGCAACTCAATGAAAAACCATGACCCAGAAATGCCCAACCAAGCTGTTTCTAGATTCCTGATCCACAGAAACTGTATAAGGTAATAAATGTTAATTCAGAGTTTTAGGGTAATATATTACATAGCAATACATAACAAATATATCCACTATCTGCATCCATACGGTATTTGTTTTTGTTTCTTTGCTATTTTGTCGCTATGTTCACTCAAGTGTAGCTTATATTTGGAGCTCAGAACTTTAACAACAAAATTGTTTTCTAGCTCTATGGTGTCTCAGGAAACTAGATTCTGTTTTACTGATCATCTGTACTTCCTTTGATGGTAGGTAGACCCCGCCTTGTTACACGCCTTATAAAAGGCACACTCTTTGAGGTGGTGACACTCATAAGCCAGCCCAAAGTTGCCTAATGGACCTATGTTATCTGAAACATTGCTAATATTTCTATTTCAGCCATATGCAAGTATAATTTTTTTAAAAAAATCTGTATATGGAAATCCATGCTGAGGCCCAACTAGGCCATGACTGCAGGACATGAGTCTTCCAAGCATGTGTATACACAGACCTAAAAGGAGAGGAATGTCAAGACAGTAAGAAAATTAAGAGACTCCTATCCTTAGTAACTAGCAGCAGAAACTCTTAACATTGTGACTTGGACCCTGATTTCCCTGCCTTCTTCCAAAACAAAGTTTTGGCAGTGCCATCAGGAGCTTCTTGCCTAGGTTTGCTTAGGAGAAGTTACTTCTCTAGATGAGTGATTTTCCAAGTATTCAGAATTAATCCAGAGCAGGGGCAGTTATCTACCTGTTAATGAGGAGTCTTTTAACATGGACTTCCTCACTCCCCATCTATCCATCTGGCTGTGCTTTCAAAAGTTGAGGACTGCTTTATAATATATAAAGGAGTCAGAAGAAGATAGAGAAGAGTTCTAGAAAGTTCTGCTCCATGCTTATGGAAAGAGAAGAAAGAGTAGACTTTGATAAGGCAGGGACAATTTCATCAAGTATAAGGACATCTTGTCAGCTGGGGTCAAAGAACCCAAGGGTGGATTTCTGAACTAGGACTTTGTTATCATTCCAGAAGAATTTTAAGAGGAGAATCAGAATGATCTCACTGGAATAGCTTACATATCTTGTCCTATAAGTAGGACACTGGATCATATGACCTCAAAAATTCTTGATCCAACCCTAAGATTCCATGAAGAGGCCACCTAGTATATTTATTCTCTTCTCCATATAACATACTGCTTTCCCATTTTTATGAGAACCTAGGCACTTTAATAACTGCCATCTTTATTTTTGTTGTCTTTTGTGGATGCTATTATAGTAATGCAAGTTGATTCTGTTTTTCTACATCTTCTTTCTCTTCCTACAATTTCATAAAGCAGGTTTATGCCCAACTTGACTATATCATGAACATGTATGGAAAAAAGCAGTTAACTACGTTTGTATCAAAAGAAGTTCAATAAGACTGAGCAGGAGCAGCAACAGAGGTTAAGAGTAACTCCAATTCATGGACTAGGAATGGGACGAGAAGCGAGATAATTTATAGCCAACTGGCAGCTGGAAGGGTAGTGAATGGATAAGGTCAGAGTCACAGATCTTTAACTGTGATGGCTCTACCATCTGTATAGAAACCATGTGAAAATAAGAATGAATGGTTTGGGCACAGAGCTCAGTGTGTCTGTGCAACCAAGTCACAGGAAAAGAGATGGCAAAAAAAGAAAAATCAGTTTAATCCCCAGAGTTTATGTTGCTGAGTCTCCAACTAGTTGAGAATGTTTTCTCTGCCATGTCTTAATGAATGCCTTATCTGTATGACTCAAGTGGAGAAGCTTCCACAACAACATGGTAACAACACGACCACAAACCTCTACCTAACAATTATCCTTTGCTAGCATGTTCAGGTCAAGTCTCTGAAGCAAGCAAGAAAACAATCATAAAAGTGATCTGTATGCATTTGTATGGACTTGGCTTCTGCCATGTGTCCACATTTCTTCAGCTCAGACTGTAGTCAGGGTGCAGGTGCCAAAGGCCTTGTATTTTCAGGTGTTTCCCATGTGGCATGTCTGCAGTGATTCAAATTGAGAATTATGATCTGCTTAATTTGGCCCTGTTGTTAAGGTCACCACATGGATCTCTGACATGTGATGATTGGAGAAGGTTGAGCAGCTTCACAAGCACCAGAAGGTGTGTGACACCTGCTAGTTAGAAGGAATGGAGAGGAGGCATCTGGTCTCCTCTCACAATGCATGCAGTAAAAAGCAGGGTTATATTAAAAAATCCACCTTGATCCATCCACATGATTCTGTGCTCATAGATGAAGACATAGAAATGAAAACCAAGAAATATACATTACTTTGAGATCCCTAGCAAAGCAAGTATGGTGGTGCTCCCAGGGCCAGACTCCATAGCAAGTGAAGGGTCTTTACTGTTGTATAAGTCTATGTTTACCTCTGTGGGACCTGGATGCCTCTCAAAGGTCATATTCACTTTTTCATTTCAGCCATGTTATCTGAAAACCTTAGTTTTTCTCAACAACATCTTTGTTTTCCTGTTTATAAAGGCCATATATTGATCGTAGTAGAAAATTAGAAAAAGTACTTAAATTATAAAATAGAAAATAACAGTTCTCCATAGAACAACTCCTCAGCAATAACCACAGTTAATATTTGATGCATTTCATGAAAACTTTTCCTCTGAGTATGTGTGCATGCATATTACAATATTCAGATTAAATACATACAATTTTCTATCATGTCTTCCTTCAACATTAATTTTTTTATCATTGAAAGTTTTAATGCATAATATTTTATAGTATAGAGGTACTGTGTGAGTACGTGCTATGGAGTCAAACAGATCCTAATTCCAGTCATGATTCCTCTAGTTTCCAGCTCTGTGAATGGACAAATGACTTCAGTTTTAGCATCTGCAAAATAGGTATAATATGAATTACTTCATATGGTCTCTGTAAGGGTTAAATGAAACAATATCTTACAGAGTTCCCATAGATAATAAATGTGAAATATATGTTAGCCAGTACTGAATCGTTCAGTTGTTGGATATGGATCCTGTTTCCAATATTTTTGCTGTTTCTAATGTTATTATATTTGGCTATATTTAAAATTATTTCCTTAGGATAAATTCCTAACAGTGGGATAAAGGGCATAAAGCTTGATTCCAGTGCCTTTCTAGACCGGTTGTAACCATTTGCACCCCCAGTAATGTTGCATAAGCATGGTCATCTGGCTTCACCCTTGAGAGCACTATGTATTATCTTTTGTAACCGTGCTAACATAATTGGCAAATAATAATATCTCATTTAAATATAAATGTTGTTGGTTACCTAGTGACATTGAATAGTTTTTCATGCATTTGTCTTCTTTTGTGAATAGTCTGCCAATCAATCAACATATATCAATCATCAGGTGCCACTTTTGTGCCAGACACTCTACTAGATATATGACAGGAATGCTTTGGGATCCAGGCAGACATGATCCAAGATCTGGTAACACACCATTTATTGGGAGTGCTTCTCCTGTCAGTCACTGGGCCAAATGCTTAACTTGAGGGTAATGTTAAACATTTTGGGTTTTCTGGTTAATACTTAGCCTCCTTTGGGTAATCTGAATCCTGTTTTGCGAACTTCCTTTTTTTTGGCCACATTCTTCAGAGTTGAGGATGCTGTTTATACATTCTGGATGAGTAAACTGTTATGGTATGAATTTAAATTTCATATACATACATGAAGCCAAGATGGGTGGATGGACTCATTACAAAAGGTATAGAGAAGAGAAGGATAGTGATTAATTAATAATATTGAGGAGGGCAGAATAAGCTGCAGAATATGTAAACCAAACTAAACAATTTTCGCATGTGTGAAGCTGGGGCACTTGATCAAAATTAAGATTGTATTCTTTGAATTCTTAGGTTGAAAAGCCTGTCCTACATTTGGCAACTCGAGTGGAAGCATCTTGTCGTAGCTACCCACCCATCTATACACTCATTGTCCAGTTATGTCTTAGATTAAAAGATCAACTTTGGTTTGGTAACTGGAGAGTACCCGCTTTGTCACCTGTGTAGGTGAAATAGAACAGTCCAAAGACAAGTATAGGCGAAAAAGTTTCTCTTTGCTTCCAATAGTAAGTGTAAGATTCCCCAACATCTTAACAATAGTTTCAAGGAGTTGCCATTCACAGGAGCGTTCATGTCCCCTTCTGGCATATTGACACCCTCTGATTTAGCAGAATATTATTTATGATCCTCTGCAAAGATGTCACACAGGAGGGAGGAGAGGCTAGCTCCTGGTTATTCTGAGGCAGGGTATTGCTGTGTTGCCCAAGCTGGAGTGCAGTGGTGCAATCATGACTCACTCAGCCTAGAACTCCTGGGCTCAACTGATCCTCCTGCCTCAGCCTCCAGAGTAGCTGAGACTATAGGCAGCACATGCCACCATGGCCGGCTAATTTTAAGACAGATTTTTTTTTTTTTTTGGTAGTGATGGGGTCTCACTGTTTTGCCCAGGCTGGTCTCAAACTCCTGTCCTCAAGTCATCTTCCCATCTAAGCTTCCCAAACACTGGGATTACAGGTGTGAGCCACTGTGCCTGGCCCCCATTTCATATTTTTATTGCAATTCATGACATTCAACATTTTTTCATGCATATTATTACAATGATTCTAAGAGATGTCAAAAGCTGATTTCCCAAATATCACCAATACAACCTATTGGTAAGACAAAACTGAGATTCTTCCTTTGGTAGTGTCTCAGAGAGGGACACTACCCTCAGAGAGGGGAAGGTAAGGTCAGAGTTTCTTGAGAATTGGAAGTTTGTTTTAAGGTGGGTATTTCCATGCAGGGGGATTTGATTAAGACCTTCCATATGACAGTCCAGGATTGGTTAAGATAAAAAAAGATGTTGAGATGAGAGATCTTAGGGCAAAAATGGTCTCCTGATGCTTTCCATTGAAGTGGTGATGAGTCCTCCAGCAAGGTCCTATAATAAAAAATCAAACCATTTACCTAGTCATGACAGTCCTGGAAAAGTAGTCATACTAATAAAGCCAGTGGAATAGCAAAGTCACATTAGTGTAGCTGATAAGGTGTGATTTCGGCTGACTGTCAGGAAGATGGTTTTGGTTCTCAGAAGAAACATGATCATGTATCCATTTTATAGATGAGGAAAATGAAGCTCAGGAAGATTAAATGGCTTGCCATGGTCAAATATCTAATGAGTCCTAGAGAGAGAACTAGCGCTGAGCTCCTTCCCATTTTGTTCACTAAGAACTTTCCCTCCTATACTGTTCTTGCCCTTGTCTCAAATCTCTCTGGGCATTGATGAGTTGCTAGAGCAAAAGGTATCTTCAAATTGATTTTAAAATATAAGCCACACCGTCTTACTTGAACAGATGATAAAATGCTTTACTGAGAATGGGTTTGTCCAATGAGTCTAAGTGCTTTCCACTCCATGTTTCAAAGATAATCTGTGGATGAGGAAAAGGGAATTATGTCCTTACTAGAGGTTTGATGTGACAAATTAATCATTAACATGGCACTGGCTGCTATATCAATGGTATGCAGGGGACAGAAATCCTTTACTGTTTTTTTCTCTAAGTTTTTTCATAGGGATGTTTTTAAGTGGAAGTAAGAAGTTTTTAAGTGGAAGTAAGAAGGAGCCAGGGAGAAAGGGAGATAAAGCTGGAAAAATGGAGAGAAAAGGTCTCTCTCTGTCTCTTACACACTCTCTCTCATTTCTGCTGTGTACATTTGGATTTTCTTTAGTTCTTTTTCACCTCCCTGACTCTTCTGTCCTTCTAATTCCCACTCCACCTTACTCCCACGTCTTATGTGCTACATCTGTGGGTATAATTCATGAAGGTAAAATATACCCCAAACAAAATGGCTGTAAAGAAAAATATGGTGCCAAAGAACTGTGAAAAAGTTTATCAGTGTGAGCCCAAGTCTTAGTGTGTTAAGTGGGATACAGATTATGCTTTTTATAAGTCTACTAATAAGAGCACATAGCAGATGCTCCAAAGTATTTGTTAAAAGAACAAATGAACAAACAGGTGGACACCAGTTACCATTTTGCTTTTGAGGTCAACTCAAGATGCCATTTTGTTTTCATTACTTTGGTCCCGGACATGCTGATCAGAGCTTATCCTAATGTCAGCAGTGTGTGAATCAGGTGACAAGTAGGCAAATATTGACAGGACTTGGTGGTGTCTCTGCCCTACCACTGCTGCTTAGAGTGCCAAGTCCTTCTCCAAGTTTGGGTGGAGATGGGGTGAGGGAGACAAAGGCTTGGGGAAGAGAAAGCCTGGATGAGCACTGGAATAAATAACAGGCTGGATGGATGGACAAGCATAAAGAGGTGGGGTGACATTCGTGAAGCAGAACTAGTTTGATTGGAAACTGAATAGATTTTTGGCAGGTTAAGTGGTTCTAAGCTTTTCTATGAATTGCTCTAATGTTGCTCTCCAAGAAATATGTTAAAATTAGTCACTAAAATCTCATATCAGAGACTCAGGCACTAAGACTCACTTGTAAACATAACGCAACCAAAGTTTCTTGTTTTAAAAAATCTAAAGATACTTGCAGAAATGTTATAGATTTTATTAAAAATTATTATCCTCTGAAGTGATCTAACAAATGTTTTAACATTTTGACAATAGAATATTATATATTTTGATATATGTGTCTCAATAGGCTTACCTCTATGTATGCTGTACTAAAGGAAATTGCATTCAATATCAGTTGCATGGAAGAGCAATTTTCCTGTTGATTGTACTTCTATTTATTTATCTATTTAATAATTAGATCTCAGATCTAATTATTAATTTAAGGGTACATCACTCAGTGTTAGTAAGTAAAAGTGTCTGTTGAGTCTAGTTAATTTTATAACAGTTATGGGGCACCAAATTAAATATGAAATGCAAATATATACAAAATGCAAATACATGAACAAACTGATAAAATTGCTAATTGCTCTGCCTTTTAAAAAAAAGCTTCTGTGTGGCAAATGTACCTAACAAAATATTGCTACTAGTTATAAAATTTCTTTGTTCCAAGCTTGATGCAAACAGATTAGGGATATAATCTGTCACATATACACATGAAAAGGTGGATTCTTGGAGACAATGGCTGTGAGGAGTATTTTCATTAGCTTGTCTCTGTGGTATTGTATTTGTGTATAATTGAAAAGTGAACTACTTTCATTTCCTTTTTAAAAACAGAGTCCTGAGACTGACAGGATAATGGAATGGCCAGTGGAATAGCATGATTTAAACCACTATTTGTTAGTCATGATGTCTTTGTGGACAACTTAGAAAAGTAACATCCTAATAATTCTACTGTTGTGAAGTTTCATGGCTACTTGAACATTTTTAAAAAATTAGATTCTTGTCAGCTTAGGATGAGGTTTTTGGTAGTGGGTTCCAGACCTCTAACTTTGGCCTTTTCTTTTTTTACTTTCTTCAACTCTTTGAATGAAGACCCCAAAGACTCATGAATCAAATTTAGAAATGAACTAAATCTGAAAGAGATTGTTAGACTGGGAGTGTTGGAAAATAAGTCAGAGAACAAAATAAATATTCAAAGATAATGTCATAAATTGGAGTTAGGAAACAAAAGCAGCAAAATTAAACCTAACAGAGATAAGTGCGAACTTCTCATTAAGGGTTCATGATTTAATCACCTGAGTGTAAGTTGGAAGGAGATCTCAGGACTTCTTATTAAAATGACCTAGGGGATTTAATTGGTTCCAACTTTAATACAAACCAGTAAGTCTACAAAGCTATCCAAAAGCTATGATTCCCTTGGCTATAAGTTACTCTAGGAAGAAGAGCCTGTTTTTCCTTCTCCCTTCAATCTATATCCGAGGAGGAGTATTTTTTTGGATTCAAATCTGGGACATGATTATGCTATGTTTGCCAGTGGACACAGTCACTGTGTATTAACAGGTCAGCACTTGGGTGTGACTATTTTGCTGTTCTTGGAAATACTACTGAAGTGGAAAAGGTCAGGGCCTACTTTCTATTAGAGACTCTCTTCCTCTCTCTTCTTTATCTGCCATCCATATGCCAGAAATGATAAGCGAATTCAGGGCTTACTCTCCTGGAGTATATCCAACAAACTAACTTTTCTTTTTTCTTGACGTGGGACTGGAGTATGGTTAGATCTAAAATTTGGGGGCAGGTAAAAACATTCACAGGCCTCACTCACAGCCTGCTTTGGGCTGAAGGCATTTACGCTAAGTAGCCTAGGAAAAAGGTTATGCTACACGTGGCCCAGCCCAAATATTACAATATCTTTTTTTGGAAGCTTGGGATCTAAATTCAGAAATCAATAAGGATTTCTTTCATTTTTCCTGTTTCATTATTTTTGTGTGTGTGTTTGTGTCTCTTTCATGAACCTCTCCCTCTCAAGGGAGGATGGCAGTGTCTAGAGTGGGCTATAAATATTCCTGTATTCTTGGGACATTTTACCATTCAGAAGCACAGCACCCTATCCTTTACTACTTCTAATAGCTGGACTAAGAGGACAATATAAGAGTTAACATCACTTTATACTCCAGACATATGTTTTTGACTCTATCGTACATCCCTATTTGGGGGTCCCATATGCACCTCAAAGGTTTATTTTCAAAATTTAACCTCTTTGTAACCTCTTCCCCTGACTCTCCACCCCTACTACTCACTTACAAATGTACTTCTGCTGCTGTTTGAGTATTCTCTGTTCATTAAAGACATCATCATATTCCTTGTTGCTTGGCTCTTTTGACCCTCCATATTTAGTTTGACACCGATTCTGTCATCAATTAAAAAAAAGGTCTTTGGAACATATCTACTCCTGTCTTCACATAGTTTGCCATCACTATATATCACTTGGATTATTTTCAGTCATGGCCTATATTTCCATTCCTGCTACAATGCTTAGCACATAGTTTGTGACTGACTATGGAAAATATAGCTTTTATGTCTGCCTTCAAATGTTTAATGGAACATGATGTTTGAGAGGCAATAAATTTATTTTTTGGCTGCTTCAGATATCAAGGAGGCCAATTTGCATTAATGTGGGATAGAACTTAAGACAGATTGACTCCAACTATGGACTAAACCATTTCATAAATCTTTGAGCTCTTTATCATTGGGACTATTCAAGGAGAGACTGGATAGACATCAGGGAGAAGTGCTGTCAAAAGGATGCTGGCTTTAGTAAAATGTCAGACAATATGACTTTTAGGGTCTCTTTCCACCACAAGATTTGATGATTTATATATTAATTTTCAGGGATTAATTGAAATTAATTAATTCAATTCTGTTCTGACTTGTAGAATTAGAGATGTGTAATTTTATCTTATTTCTTTCCAAAATTTTTAAGTTTTCCAAATAGAAGTGTATTACTCTCATAATCAGAAAATTTTCATCTTGAGTAAACTCAAAGACTTTGCTTTTTAAAAGAACATTTTGATCTCCCCTTTGAATATGAGCATAACCTTTCATTATATGTATCAAAGAAACATTTTTGTTATTGTGTATATGCCAACTGTTAGTTTGATGTAGGTTTGGCTCCATATAATAGAAAAGAAAACATAACAGTAGCTTAAACAAGCTAGAATCCTAGTTCTCTGTTTTTAAGTAAAAGAAGTTTGGATGTAGGTAGCCAGAAGTGGTATGGTGACTTCACCATGTCAGGCACCAACACTCCTTTATCTTGTTCAGCTGTATGTGACTTCAATTCCTAAGGTCACCTCATGGTCCAAAACAGCCGCTGAATATTAGCATTACATATGTGTTCTGAACAGCAGGAAAGAGGAAGGAGAAGATGGACCTGCCTCCTTCATTTTAAAGTTCTTCCCAGAAATACCAGACAACACTTTTTTATAAATTTCACTGGTGAGAATTTGGCCATAAGGTCATATCTAGCTGCAAGGAATTCTGCGGGGAAAATCAGGGCTTTGTTTCTAATGAGGAAGAAGGGAATGGTTATTGGGAAGCTAATAGCTGTCTCTGTTACACCTGTTGACTAAGGGTAAGCATAATACAGAATCATTAAGGAAATGTCACTGGCCACAGCTTCTTTGCTAATAGTTTTAGGAACTTCCTATTGGGCTCCATTTATTTAGATCAGTCAACAATTATTTGCTAAAAACCTGCTATTTGCATCATTTTTTTTCTTTTGTAGAATGGATTTGTACCTTCCCAATGGGGTTTTAGTGAGCATTAAATGAGATAATAATGTAGAACGCTTGGAAGAGCATCTGATATATATTAAGCACTCAATACATGTCAGTCATTACTCTGATTAATATTACTATTTGTGAAAGAATAAAAGTGAGATTGAAAACATAGTTCCTGCCTTAGGTTCCTTCTCTTCTGGTGAAGACAAGATACATAGATGTGAAGTAACTTCAGAATAAGTGTGCAATTAAAATCCAGATGTTATGGAGCAAAGTATATATTTTGTAAACATTTAAAGGCTAAAAAAGTCCCTATAAGGGTGTGTGTGTGTTGTGTGAGAGAGAAAGAGAGAGAGAGCAAGAGAGAGAGAGAAATATCCTGGAGTATTTATGAAGACCTAAGGCTTTAGGTTTTATGATATCTTAATTTTGTCTGGTTGCATAATTTGGTTTCATCTCCCAGAGAGGCTAACCACTGGCCTATATCATCTCAGCCTGGTAAGGGTCTTTCAGTTTCTTAAAAGTTTCAAGGGAGAGGCCACAGACTCCCAAATTTTTCTCTTATGTTTATTTGTGATACTGTAAGTATTAGCTTTTTTAGGGCAAAACTCATGAATTAAAGTAAAAAATTTTTCATAGTTTAAGAATATAGCACCAACTTAAAATTGTATCAATTGAATGAACAACATCACCGGTATGGGAGTGAATGAATCACCTATTAGAACAGATATTGCCTGCTATTTTTTTTTAGAAGTAAAGTCTTTCCTAGCATTGCATTCTATTTTATGCAGTACATTTGCTAAGAGAATTCAAAAGTAGAGATTGGGCCCATTGTCCTTCATTCCAGCAGCACTGAAGGTCCAATTTTATCTTTTGAGGCTCTTAAGGAGCATACCACATAAAAAGGAATGGACTGCTTGCTATTCAGCCATAGCTGGAATAGCAATACCAATCATTATACTGTTATCTATTTGAAAAATGTGGATTTTACTTGGAGATGGTATTTATTGAAGCCTGCAAGAAATCTGCTTACTGTCTACCTGGCAAGAGCAATTTGAAATGGAAAATTCAAGCTCAGAAATTCAGTTGAAATTTGACCTTCTCTATATTGCCATGGATTTTGGTATGATGATATATGCAGGGGTAGGGGTGAGGGGTGTCCACTGGCTTCTAATCCTGTGCTGTGCTTGTCTCCTGCTGCACAATAGGGCAATCGAAGGGAAACCTTCTCCAGCTTTATTAAAATGGGGAGGGCTTGGGATGCTGGGGCTGATGCACTTAAAATGCGCTCTGAAGCATCATGGAAATTTTGCCGAAGACTTTTTATGTAGCAACAATTCTACTGATAGAGTCAATGAGAGTTTTGTCTGTGCAAAAACTGCAGGATGGGACCCCAAGTCACATGCTTTCAAAATTATTCTCCCTTTGTTGGATATCACAAAGGATATTTTCCCATGAAAACAAGATCTTTTGTTTCTCATGAATTCATTCTAATTGTAAAGCGGGCTGATAGGGTTACTGCATGTTCTTTTCTCGCACTGGCAGGTGGCCTGAGGGAGCTGGTGAAATGGGCTCAGTCATCTATTAAGATTTTTCTGGTCTTAGTGTCATTTACTTATCATCTAAAACCATAGTCCTTGATGTTCATCTCAAAAGGAGATAACAGTGATGTCACAGATACTGATTTGTTCCTATTTGGCTTTAAGAGATAGCAGGCAAAATATCCCTGCCTTTCTGGTTTCCTTACCTTTTTGCAAATGTGTATGACTAACAAAGAGAAACACATAGGAAATATAGACAGGCAGGGAAAGTCGAGACAAGTTACAGCATCAATTTTCAAAAGAACTTGTTAAATACTTCATTGCATGTGCTAGGTTCTGTGCAGAAAATAAAATAGGTACAATTTCCTCTTTATGAGGACTTACAATTTACCAGCCACTGTGCTGTGGTGAAAACATTTAGCAGCAATTTGGCAAGCATTTGCATAAATGCTCTGTAGAAGACCTGTGCTAAATACTGAGGATTTAAGACAGGTGAGGCCTAGGCTTGTCTCTCAAGAAACTCATGCAGAAATGCTATGTAATGATGTGGCAGTGCTGCAGCAAAAAAAAATGAACTTAAAAGTGCAATAGGAACCAGATGAAAGACAATTCAGTACGTAAACATGAAAGACTGCAGCCAAAGCCCACAATATGTTAATGAAGGATAGGAAATGTATTTTTAAAAATTTCCTGTATGACCTATTGTGGAAAGCTTTGGCCAGATCTTTTGCACGGAAATCTTTAGTAAGTCCAATGATACAGTAACAAGTGAGAGGGTGCAGATTGTGCTGAGTTACAGGATGGAGGCTGGGGCTGTGAACCTCTCTAAATAGTAATTGTAATCTGTGGACTGTGTCCAGTTGTGCATGCACACACAACCACATGATCACCAAACTTCTAGAGAGCATCTGTATGGAGCAGAGGAAGGTGAGATGAAGGAGCTTCATTCACTTTTTTTGTATCTTTGATCTTGAGGACATCTATTGTACTTTTTGTTTGCTGGCTCCCCATCTAATCTTGGAAACTGGACTGACCTTTGAGGTCTAGCATAGCTCATCTATGGTGGGTTTTGGGGACAAGGTAGGCAAGATATGGTTGGAGGCAGAGATGACTAGAGAATATCGGACATGGACAAAACATGATGTCACCTTTAGATCAAGAAAGGAGGACTTTGTGGTGAGTAGGATGTGAGTTGTTTCCTTAATTGGATGAGGGTAGTAGATTTCCCCCCTTTTTGGTTGAAGTAAGGAAGAAAACCCTGGTTAACAGGGATGAATGGGGGAAAGGAGATGTTCTTGGCCCAAGCATAGGGATCAGGTGCAGCATAGGCCTAAGGACAATGGAAGCATTTGGGCATCATTGAGCCTGGTTTGAGTGCAGGTTATTCAAGGGCAGGGATGCACCATTGTGAAGGGAGGTGGAAAGTGCTGATCTGGGACCTGATACAATGGTATGATGACCATAGTCTTACATTAGAAACAAAGGACACATGATCCGATGAGAGACTGTATCTGAAGATGAATAGGAAAGAGACAGGCAACACAGGCAGGGCATGTGATATTAGTAATCACAGTGATAAAATAACCAGAGAGGGACTCTATTAAAAATGGGGCTTCTAGTGAAGTCTAGATTGTAGGGGGAGAAAAACTATTGTTTTATATCAATCAAGCAACATCTACAGACGTTCAAGCTCTCTGGATTGCATTCTCTGCTTATTATACTGCTTTATCAGATTTCCAAAGGTCCTGGTTGCACATTAACCTAGAAATACACAAAAGCCAAATTCGGTAGCTGGTATGGTGAAAAGAAGATTTTCTTTTTCATGTGTTGTCTTGAAGAGAGTCTGAAGGGGCTCAAATGATTCTCACATGCAGTCCTACAGTATAAAGGGACTTCCTGATCTTTAAGCATTTTCCTCCCTTATTCCTATCCCCTCTTTTTGTCTGACCCTAACTCTAAACATCTTTAAGAAAAGCACTTAGAAAAATATAAAATAAAAGCAGCTGGGTGGGTGGAGGTGGAGTGTGCTTTGGTTGTTCTTTGTCAAAGCTGCAGGCATTAAGTGAGCCAAGGCCTCACAGAAAGAGCTCTCTCTTGCTCAAGTGTCTGCGGATTTTGCTCTGCACCATTTCTTTGAAAATCTCCTTGACATAACCCTGATGTTTCTTCTTTCTCTTGCCTGACTGCAGCTGTACCTGACTCTTATTTTGTCACTTGCCAGCGGCAGGAGCTAGCAGATACATTTTACTAATTTCAGCTGTTTGGATTAGTATCACCATAAGTGGATTAATATGGATTTCATTAAAGAACCCTAAAGACTCAATCAAGGCCAAAAACTTCAGTTGGCCAAATCTACAATTCCTTATGCAACCCTCACTGATAACAAGGCTGCACCCTCCATTGCATAACCACCAAATAGACAAAGGATGGCAGACTTTTCATAAATACATATATCTAGCAATGGCCAGCACAGTGGTCCTCAATGTTCAACTGACTGGAGTGCCAAAAGTAAGAAAATGCTAAAAAAAAAAAATCTATTGATGAGAATATGTCAAAGGGACACAGGGGCTTACTGAAAAAGCTCCCAGTGGCTAAAGTTGGAAAAATTTGAGCAACAACATGAAGTAATATTGATTTAAAACCAAAAGTATGAAATAAAGAAAAAAAAAGAGAAAAAAGAGAAAATAAATAAATAAATAAAACCAAAAGTATAAAATAAATATCCACGAGTCATACTGATATAAATAAGTACTTGAATACATAAATAAATGGGAGAGAAAGACACAAGTCTCCTGTGCAGATAAATTCCAAATAATTTATGTAGGTTCTCTGCCTTCAAGGGATGGGATATAACTTCCCACTCCTGATGTGTTGGCTACAGGGACTTTCTTTCAAGCATACAATATAGAAAAGCTGGGGGAAGAGTAACTTTACAGTGGGGAAACCTGATAAATGCTATCTCAGCCAGGTGATCAAGGGTCAGTATCAACAGTGGTCAGTCATGTTGATGGTGTGTACCCTTAAAGTGATGTGACGAAAATGGCACTTCACTTAGGTGGTCTTTCTTCTAAAAACACACAATTGCAGTCCCATTATGAGAAAAACATCAGAGAAATTCCAATTGAGGGACATTCTAAAATACGTATGACAAATACTTCTGAAACTGTCAAGGTCATGAAAGACAAGGGAAGTTTGAGAAACTGTCACAGCCAAGAGGAACCTAAGGAGTCATGATGACTAAATGTCATGTGGTGTCCTTAATGGGATTCTGGAACAGAAAAAAGAAATCTGAATAAAGTATGGTCTCTAGTTAATAATAGTATATCAACATTGGTTCATTAATTGTAACTATACAAATGTACCACACTAATAATGCAAGACGCTAACAATAGGGGAAACTGAGTGTGGGATGCATGGGAACTCTCTGTACTATCTGTAACTCAATAGCTACAGTTTTTTAAAAAAAAATAAATCTGAAACAGTTGTAAAAAATAAAGTCTTTTCAATAAAACAAAGCCCACAGATAGAGATTGCTGGCAGTCAGCCGGCCTGGGCTCATAGAGGGAAGCGTGACTAAGATGTGGGCATCTGCACCACCTAATATCTGCAGATGTGAATTACTAGAAGAGTCCCAGGCACCCTTCTGGGGCATTTTGAAAGTTCCCCTCTCTTGCTATGGTCCTCTCTTGGAGAATTTGCAATGCACACTTCAAATCTGTCAGCAGAGAGTGGGCTCTGATTAGAGCCTGCACAGTGGCCTCAAGACGGTTAGGAGTCCCATCAGACCACCAAGGCTATCTGAGTCAGAGACGGGGGCTCCTGCCTGTACCGAGCTCTGCTGACCAAGTAGGCAGAGCAGCCCACCAGTGTGTATGGGCCTATCCTTGTTCTTAGGAAACAACAATGCTACCCACTTCTCTGGGCTATTTTCTTGGGGCTTCACAGGGATCCAATTTGGATGAGCCAAGAGGCTCTGCTTTGAGGGTTTCAATGAAATCTCCCCATTCTATCCAACATAATCTGGCAGTTGTAGCTGAGGAAGTCCCCAAACTACAGAACTGAGGAAGGCATCTCAGCTCTGCAGACCCTCACCAGGCTGAGGCTGCTATTTGTAAAATTTGAATATCTAAACAAAAGCAGATGGTGGCTATGCCTTTTGTTTCTGGGCATGAACAATAGTTTGTGTCTGAATTCCATAGGTGGCCAGGAGCATAGACTTCTCTGCTCATGAATGGTATGTTTTTGTCAAGACTGACTGAACCCTTTTCTCTAACCATGATTCCCAGGAAAGAAACTGATTAACTTCAACCTGGGCAGCATGCCTCAAAGAAGTCATGTTAAGCACAAGGCATAGTCTATGTTCCATGGTACTGGCCATATTTGGCCACTAACCAATACATTTGAGAGTGGCATATACTTCCTGATTCTTCTAATTTCCCCTTTGAATTTTAAAATTAGGGGGCTGTTTCGTGGCCAGAAGACAAGGTGTTAGATGGCAATTAATGTAGGCCAAAGGTTCCATCCCTTTTCCACATTAATTTTGGGAAAAAATGCTTTTATGTTACATGGTGGCCCTCTATCAGACTAGCATAAAACTACAGTAATTAAGATGTAGGCCAGGCGCAGTGGCTCACACCTGTTATCCCAGCACTTTGGGAGGCCCAGGCGGGTGGATCACCTGAGGTTCGGGAGTTCGAGACCAGCTTGACCAACATGAAGAAACCCCGTCTCTACCAAATATACAAAATTAGCCGGGTGTGGTGGCACATGCCTGTAATCCCAGCCACTGGGGAGGCTGAGGCAGGAGAATCTCTTGAACCCAGGAGTCGGAGGTTGCGGTGAGCTGAGATTGCGCACCTGCACTCCAGCGTGGGTAACAAGAGCGAAACTCCGTCTCAAAAAAAAAAATTAAGATGTAAACACAAAGCATTAACAAAGAACATTGGTACTTCCTGTCTTGTCCAACAGAGAGTCCCCTTACTAACAGAACTGAAAAAAGCGGGCCTTGGAGAAAAGGAATTATCTCTGACTTTTTGTCTAGTCCATCATGATAAGCAGATATCATCAATGAAACTTCATTCCTAACTGACTTTGTTCTGGGCTTTCATATATGCATAAGTTAGCAGAGAAGAAGAGTTAATAAAGGATGCCAGGCTCTGTACCTATTGATCTGAGATTGGGATTTACTGCTGCCTGGAAAGTTCTACCCAATTTCAGCTTCTGCAGTGTACCCAGCAGAGAGAATGATAAATACCACTGTGCCATTGGGGCTGTCACTTTAGAGAGTGACATGAATGATGATAAAAGACAAACACAAATTCCAGAGAAACTTGGATTGGTTTTCCTGTCAACACGACTGAAATGGGAGATGGGAGACTATTGATAGAAAGCACTGAGTGTTCCTGATGCAATGTTATATAACAATGACTATGCTGTGCGAAGGTACATTTCACTGTCTCTGGAAAACAGGAATACATTCTCCTGGGGAACCTGCTTTTAGAAAAGATTCTTGTATTTTCCTTCCAAGGGAAATGAAAGCAGAGAGAGAATGGAATTTGAAAAGCATCAGAGAAAGTTTAGAACACCATCAGAGACTACAAGATGGTGTTTGAGAAATCCTATGACTACTCTATCCTCCTCACTGCTTGAAAGAGATGATATCATTCAGGCTTTGGAAAGATGGCTTGGGCTATTTTGACCCATCTGATGGGTGACTTAATTACTTGCTTTGCCTGTTGCCTGATGCAGTCAGCAATACGAAATCGTCTTTAGAATAGCTAACGGATTATGTAAATAACAAAGCCAAAGGCACTTTAAGACATGTTACTAAAGCATGCTCTTTATTAAGTTAACTAATGTATGTAAAGAGTTTAGAACAGTATCTGGAATATAGTAAGTGCTCAATAAATGGTGGCTATTATAGCAGACACTATTTTTAAATTTTTAATTTTAAGTTCTGGGGTACATGTGCAGAATATGCAGGTTTGTTGCATAGGTAAATGTGTACCATGGTGGTTTGCTGTACCTATCAACCCACCACCTAGGTATTAATCCCAGAGTGCATTAACTATTTTTCCTAATGCTCTCTGTCCCCCCACCTCACCTTCCGACAGGCCCCAGTGTGTGTTGTTCCCCTCCCTGTGTCCATGTGTTCTCATTGTTCAGCTCCCACTTATAAGCGAGAACATGCAGTGTTTGGCTTTCTGCTCCTGTGTTAGTTTGCTGAGGATATTGACTTTCAGCTCCATCCGTGTCCCTGCAAAGGACAGGATCTTATTCTTTTTTATGGCTGTATAGTATTCCATGGTGTATATGCGCCATATTTTCTTTATCCAGTCTATCATAGATGGGCATTTGGGTTGATTTTATGTCTTTTATAGCAGACAATATTAATGTCCTGCCACATATTCCTTGGCCTTCCTCTGAGTTTGCCTGCATGTGCCTCCTAGTTCCTGTGCACATCAACAGGTGCCCATTTTGAGTGCTGGGCTTCCTTGGTTTCTCTGCCCAAGGGCCTCCTTAGCTACCAGTGGAGCTTGTACATTTCTTTGCAGGAGAGGCTAGAAATGCTGGGACAACCGTCAGCCCATGAGAAATGGGACCTGATGAATAAGTACCCCAGCTTCCATGTTCTTAGGTGGGAAAATTCTGAGGAGTGTTCTATAAGCTTCCTAAGAGGATCCTCTTCAGGATTGAACTCTAGTTGCCCACAGCAGAAGCCTGCTCATTAAAGCACCCTTTCCTTGTCTTTTCACTATTTCTTATCTCACTTTATCAATTATGCTTCCTGGGATCACCCCTCAAATAAAATGCCCAAACCTCAGTTGTTTTTCACAGTCTATTGTTTTGGTAATCAGAACTGAAAAAGTATTGTTGGCATTAACTGCTGCTAAGTATGGGGGCCATAAAAGGTCATGGCAGAAAAATTCATTACAACATTATGTAATATGGCTACACAATGATTTATCATTTGAAGACAAATAGATGCATGCCGATTTTTGGATTTATAGAAAATGACCAAAAATTATTCAAGTAATAAAAAATAGGCTTTTGGAATAGTAGCTATAGCTGGAATTCCCCTCCCTCAAAAAGCTCATGTTTACCAAAATGTAGAAAGAAGTAGTGGCTACGTGGTAACATTTACAGCAACTCTTGTGCTCACAGTTCATCATCTTTATTGTGTTCCAACATGGACAGCAAGACATGTCCAGTATGCATACACAGTGGCCTGCACATTGTATTTGCTTCATGAAAAAAATAAGCAAAAAAACTGTTCAAGGCTTTTAGTTCAGTATAAATTCATTCCTCTAAAGGAAAATGCCATCCTAAACATTTTTTACTTGCAAAACAATCTTCAAGCTATAGAGCAATTTATTTCACATGACATTTACAGAAAATCAACAGAAGTAGCTTTTATAACGTGTGTATCCACAAATCACGTTTCCTTGCTATGGTTACGCATTGAAATCTCTTGAGGTCTCTTCTGGTGCTGCCTCTGGGAGAAGGCCTTTAGAAATGATTGTTTCTGTTCACGTAAGTATCCTTTTCTCAATGGAAAATGTATATTATTCCCTACTGGGGTACCACTGCTTTCTCCACTCCCAGGCCCCCAAAGACAGTATTTGACAAGGATTGCTACCTTCTGCCTTAATACCTTCATAGTCTCCAACATTTCATATGGTGCTTTACTTGAAACAAACGAGCAAAAATTGAAAAATGAAATAACAAACAGGAAAACTGAAGTAGATTCAACATTAATGGTATGTAATTTAACTGACATAAAAATAATTTGAATATGAAAATGTGGGTGAGTTCAATGAGTATAATTATAACAGAATCTTGAGATTTCATAACAACATTAGCATCCAGCCTTAGCACACTGTTATTCCAAATGACCTTTTCCCCCTTCCCATTCACTCCCTTCAGTACTTGGAGGATGGGTTTCATAATATCAGCTGAGCTCAGGGGTACTGTGGACTCTCACACAGTGATGCTTAATCACAACATCACTTCTCCAGCCTAGGATATTGCTGTTTACCCTTTAATGCTGGTCAACAGAAGACAGATGGTAAGCAATCACTTTCTAATGGCATGTTCGGAAATCATTATATTTAAAATGTTAATTTATTAAACTTTTTTTTTTATTCCAACTGAGCCTAGATCTTTGATCTGGAGGATTTATAGGTTATGAACAAGGACACAATGGTTACCAAAAAGAGGATAAATTAAAAGAAGTTTTCAAATGAGTAAGGTGGTGTGAAAGGGCAGAGGATGTGCTGTCAATGAAATGTAGGTGAACACAGAGTTTAGTTGTGATGAACATATTTTGTCTACAGTAAGCGAGGCATCCAGAAAATGGTCTATAAGAAAGTAACTCCCAAAGACAGATTTTTGAGTGTCCACTGGCCCAAAGAAGGCAAGGATCTTGCCAGAACTTCCCACATCAGCTAACCTTTCTGGTATTGTTAATAGCCTTAAACACACAAAGCCACCTTGTGCAAGTGAACTGAGACTGCAAAGATTCTTAAAAAAAAACTTTTGTATTTTTTAATAAGTAGAGACGGGGTATCACTATTGTTGCTCAGGCTAGTCTTGAACTCCTGGCCTCAAGTGATCCTCCCACCATGGCCTCCCAGAGTGCTGGGATTACAGGTAAGAGCCACAGCATCTGGCTCAGATTCCTTTTGAAGAGTTTGGCCACAAGAATTATGCAGAGGCCAGGCACAGTGGCTTGTGCGTGTAATCCCAGCACTTTGGGAGGCCAATGCAGATGCATCACTTGAGCTCAGGAGTTTGACACCAGCCTGCCAACATCGTGAAACCACATCTCTACTAAAAATACAAAAAATTAGCTGGTTGTGATGGCATGTGCCTGTAGTAGCAGCTACTTGAGAGGTTGAGGTGGGAGGATCACTTGAGCCCAGGAGCTCAGGGCTGCAGTGAGCTGTGATCATGCCACTGTACTCCAGCCTGGGTGACAGAGTGAGACTCTGGGAAAAAAAAAAAAAAAAGAGAGAGAGAGAGTTATGCAGAGACGTTCAAACTTGAGTTACAGGGGGAAAAATGATTCTTGGTAGCCACAAGGGCCTTCTCAGGACAGTAGGTCTCATTAAATCAGGGCTATTTTTTATTGTGATAGAATTCATATAAAAATTTTACCACTTTAAATCAGGGCTTCTTACTCTTTTCTTATGCCATCTACCCCATTGGCAATTTGGTAAAATCTGTGGACCCCCTTCTCAGAATCATGTTTTTAAATGCATAAAATAAAATACATAGAATTTCAAAGGAAGCCAATTACTTTGAAACTTTGTTATCAAAGAATTTTAAGAATCAAATATGTGAAACTGATATATGTGCTTCTTAATTAATCTATTAATAGCAAGATCTAGCAGGCAAGACTAATAACTAGCATAATTTTAAAGTGGTGATGAACAAAGAGAATATTTTGATTCAGCTGCAACAATTATGGGGTGAAAATATCTGTGTCTTCTCCTGGTGGCAAGGGTCTCAGGTACAGATAATACTGCTGTAGGTTGTTGATTAGATTCTTAATAGAAGCAAACACTAAGTTTTAGTTAGAGGTTAGTGCAAATAAAGTAACATTTTTCTATCCAAGTTTATGAAACCCCTGAGCTCTTGTCACCAGATTAGGAACCCCTGCATGAAATACAAGCCCCCCTGCCTCCGCCCAGTTTTTGGTTAAGTTTGGAAGCAAATAATAGAGGGAGGGTGAAGTAGTTGGAGCCAAGAGGGACTCAGCCAGGAATCGACAAGGTGAGGCCAGTGCAACCATAGTGGCAAGGTAACCACAGGGCACTTTTAAGTCAGTGATGCCTACTCTAACTCAAAAAGTTGTTTTTTAATCACGTAGTGTCAGTCATTTCTATGTTTCCCTCTGAACGCTTCAGTAAAGTCAGGTATATTCCAGAATGTATTTTGGGAGTGGCCTTTCCATGGCCCTTGAGGAAGGGTCTGATTTACACACTTGAGAGGCAAAGGCCACTGATCACCCAGGCAGACGCAGGAATTCTCAGGGATCACCAAAGTTCTGGGGAGGGCTTTGAACTTCTGTTGCATACAGAGCTGGGGGCTTAGGTTGACCTAGACCCCCAAAAAACAGAGAGCCCAGATGATATCCAGTTGTACTTGGTTTATATGGAATAAGTATTAATAGAACTACAGGAGGTGTGGGACAGATCCAGTGAGACGAACTGCCTTCCCTTCCTCTTCAGCTAATCTCTGCAGTCTGGAGTATCTATTTTCCAGTAGAGTCAAGGGCTGTAAACTAGGATTCTAGCTAAATGAAGAGCATCATTTTGCCTCCTCTGACCTTACACAGAAGTCGCTGCTTGCCTTTGCATTTGGATTGCTCCAACTAGCATTTGCTTACTGTTCCCAGTCATCTTATCTCGGATGTGAAAGATGGTGACACCACAAGCAGAGCTCTGTCATGGATTCCAGGGGCTGAGTGAGGTGGTGAGGTGTAGTGGTCTACACCTTGCACTTTGGATCTGATCCGAGTTTGAATCCTGGCTCTGCTACTTGCCTTGGGCAAGTTTCTTCACTTTTGCAAGCAACAATTCTCTCCTGTGTAAATTGAGGAAAACAATTACACTTGATTCATAAGGCTTTTGTGAGTATTAAACCCAATAATGTGTGTAGCACCTTTAGCGTGGTTTGTGGTGCATAGTAGGTGTTTAATAATATAGCTATGGCTGGGCGCGGTGGCTCACACCTGTAATCCCAGCACTTTGGGAGGCCGAGGCGGGTGGATCACCTGAGGTCTGGAGTTCAAGACCAGCCTGGCCAACATGGCAAAACCCCATCTCTCCTAAAAATACAAAAAAAATTAGCCAGGTATGGTGGTGGGCGCCTATAATCCCAGCTACTTGGGAGGCTGAGGCAGGAGAATTACTTGAACCCAGGGGGCGGAGGTTGCAGTTAGCCAAGATTGGGCCACTTCACTCCAGCCTGGGCAAAAAAGTGAAACTCCGTCTCAAAAAAAAAAAAAAAAAAAAAGTAGCTATGTTTGTTGCTATTAGTATTATCATTATATCACACCTCACTATATAAGAGAGGTTAGCCCTATTTTTTCAAATGTTAGTAAAAAACACAGAAAATTTTTCCATAAAAATTTTAAATGTTCACAATAATACCTTCTCTCTACTCCAGTTCCTACCCATATACACCCCCACCATTTCACTTCCTCATCCCCTTTCTCCTCTTTGCCTTTCTTCACAATGACAAATGTTAACTTTTTTCAAAAGAAACAGGTTTTTCTGATAACCTATTCTCATCCTCTGCCTCCTTATTTGCTATTGTAAACAGATGCATGCATACACACACTCTCACACACACACGCACACATATTCCTCTCTCCCTGCAGCAAGAGAATCAAATCCAGGCCTCCTGCCTGGAACTGCAGAACATTACCATCAGGCTGGTCCATTAAATATCATTTGAAAGTCAATTTTATCCCGGAGTGGTAAGTAGTATGCGTGCTTCTGTCTTCATCTACCTTAATTAGGAAAAGCAATTTGCTGCACATTTCTTAAAAAAAAGAAAAAAAAAAGCTGATCAAATTTGAGCTCCTGATAGATTGAAACACAGTGTATGTTGTGGTGGTGATACAAAGATGTGAAATCACTTCCCACATCTAAATTATGGCTTGGTCTAAAAACAGTCTAGCCTTATGACTCTCGTGTTTTCTAAGTAACTTGTGCAATTGCCCATAATTATGGAAATAGGGGCCATCTCCTGAAAGCTAGCCCCTCCTCATTTTGTTTCCCAAACCGAGAATAGAAAACTCCATTTTGAGTCTATCATTGGAGATCTTTCCATTCCATCATATTTTCTGTGATTCGGTACCATTAACAATCTCAAGACCATTTTTGCACATCTACTTATGCCAAAATGGTTAGAGCAGCTGAGAAGCTACAGCTCCGTTGAAGGCGGGTCTCTGCTTTGCTCATTTGTTTCTTTTAACTAGCCCAGGCTAATTATAACTCACATGGGTACCTCTGACTTGACTTTTCCTGGTATATGAGGAGGGTGCCAGTGGCAACTTAGCTGGCACTCCAATGGCCTTGGAGTGTCTGGAGGGCTGCAGGGACAAGCCCATTGGAAGTCTTTGTGCTTGAGGAACTAAGGAGTATCCTAAGAGGGCACAACCCCTCAGAGAAGGATGAACCAGGGATGAAGCAGCCAGGCCTAAGGAGCGTGGCCTGGTAAGAGAGCTTTGGACTTTAGAAGGGAGGTGTGATTATGAGTACATGCCCTGTGGTCATTGGCATGCTAAACTGACCCCTGTGCAGCCTCTGAACTCCTGTTTGGGTCCTGGTGAGAGATGAACTGTCATTCTTGCACCACTCTCTATATTCCATTTGCCAGGAAGCAGCCAGATAACTACTTCCAAATCATAAATCAGATCACTCCTCTGCTTAAAAACCTTCTATGGCTTTCCACTCCACTTAGCAGTAAATAAAACTCCCCTTCTAAGAGCCTACAGAAAACCGACCTAAGCAGATTCTGCTGGCTTCTCTCCCACCTCATTTTCACCCCTTTGCCCTGAGTTTTCAACCACAGAGTCTTCTTTGTCTTCCTTAGCCAGGCCCGTTCTCACTCTACTGCCTACATATTTGCTATTTCTTCTGTCCTGATTACTCTGCCCTGGGGGATCTCTCTGTATCCTCCAGATCTCAATTTAAATATTACCTCCTCAAAGAGTCATTTTTCTGAGCCCTCTGTCTAAAGTGGCTGCTGTCTCATGCCCTCTCATGCACCAGTAACTCTCACGTATCATTCTCTTTTGTTTTACTCCTAGTCCTTATCACAGGCAAACATGATATTGCTTGCTTATTAATTTATTGTTTGTCTCTTACCTCTTGAGTATGGGGTCTGCCTTAGTTAGCTTCCATCTCAGAAGCAGAGCCTGAGACAAGGGTTTGGTGCAGGTTCTCTATCTGAGAAGATAGAGAGCCTTTAAGTATAATATTACAGAAATAAAGGGGTTTGATGTAGGAATCAGAGCTTACGCAAATATGGAAGGTTGCAGGGGAGTGAAGATCAAAGAGACTGAAGCTGGAAGGTCAGAGAAATGGCCCCCGATGACCTCAGCCTGCAGCAAAGCACTGAAATGGTTGGCTCTCAAAAGTTCTCTGGGAAATTATGTCACATCTGTCTTCTATAACTTTCTGAAAATATTAGCCTCTTGGCCTCTCCTAACTTCTGCCTTTCCAGTCTCACTTAGGTTCCTCTCATTGGCAAGATGTCTTGAAGTGTGTCTGGAACTGTTCACTGTAGCCATGTTGGGATCAGAAATGAGTCTGAATGGATATGAGGTGCCTGATACAGAGATACTGCCTGTCTTTTCATTTCTCTGCCCCAGACCCTGAAATAGCGCCTGGTGCACCATAGATACTCAATAAGTGCTTGCTGAGTGGCCGATTCACAAAAGGTCTGTAAATAAAAACTCACAGAGTTGTGTCATTCAATTTGAGAACCCAGCAGCATCCAAGCCACCTTGCTATGGGAACCCTTTAATAGAGGGTACCTCAAAAATCTAAGAGGCATTCACTATCTATTGTTCCAGACAGTTGGGCTCTGCCAGTGCCTCAAGGTTCCAGGCTTTAATGACTGTGCTCAGTGGATAGTAATAGAACAAATACGGCTAACAGCAAGGGGTGGTGGATAGACATAGAGATATCTGAGCAAACTTGTTCATGAGCACGTGTGAAACAACCCTGGGACCTCCTAGAACTGCTATGGATAGGGGGAGCGGTGACTAAAATGTCTGTTATTATTTGTAATATAAGTCCATCAGGACCATTGGCTTAGCCAGGAAAAACTCAAGTAATAACAATATCTGTAAGAAAATGTGTCATGAACATAGCACTCAAGGATGGGGCACATTGCTTAAAAGTTCAGAAACTCTTAGCGTAGGACCTACCCATGGAATTCCATTAACCAGTACAAAATTGTACTGGCTAGGAAGAGGGAGGAGGCTGTGAGTTTAACAGTGTTGTTCCTGCATCTGTTGATAATGTGGCCATGGAAGACAGCATGAATCCAGAGGCCTAGGGCCTGAAAGAAATCAAGTGGTGGAAAGTTGCATTAGAATTTAAATCAAACAGGGAAACCAAAGCATGAGTCATGTACAGGGCAGAGCATTAAAAAGCCCTGTACCTCTGTGTAGTAAGCATGAGCCTGCTGAGGTCTGGGGATTAGTTGATGAGATAGATGAGTGCTGTTCCATGAATTCCATAATGGAAATAGATGCTGTCCCAGAAGTTATTCAGATAAGATGTTTATAAACATCTATGTAGTGTACAGCTACTTTAATTCTCAGCTTTTACTTGAATCCTCCTGGGCATGAAGATGGCTCTTCATCATTTTGAATATGCTATTTCTATGTTCATTCATTCAACAAATATTCATTGAGACCCTACTATGTGCCAAGCAATTAGTTAAGCACTAAGGATGCACTGGTGAACAAAACAGAGCTTATATTACATATTTATCCAAAAGAAATAAAAGCATACATTCATACAAAGACCTATAGACATATGATCAAAGCAGCTTTATTTATAACAGACTAAAACAGCCCATCAACTGAAGAATGGATCAACTAGCTGTGGTACATCCATAAGACAGAATGACTCAGCAATAAAAGGAAACAAATTATCGGTAAATGCAATCACATGGATGAATCTTAAAAGGTATGCTAAGAAAGAAGCCAGGCACAAATGACTACACACTGCAATTTCATTGATATGACCCCATTCTGAAACAGGCAATATTATAGGAACAGAAAGTAGATCAGTGGTTGCCAGTGGCAATAGAGGATTGACTGCAAATGGGCAGAAAGTAACTTTTGGGATGTTGGAAGTGTTTTATATCTTGATTGTGGTGGCAGTTTTATGACCGAATACACTTATCAAACTCATTGAACTTTACTCTTCAATGTGGACTGAATGTTCAAAAGGCTGCGTATTACTGTATGTAAATCGTACCTTAATAAACATAACTTAAAAAAAACCATGATAGTCTATATTCTAGCAGGGTAACAGACACTAACGACTCAATATATAAGATGCATCAGACCCACTTGTGCCCCACAACACTTCCTGTCAGCCCACCTCTTATTTCACCTGCTGCTCCAGGGGACAGTCCCCTGCAAACTTGTGCTTGTCTCACATTCACAGCATCTCTCCTCAAGCATGCACTCTATGCATTGTTACTTTCAGCTCTGGGGCTTCTCCAACACCTTGGGGATTTTTGGCCCGCAGGCAAATGCAGCCTGGATGTGGGGTGCATTAATTACCAGGGGTAAGCTCAGCACTTCCGGCTGAAATTTCTAGGAGGCATTCTGTATACTTTTCAGGAGGTCTCAATGGAACTGAGCCCTCATGGCCCAAGTGGCAACATTATGAAAGTACCCTTGCATTGGCCATTGGCTTTTTCTCCTTCCCCGTCTCACTTTCCCCATTTCCTCACTCCTGCTTCATGGGATAACCTCCCCTAATAAACTATCTGCACTGGAGTCCTTCTCTGAGACTCTGTTTATTTATTTGTGATTTCAGGGACCGAAACTGAGACATATTATAATCTCAGATGATAGAAAGAGAAAACAAATAGAGGAGATAGAGAGATAATAATGCTACAACAGATAAGGTGAGGAAAGATAACTATGAAGTGAGGACTTCTGAGCAGAAACCTGAACTCAGCAAGGGAATGAGCAATGTGGCTTTTTAGGGGAAGAAAATTTGGGGCTGAGGAAGCAGTAAGCCTAAATATGGAACATTCTATAAATGTCAAAGAGTTCACTGTAGTTGGAGCTCAATGAGCAAATGATTAGGGCCTAGAGGTAGTAGGGCAAGGTCATGTAGGATTTCATAGGCTACAGAGGGGATTCTGGACTTCATCCTGAATGATTTAGAAACCGGTGGAGGGTTTTGAGCAGAGGAATAAAATGATCTAAGTGTTCAAAAAGACAATTCTGACCGTTGTGTTATGATGAAATTGTAGGGGTTATTGGTGGAAGTAGGGAGAACAGCCAGAAGTCTGTTGCAATAGTGCTGATAAAAAATGATGGTAGATGAAACCTTGGTGGTCATGGTAGTTTCTGCTGAAAAGTGGTGATCCTGGATAACTTTGCAATTATAACTGACAGAATTTGCTGATAGATTGAATGTAGAATATAAGAATAGGGAGAAGATTCAGGATCGATACCAAGATTTTTGTTTTGAGCTATCTAAAGAATGGTATCATTTATTGCACTGGTTTGGGTAAGGGGAATAAAGATCCTCGTTCAAGCCATGTTAAGTTTGAGGAGTGTAATCTAAGTAGAGATTGTTGAGGAATCAATTGGACATACAAGCTAGCAGGTCAGGACAGTTGCCAAGGCTAAAGAAATAAATTTGGGAACTGTCAGCAAATGGCTAATATTTAAGGCCCTGAGATTCAGGATGAGATCACCTAGGCAGCAAGAGTATACAGAGAAGAGAAGAGGTCCAAGGACTGAATGCTCCGTCATTTAGAGGTCAGGAAGATGAGGAGTAACCAGCAAAGGAGACTGATATGGTTTGGCTCTGTGTCCCCACCCAAACTGCATCTTGAATTGTAATCTCCAGATGTTAAGTGAGAAAGCTGGTGGGAGGTGATTGGATCATGGGGATGGCTTCCCCCATGCTGTTCTTGTGATAGTGAGTGAGTTCTCATGAGATCTGATGGTATAAATGGTAGTTTTCCCTGCACTCTCACACACTCACACTCTCTCCCGCTGCCTTGTGAAGAAGGTGCCTGCGTCCCTTTCTGCCATGATTGTAAGTTTCCTGAGGCCTCCCTAGCCATGTAGAGCTGTGAGTCAATTAAACTTCCTTTGTTTATAAATTACCCAATCTTGGGTGTTATCTTTATAGCAGTGTGAGAACGGACTAATACAGAGACTAAGAAGGGAAATCAACAAAAATAGGAGGAGATCCAAGAAGGGATGGTGTCTGGAAGGCCAAGAGAAGAAAACATTTCCAGGAGGAGAAATGATGCTGATGGGTCAAGTTAGGGAGAAGCCTGAAAATTAGTCTTGGACTTAATTGTAGGGACCATTGGTGATACTAAAAGTGAAGTTTCAGTGGGACAGTGAGGATGAAAGCCTTGTTAGAGTGAATGCAAGAAAGAAAAAAGGAGGAAGTAGAGCAAGTAGAAATAACTTCTGAGTTTTGCTGTAGAGGGGAGCAGAGGAACAAGGCAGTAAGTGGAGGCAGATATGGGGTCAAAGAATATTTTTATTTCTGTTTTTGTTGTGTTTTAGATTCATAATAAGAGTGAGTTTGTGTGCTGGTGGGCGTGTTTTAGCAGGATGGGCTAACTTCATGGCGCAGCAGCAGGCAGGAGGGAAGTCTCAGTAGGCTGGGAGGGGACAGGATCTGATTAACATACAGATTGCTTTGGCTTTAGAAAGGAGCATGGATAGTTCATCTACTATGACAGAAGAGAAGATGAAGTATATGATCACAGAGGCAGAGAGGCTGGGATATATGGTGGAGGATATGGAAGTTCTCTTCTGAATACTTTTGTTAGTGAAATAGGCAAGATCATCAGATAAAAGTGAAAATGAGAAAGGGAGTATTGAAGATTGGAGGAGAGAAGAAAAAGGGTGATAGAGTTATTTTAGAGACTGAAAGGATAGACTGACTAGAGAAGTGTAGTAGGACTCTAGGCGGCATTACAGACCTACTTCAAGTTTGTGGTCATGAATTTAAAGTGAGACCAGTCATAATGGAGCTGCCTCAACTCCTTGCTTGCCGGTGCCAAGGAAGTGGAAAGGTGGATTTAAACAGCATAGGGATGTGAAGGTAGGAGAAAGAGGTGAGGGAATTGAGGTGGTTGAAATGGTAGGAAAGGGAGTGGGTGTAATGATGGGATCAAAGCCAGGTAAGAAGGGAAGCAGAAGCAAAGCTACCAAAGGGGTTAAGGGGAGTGAAAAGCTGGTAGGATCAGTGGATAAGAACTCCCAATGAGATTCAAGAATCGTTGGAGTTGAGAGACGACAGAGTAATATGGAAAGCTAGAAAGTGGTAATTGGAAAGTGGGAAACTTGAAACTGAGATATGTTGGGAATGCAGTCACTGGTGATGACAGGTCTAGAGTGTGACCTTGCTGAGTGGCTGAGGTAGGGCAGAGACACAATTGTTGGAGGAGAAAAGGTCAAAGATCTGAGAAGCTGGAGAGTTGAAAGGATCAACTCTGTTGGAGTTGTGGTCATGAATTTGACCACTAGAATTATGATAGTGCCAGTGGTGGAGGAAGTCATGAACCAGGTGCTTAAATATTTAAGAAACGAGGAGAAAGGGGTGACTGGAAGATGTATGACAGCAGCAAGGCATTTTGCATACTCTACCTGTGATGTTCATTCTTTTGGTTTGTGGATTTTTTGTTCAACCCCTTCCCACCCTTTTCCCAACTAATTATGCTGTGAGCTCATGGAAGGAAGGGACTATGTTGTTATCTTTTTTTGGCAGGTAAGCTAGTGCTTAGACCAGAGGTGTTGGTTACTTGATTGGCAGAGGGAGCAGGACCTTCTTTCCTAGTCCTTTTTCTAGAATTTTTAAAATACCAGACATCTGTCCAGATGCATTTCAGCCCATGTAGCAACTGCCCTTGTAGCAACTACATTTCTAAAGATAGCACAGCCAAGTTAACTCCACGTTACCAGTTATTTTTAGGGCACAGTCAGTGCCAAGTCTTGAAGTTGAGGAAATAATTTCTTCAAATCTACATAACTGTGGCCAAAGGTTAGGCTTTAGTAAAGCTGTGAAGCAGTCAATGTTGTTTCAAATGCTTTTTAATCTCACTGTATGCAAACTGTAGCACCCAGTTCCCCACTCCTTTATTTCCCCTAATCAGAGCTTTTCAAGAATGACCTGTTAATTCCTGGTCTTCGCCCTGACTAATTAAACCAGCATCACTGGGACAAGGCCCAGGAATCGGCATATTCAATGCTTGTCAGGCATTTCAGTGGGCCATTTGAGAAGCCCTGAACTAAAATAGTGAGTGGTAAGGTTGGACCTCTCCCAAGTGTTTTCATATTTTAAAAGTGACCTCTTTAAGGGGACAACACTGTCAAGTCCAAAGGAGCCCATTTTGGCTGGGTGCAATGGCTCATGCCTGTAATCCCAGCACTTTGGGAGGCCGAGGCAGACAGATCACTTGAGGCCAGGAGTCTGAGACCAGCCTGGCCAATATGGTGAAACCCCATCTCTACTAAAAATACAAAAATAAGCCGGATGTTAGTGGCGTGCACCTGTCATCTCAGCTACTCGGGTGGTTGGAGCACAAGAATCACTTGAACCTGGGAGGCAGATGTTGCAGTGAGCCAAGATCATGCTGCTGCACTCCAGCCTGGGAGACAGGACTCTGTCTCAAAAAAAAAAAAAAAAAAAAAAAAGAGCCAATCTCTAATGGAACTTGGGGCACCTGTCAGGATACTATTAAGCAGCAGAGGGCTGGTCTGCAGCTGTTAAATTTTATAAGTCAAGATTAAGGTAGAGAAAGAGATGCTACCAGGTGTACCATGCCTGGCCTTCATGAACTGTGATTATGATGCTCACTCAAGTTTGAGAACCACTGTTCTTCCAACTTGTGAGTCTGAGCAATGGGGGGCCCCTTCCCATGCGACTGAGCTCAAGGTAGGTTGATCTCACTCACTCTGTGGATGTACAATGCTCCCTATGCATGGTAATCTGGGATGTGGAAGAGGTCCCTTGCTCTGATTACTGTGCCAGGCTGCGTGGCTGCAATGGTGTCTGTATCTTTTCTGACACCACTCTGATAGGTAGTTGGACAAAGACTGTTGCATAAACAATAGCTCTTCCTCTCACTCCAACATCCTAAGGTCTCCTCTATGATTGGTCACCCCACGTTTACTCTCAAAGCAGGTCTAGGGTAATACACTCTGATGTGTCTATACAGCAAACCATTTGTTCTGACAAGGGAGGGTTGCCTCCTGATGAGCTTCATTAACATTCACCTGTTGGTTTGGATTTCAATGCTAAAAGCTATAGGCTAACACCTCCCAGGTATTGCCAGGGCTATCCCACTACAGCATTAAAGAATGTCACTAATTTAAACAGACACTTAAGTAACATCAAAGTAGCAGTGTCCATCTTATGCAAAGTCACATACAAATGATTTGGAATTACTTCCCTCCCTGCCTCTTTCATTAGTCCAGAAAATAGGGGTTTGATTGAATTACACAGGAGTCTTACATTGGCTGTTGATTATTTTTCAACTTGTTCTATTATTTAAAAGTAATAGAGATTGCACAGTTTTATATGATCTGATTTTTATTCAGATTTGTAAGTCATTCACATCAAATTAAAATTCCTATGGGCCCTTTAAAATACCTTGAATTAAAGTTTATTATTTAATAACTAAAGGGTACAGAGGGAATGTGAACTGACTTACTGAATCTTCAGTGATATGGAAATTTCCAGAAGATTCACAGCTTCTCCAAATTAACATTTCCTCTATTTAGCAGACAGCGTGGTGATGGGGGGAGGATCCAGGTCTGTAAACCACAATACCTGCATTTCAGTAGGCTTTGCTGAAAGTGAGTTAGTACAAAGAAAAGAACTAGAATACTTGGTCACTGTCCTTAAAGGACTTAGAAAACCAGAGGACAGACAGAAGGGAAAAGGAGGAAAAAATTAAATGTGTAAAAGGCTGGTAGTTTTAAGAAAGTCACAGTGAATACAAACTCCTGTTCCAGCACAATGTCCAGTTCTAGGGAAAAGATCTTCCTCGGTCCTTTCCCTCCTCCTTGTTTACTTCCTTCCCTCCTCCTCCTTTCTCTTTTTATTCTTCCCCCACCATCCCTTTATCAATGAATCTATATAACTGAGCAGGCATTCATTAAACTTCTCTTGGTCCCGGAAGTGTGGGAAGTGCCATCTATCCTCAGACCAGAGCTAGAAGGACCTCTGCCTGGGGCCTGGGGGTTTCAGACCCTTGCTACTGAAAGTGTGGTCCATGGACCAGCAGCATCAGCATCACCTGGGAGCTTTATAAAATGCAGACCTTGAGCACCACCCCAGATTTAAGGCATCAGAATCTTCATTTTAACAAGATCCCCAGGTGATTCTTGTGCACATTAAAGTTTGAAAAGTGCAGTCAGTAAGTCCTCCCTTGACATAATGGATTGATTTTTGGAAACCGTGACTTTAAGTGAAATGATGTATAATGAAACCAATTTTCCCATAGGCTAATGATATAAATGAGAGTTAAGTTCCTGTGGCATGTCACAAAAACATCACCAAATTTGTAAATAAAGACCAAAATTGAAATAAATGTAAGCCACACATACATTTAAGAGCGATTAATTAAAACACGTAGGATAATTATTTACCTACTTATTCCAGTTCAGGGTCATGGGTGGCTAGTGCCTATGCTGGCAGCCGAGGGTGCCAGGTGGGAACCCACTCTTGACAGGACGCCATCCCATTGCAGGGTGCACTCACATATCCACAACTCACTCACTGGGACCATTTAGACACAGCAGTTCACCCAACATACACAACTTAGGGATGTGGGAGGAAATCAGAGTGCCCAGGGAAGACCCAAGCAGACATGGGAATAATGTCCACACGGACAGTGGCCCCAGCCAGGAATTTTTTTTTCTTCTCACTAACACTATAATAAAAGGACATTGAATGAAACAATCTTTTAAAAAATTTATTATTTTTGAAACAGAGTCTCACTCTGTCTCCCAGGCTGGAGCACAGTGGCGCAATCACAGCTCACTACAGCCTTGACCGTCCCTGCTCAAGCAGTCCTCCTGCCTTAGCCTCCTGAGTAGCTGGGACTACACCCTCAGCCTCCCAAGTAGCCTGGGACTACAGGCACATGCACCATGCCTGGCTAATTTTCATATATATGAAAATTATTATATATATATGTGTGTGTGTATATACATGTGTGTGCATATATGTGTGTGTGTGTATATATATATATATATATTATATATATATATATATTTTTTTTGTAGAGATGGGGTTTCACCATGTTGGCCAGGCTGGTCTCAAATTCCTGGGCTCAAGCCATCCTCCTGCCTCAGCCTCCGAAAGTGCTGGCATTATAGACATGAGCCACCTTGCCCAGCCCAACAAAACAACATTATTTAACGACTTGCTCTACTATATTAGAGGCCCTTTCTCCAACTGCACCACTCTCTGCCAAGCAAGATTCTGAAAAGTCAAGGGATGTGCCCACCTTTGATAATACCCTCTGGATTCCTGGACCCCTAAATTTCTTGCCTACAAGTCCTGAGCCTGCTTGTGGGGCCTACAATGAACTGACTGTACAGCCAGTTCCCCTCAGTCTGCAGGGTGGGTGTGTCTGTTTAGAGGGCAGAACATGGAGGTCTGTGGAAGGAACTTGGTGAGGCAGCTGAGATAGCCACATACATGGGCCACCAGGCTCACTCAGTGCAGGATGGACCTGCAGGGGGTGAAGGGTGAAAGGGGATGGCTGAATGTCAGCTCTCTCTCTCTCTCTCTCTTTCTCTCTCTCCCTTTGCTCCTCCAAATTCCAGTGTGAGACTCCAAAGAGTCACCAAACTCTAAATGCACACCTGGCCTTCCAAATTGTTCTGACAGATTATTAGGCAAGATAGAAGGAAATAACTTTTTTTTTATTTAAGCGTTTGTTAGCTTGATATATAACTTTTAAACATTCACACATATGGTATGTAGGCCTCTGTTTGTACTCTTGGCTCAGTCCTGCAGATGTTAAGGGCGAGCCTGCTCCTGGTGAGATGCAAAGACATCTGAGGCTTTCATGTTTTCCAAGACAGCATGCCCCTCTTTGCCTTCCGGAGATTCAAAGCTAGAGTGGCTGTGCCGCGTCTTGCCTGCCTAGCTCCCTCCCTAAAGCTGCATTCCTTTGTGTGCTTGAAGACATGGCCTTCTGTTTAGATTGCCTTTAGGATTTCCTTATAGGAGCTATTTGTCCAGCCTTTAACAAACCTTCCTCTGGCTTCTCTTCGATTGCTCCATATCGCTCTTTTTGGGTTCAAGCTTGTAATAGAAGTAGCATTCTATCATAAGCACCTGCCCAATGCAGGGTATAGAACCCAGGGCCTCTAACTCAGCACCCAGCATCTTGGGCCTGATCCCCAAAATTACAATTTGCTAAAGGCAAGGCCCAGGGGTCTGCATTTTTAGCAAACACCCTGGTGACTTTGATGCTGGTGGTTGGCAGGCCACACTTGGAGAAATCTTAGTATGGAGGGAGGGTGGCCTCGCAGTCCCTGTGTTGCCTAGTTCCATTTATATCCTAGGTCCTGACTGCCAATTAGCTGTACAGACACTGGTGACTCACAAGTGGCTAGGAGCTCATGAAATCCCCTGCAGTGAATTGAACTAATATTTATTAGGCATCAGCTCTACATGGAGGAATGTCGTAGGCACTGGGAACCCACTAAAGGATGAGACATGGCTCCAGTCATGAGGAGCTTGGACTCCTTTTCTGTCTATTTACACTAAGTCAGGACTGTCATTAATGTAATTTAGGAATATCTGTTTTGTTTTGTGAGTAGTCCTAGGTTGGAGAGGAAATAGGCACAAGACAATACAGAGGAAAGATGCAATATCTAATGGTGAAAGAGGATGTACTGACTGTATCTATAGTTACAAAATAAAACATTCTAACAATCCCAACGGCAATTATAATATATCTGTCTTTATCAAAAACCATCCATTAAAAAAAAAAAACAAAGACAAAAAAACAAGCCACCAAAAGTGGAACTTTTGAGTTCTTGTGAAAGAATTTTAAAAAAGACTTTCAAGGAGCTATTACTAAGTCTGTACAGCCACACAGTTACGTGATACATGGGAAAATATCTATTTAGATTTCTTATCTGAATAAGAAGGAAACCTTTTTTGTTTCTTTTTAGCCTGGAATTGCCGAACTTGATTATCTGTGTTGTATCCAAAACTCAAGGTAATCACTTGGCCCCAGCCTTCGATATAGCTGGGGTGTGGAATTAGAGATACAAGCAGTATTGTTTTTGTTAAATTCCATGCATAGCCTCTGAAGCCTAGCACAGTGGCTGGCATCCCTGGACAGAGCACAGAAACCCACCTGGACACTGTTGTCAAGGTTTCTCTCACACAGTTCACTGAGGAAGTTGAGAGCCTCTGAGGGCGTTTGTTAACTAAATGCCCTTTAGTCATGAGGTTTATTGAGACTGCTTTTAAGATATATTTGGGGAATTCATGGAATATCTATTTTTTTAACACCCTCCATGCCTACCACACCCATCAGTCCCTGACTTCTATCTCAGAAAAAACAAAGCTGTGTTTATGATTTATTATCAGGCCGGAGCTAATGATTACAGACCCCTCCCAGGCTGCGTCTGGGGAGTAGGGATTCTGTCTGTGCTCACTAGGTGCTTGTGGGGAGGATACATTTCTCACCTAAACTGTGGGAGATCCTCTGCCTTTGCCTGAGAATGACCCAACTGCTTGATTCTCCACTCACTACTCACTCCCTCCCACTGCCTTTCTTACCTTTATTCAATATGCAGAAGATACCCAAGTGGTCTTAGATTAAAATTCTGAGCCCCCAAAGCAGATTTCAGAAAGGAACATCATCATGCTTTTGGGATTGTGAAATAAAGCCACACTGGACCTCCACGCAGAGGAACTCTGTAGGTGATCCACATGGTTCATTGCACCAATCATATTCCCTGGCATTTCAACTGTGGGACCACTCAAAGCAGCCCCAAGCCTGGTATTTCTCTCTTTTGTCCTCCATTGGAGAGCATGGTTGTGCCAAGGCTCTCTAGCCAGGACAGCCCATCCTCAGGCCACCCAGCTCCGTGAGTGAGTTCCCTGCACAGCCTGTGACTGACTCACCGATGCAGTGGGGCTGATCTTCACATGGCACCCCAAGCAGCCTTTTCCAGTTCACATCTGCCAACAAGGCAGCCAAGGGGGTGGTTTAGGAAGTAGAGAAAAGGTGAAAAGGCAGCGGAGTGAGCCGGCTGTCCTGTGTCTCCTCTTTTTCCTGCCCCCAGTGACTTGCATTTTCTCTGAGACAGCTGCCATTCTAGTCTCCCAGCCATTCTTAGGAAGAGACGTGCCTGGCTCTGGGAAGAGGCAACTTCTCTGCATGTCAGAGGTAAGGGGAATCATGTGACATGTAGATGGGGGAAGAGTGGGAGTTAGGGGTGGGAGAGGGCCCAATCTAAAGTCAACAAAAATCCTATTTTTCTTCCCTTAACTTTACACTCTGTTGTTTTCCCAGGCTGTGTATTATCTGCACACACACACACACACACAGACACACACAATGCAGGAATTCTCTCCACAGTGCCCCTTGTTGATGGCTATCCGGACACCTGCCTTAAATACTTCCAATGATGAGGCTCACTCTCTTCTGAGGCTGCCCTTTAAAGTCCACTATACAAATATCCCAGATACCCACTTGTATGCTACAGGTTCAATGTTGCGAACTCAGCCAGACCAGGCCCTCTGAGGACCACAGGTTTAGACCAAAATGGTTTTGGCCTTTAAAATGAAATCATGAACTCAGTTGCCTTCCGGGTCCACAACTCCCTGGCTTTGGACAGCTGTTAATTCTCAAGGAGCCTCATGCTGGGTCTTTGTATGTTTAATGTAAACAACACCATTGTGTTTCAAATTCTGTTACAACTACCTTTGCTTCCTGTATTTGCTGAAAGTGGTGTTCTTGTTTTTGTTTTTAGTGGGAGTAGGGAGTCAAACTAGCCTAGGTGAAAAGTTTCTAAGTAACTCTGAATAAAGAAGTGCATTTTTCAAATGAAATGAAGGTACATGGAAGTTGGAATCATACAAAGGACATTGGACTTGAATTTGTCCTTAGATACTTAGAGACTGCAATACCTTTTCGCTGTTTTATGTTTAATTTTCTTCTGGTGTTTGTTTTGCTCCACTCTCCTGGAGGCTATTCAGCTGTTTTTTACTATGGTTCTGAGGACATTTCTGTTGCAAAAATTTATCAGCTAGGACCCTTTGCAAGTGTTTAAAAACCCAACTCCAACTGTCTTAAGGGGTAGTTAGAGAAAGAGTGCTGGTTTGCATAGTCGAGAAGTTCAGGGTAGATGCCGGCTTTAGGTAAGGCTTGATCCAGGGACTCTCGTGCTGTCACCAAGACCCATTTCTGTCCATCTGGAGATTCAGCCTGACTCTTCTCCTTCAACTGGCTTTCTTCTCAGACTTCACAAGGCAACAGGGCACTGGCAATAACGTCTCATTATTTTCTCATTTTAAATTCTGCTAGTCCAATCAGAGGGAAGCTACCAGACAGGAGCTACCAGAAAATAACTCCCTTTCTCTTTCTTTTTTTCACACCCTGATATGAGAGGTTAAGCCCTGCCTAGATCATTTGGACTTAAGATCAAGGGAAGAATCTGTGTCCAGATAAAAATCTGGGTTGTTGTTGGAAGAGAGGGTAACGGGTACTGAGAGACAAACAGAGAATGTCCATAAGAGAGACAGCCATCAGTTTTCTTCTTGGATGCTGTCACCCCCTCAGTAGGACGCATATGTAAATATACATAAGAAACAGCCAGTATTGGCAGCTACAGCTTCAAATAAAACAGGGACAAATCAGGAGCTTTTTTGGAATGGAACACCAAGAGGAATTTCAAAATCAGTGACAATACTAAGAGGGTGATGGAGGAAATTCCACTCTGGGTGGTGGGAGGAGGAGAAAAATGAGGAGAATCAGAGAACACAGTTCAAGTTGTTTGGCCATAGTATCCTCCAATACTATATAATAATATGAATAGCAATCCTTTGCAATAATGTGTATTATGACTTCAGAAACTACCTAGGTACTTTACACGTATTAATGCATTTGACTCTCACAATAACCCTGTGAAGTCAAAACAATTAATATTGTAATCATCCCCATTTTACAGATAAGTAAATCAAGGACCAGAGAGGTTAAACAACTTGCCCAAGATCACAGAACCAATAAGTGGCAGTGCTGGGATTTAAATCTTGGTGGCTCTTAACTCCCCGTATTATAGTGTCTCCAGTGTATGAAATGAATGCACAGAAATGGCAATACTCTGGTGGCCCTAGGGACAGAAACATGGCTAAGAGAGTGCTTGAGTCATTCTCTAAAGCTGGCAGCCTCAAGGACATAGGAGGATGAGGAACAAGGGAAGGAAAGTTCACTTCTTCATTATAGAAGTAAAAAGGGGATAATTATGTCCCACACAGCACAATAAAGTATCAAGACTACAGACTACAGTAGAGTAGGTGAAATGTAGGGTGTGGATTAGCAATCAGAAGCCCTGGGTTCTTTGCCAGGTCAACCACTAACTCATAGTGCAACTGTGGACAGGTCACTTAACCTCTCTGTGCCTCAGTTTTCCCTTCTGTGAATAAGGATGACTGTTGTCTTGCCTCCCTTCTTTTATCATTATGGAGATTAGACAAGATAATGTGAGATGAAACACTTTGTATAGAGAACTCATAATTATGCTTTCTATAGGCACTTAAAAGCTTATTTGCAGTAATTTATGACATTGCCATTGAGGTACTTTTATTTCTAAAAAGCCTATTTTTCTAAAGGATATTATATAGCATCTTCTAGAAATAACTTACCTTTTTAAAATTATATGTTCCATGTAGATAATTTAAAAAACAAAGATGAATACAAAGGAGAAAACAATGAAATCACCCAGAAAAATCTACTCAACATTATTTTTTCAGTTGATTTTCTATGCCTGTCTATGCTTTTTTTAAAGCGAATAATGTTTCAATCTAATATTTTTTCTTACATACATACACTCTTTATTTTTTGCTATCTACTTTTTTCCATTTAATGCATTATGAATATATTTCCTTGTCATTAATCTTTTGCAACAGTGATTTCCAAATTTTCTGACCAGGATCTGTAATAAAAAAATTTATATTGCTACCCAGTAGACACACATACATAAACACACATTTGCCCAATAGTTATCCTTATAATATATTGTGTATTCTGATATTTTCGATTCTATTTTATAATGAATTAGTATATAAGAGAATACACTATTTCATGATTCACTACTTGATTACATGAGCCACAGACAGATCATATTTTGTAGTTTGAAAAATATTAACCCACAACATCTATTTTGTTGGTTAGATGATAGCCCATTGTAGAGATTTGCCATAATTATTGAACAAATCTCCAATTGTTGGACTTTCTTATTATTTCCAATATTTTGACATTCATTCTTTTGTTTATTAAATCATTAAACCAATATGTATTAAGTGTTTACTACATGCCAGGCACTATTCTAGTTGCTGAGGACACAGAGGTGAACTAGATATATTTGGTCCCTACAGTTAATGCACTTGTATCCTATGGAGCACAGGGAGACAGACAATACGCACATCTAGAGACCAGGAAATCCCAGGAGACTGTGATAAGAATTGATGGAGTGGGGTTACTTTAAGTGATGGTTGGGAGCTCTCTGAGGGCTGGCATTTAAGCTGACACTATAGTAACAAGAAGATATTGTTGAAGTAATTCTTGTGAAAATCCGGGGTAAGAGAATCTGGGCTGGGAGAACAGCTAGCAGAAAGGTCCTAAGGTCGTTGAGAGCTTGGCACATTTGAGGATCAGAAGGATGGCCTGTGTGACTTGAGAACAGTGAAGAAGGGGGAGTGGCCATAAGAGATTAGTCTGGAGAAGTTGTTAGAGGGTAGATCATCCAGAACTTTCTATTACAAACATACTCCATCTTTGCTTACAACCGCAGTTAGGTAATGAGGAAAAAGTTCAAGAAGTGTCCTGAACAGCAGCAGCTGTGGGTGGGGAATGTTGGATGTCTGGGAGACTGAGAGCTGGCCCAATTTTTTGAATGAAGGCCTCTGTGCTAAAGAGGATCTAAGGTTTTTTGGAGGAGCATGGCCCTGGCACAACACTTTGTCCTTTTCCAAGTAGGTCCTTCATAGGGGATTTAAGCAATAGAGTATTTTGTTTTAAATTCTGAGCTATTATTTTTTAAAATTTGTATTTTCAATAGCTTTAGGGGTACAAGTGGCTTTTGGTTACATGGATGAATTGTGTAGTGTGAAGTCTGGGCTTTAGGAGTGCCCATCATCCAAATAGTGTACATTGTACCCAATAGGTAATCTTTCATCCCTTATGCCCCATCTAGCCTCCCCCATTCTGAGTCTTCAATGTCCACTATACTATGTATGCCTTTGCATACCCATTGATTAGCTCCCACTTATAAGTGAGAACATGCAGTATTTGGTTTTCCATTCTTGAGTTACTTCTTGCTGCAAAAGAGATTATTTTGTTCTTTTTTAAGGCTGAGTAGTATTCCATGTGTGTGTATATGAATATATATGAATATATGAATATATATGTATATATATGAATGTATATATATATATATGTATGAAACTGGATCCCTATGTATATACCACATGTTCTTTATCCACTCATTGTTTGATGGGCACTGAGGTTGATTTCATATCTTTGAAATTGTGAATTGTGCTGTGATAAACATGTGTGCAGGCATCTTTTTCATAGAATTGACTTCTTTTCCTTTGGGTAGACATCCAATAGTGAGATTACTGGATCTAATGGTAGATATACTTTTAGTTCTTTCAGAAATCTCCATGCTGTTTTCCATAAAGGTTGTACTAATTTACATTCCCACCGTCAGTGTATAAGCGTGCCCTTTACACTGCATCCACACCAACATCTACTGTTTTTTTTGCTTTTGAACAATAGCCATTCTTACTGGGGTAAGGTGGTATCTCATTGTGGTTTTAATTTGCATTTCCCTGATGACTAGTGATATTGAGCATTTTTTTCACATGTCTGTTGGTCATTTGTATACCTTCTTTGAGAAATGTCTGTTCATGTCATTTGCCTACCTTTTTTTTTTTTTTGAGAGACAGAGTCTTGCTCTGTTGCCCAGGCTGGAGTGCAGTGGTGCGATCTTGGCTCACTGCAAGCTCTGCCTCCCGGGTTCATGCCATTCTCTGACCTCAGCCTCCCGAGTAGCTGGGACTACAGGCGCCCACCACCACACCTGGCTAATTTTTTGTATTTTTAGTAGAGATGGGGTTTCACTGTGTTAGCCAGGATGGTCTCGATCTTGTGACCTCATGATCTGCCCGCCTTGGCCTCCCAAAGTGCTGGGATTACAGGCTTGAGCCACCGTGCCCGGCCATTTGCCCACTTTTTAATAGAATCATTTGTTTTTTTCTTGCAGATTTGTTTGAGTTTTTTGCAGATTCTGGATATCAATCCTTTGTCAGATAGACAGTTTGCAAGTATTTTCTCCCATTCTGTAGATTGTGTATTTACTCTGTTTATTATTTATTTTGCTGTGCAGAAGCTTTTTAGTTTAATTAAGTACTATTTATTTATTTTTGTTTTGTTTCATTTGCTTTTGGGATCTTAGTTGTAAATTCGTTACCTAGGCCAATATCCAAGACTTTTCCCTTGTTATCTTACAGAATTTGTATGGTTTTGGGACTTAAGATTAAAGTATTTATTCCATCTTGGGTTAATTTTTGTATACATTTGGCTATCCAATTTTCCCATCTCCATTTATTGAATAGGGTGTCCTTTTCCCAGTTTATGTTTTTGTTGGCTTTGTCGAAGATCAGTTTTTTGTAAGTATTTGGCTTTATTTCTGGGTTCTCTATTTTGTTCCATTGCTCTATATGTCTCCTTTTATATCAGTAGTGTGATGTTTTGCTTACTATAGCCTTGTAGTATAATGTGAAATTGGGTAATGTGATGCCTCCAGATTTGTTCTTTTTGCTGAGGATTGCTATGGCTATTTGGGCTCTTTTTGGTTCCATATGAATTTTAGGATTTTTTTTCTATTCTGTGAAACACGATGTTTGTATTTTGATAGAAATTACATTGAACTATAGATTGATTTGGGCAGTACAATTATTTTCACAATATTGATTCTTCCAACCCATGAGCATGGGATGTATTTCCATTTGTTTGTTTCATCTATGATTATTTTCATTAGTGTTTTGTAGTTCTTCCCGTAAAGATCTTACAATTTCTTGGTTAATTATGTTCTTAGGTAGTTTATTTTTTTGCAGCTATTGTAAATGGGATTGAGTTCTTGATTTGATTCTCAGCTTGATAATTATTGTTGTGTAGCAGTGCTACAGATTTGTGTGCATTGACTTTGTAACCCGAGACTTGCAATAAGGTTTTTGCTAATTTACTGCCTGGTGCTCAACACCTAGGGCAAGGCTTGACACATAGTAGGTGTTCAATACATGTCTGTGAAGCAAACAAATGAATACGTGGACATCCCCCAGGCCTAAAGGCAAAGGACAGTGGTAATTTCTGACAAATCATTATTGCACATTCAAGTTTTTCAAATGTGACTGTCTATTCTCATGCAAACAGAGAAGAAAGGACTTTCATGTGATGAAGAAGAAGAGAGCATTTCTTTCAGCTCCTCTTTGGTAAAGTCACAAATAATCTCTCAAAAGCCACTATGTATTTATTTGGTCTTTTTTTTTTTCTTTAATGAAATGCCATGACGCTTCACCAGCTGCTTTTTGCAATGAAAAAAGATAACACATTGGGATTACCAGGAACAGATGTTGAAGAGGCCTAGAAATCTGATTTTTCCACATCAGGGACCCTGTTGTGTGCTGAAATAAATTAACAGGGTTATTGGAAGCTAGATTGTTGGTTTCTTTGAGATTGCTTATTGCCTTGAAGAAGGGAGGGTGGGGAATGCCATCATAGGACAGCGCTGGAGGAGCCTCCAAAGGAAGCCTTTGCCTGCCAGGGTCTCCCTGCTGCTCTGGCACTAGCTCCATGTGATACAGCTTTCCCCTACTCTGCGTGCTCATCCTCATCATAAACCCATGCCCTCGGTAAACTTGAATGGGGCAAGACAGACACATTTTATTCTGGTGCTTAATGAATGCCTCTCTTGACTTTTTTTTTGTCTTCTGAGTAAATGGCCTGGGCCTGGTGCTTTGAGATACAAAAACCATTTCAGTAATCCATATAGGGCAAAATATGTGGAATAAGGAGAGATCTCTGAGAGATCAACCAAATACCTCCCTAAGGAATTTGAACTCACAAGTGTGGTCACTGGGTAAGAAAACTGCTTTGATCTTCATTGATATAATTTTCCTTGTGGAAAGAAAGAGACATTCTATCTATGTGGGAAGATTTTCTTTCCCTTTTAACAAGATTGTTCCTCTGTCATTTCTTCAGCTTTTAATTGAAGCATAATGTCCATACTGGAAGTGCACAAATCATAACCGTACAATTTGATAGATTCACATAAAGCCAACACAGCCATGGAACTACCACCTAGATCATGAGAGTGAATGTGACCGGCACTCTGGTCCTTTCCCCTCGTGCCCCTTTCCAGTCACCTCCCCCACGAAGGGTGGCCACTATCTTGTCTTCTAATACAATAGATGCGTTTTGTCTAGTTTTGAACTTAATATGAGTGGAATCATGTAGCATACACTTTTTTGTGTCCAGCTTCTTTAATTCAACACATTTGTGAAATTCATCTATATTGTTATGTATCGTTGTAGTTCAGTTATTCTCATTGCCATAGAGTCATACATTGAATGCATTTACCACAGTTTATCCTTCTTACTTTTGATGGGTATCTGGGTAGTTTCTAGTTTCTTTTACAGTTATAGCTAATGTTGCTTTAAACATTTCTTTCCATGAGCCTATGTACCCATTTCTGTTGGGTATATTCCTAGGAGAGAAATTGCTGGGTCATGGGTTTGTGTATATCCCACTTCAGTAGATGCTGCCAAACAGTTCTCCAAAGTGGTGGCACCAATTCACACTCCCACTGGCAGTGCACAAGAGCTCTGGGCTTCATTATTTTGCTGTTGTATCGTCCTCCCCTATGCCTCTATCTTGGGTAACTTTCAGCCACCGCCACTGTGAATATCTGAGTGTGCCTTGGCAGGATTTCACTTGAAAAAGGCTGTTCTCTGGAACTGTCTTTCCTACTTTCTCTTAAGTACTTTCTGTAGCCACAGAAGTGCAGACCGCTTAGCATCTGCTCAAGTACAAAACTGATCTTTACATAATGCTGGCTGGGATTGGGGGAAGTGCAACTAGAAGAAACCATTCTAGTCATTGAGCTTTGTTTTTTGGAATTATAGTCTTAAAATGTCTCTAATTCCCTGGATGTTAATGCTTGTGGAAGGAATAAGTGAGAGTTAAACTTCCCTTCTGAAAAAGAACATAAGCAGGTATTAAAAGAGAGTTATGAGAATCAGTAAGAATTATAGTTAAGGGCGGGACTGCCTGGATTCAAATCGTGGCTCCATCACTTACCGTGTGACTTTAGGCAAATTACTTGAAATCTCTGCTTCAGTTGCCTCAGCTGCCAAGCAGAGAGAATAGTAACATCTATGTCATAGAGGTAGATTTGTGAGGACTAAATGGATTAATACATGTGTAGCTCTTGGAAGAATGCCTGTCATGTGGTAAGTACTATGTGAGTGTTAGCTGTAATGCCTATCTTAAGTCTTGAACCCTAGAAGCAGTTCCTGTGATGCCACAGAGTCATACATTGGGTACATATACCTACGCTGAAACTAATAGAAGTGTGAATTGGTGCACCCACTTTGAAGAACTGTTTGGCAGCATTCATTAAAGTGGGATATATACAAATCTATGACCTAGCAATTTCATTCCTAGGAATATACCCAACAGAAATGGGTACATAGGCACACGGAAAGAAATGTTTAAAGCAGCATTAGCTATAACTGTAAAAGAAACTGGAAACTACCCAAATGCCCATCAAAAGTCAGAAGAATAAACTGTCTTGTTCAAGTTCAGTTGAAAGAGTATTCTCAGGAGGGGGAAGGCAGGAAGCAGGACAGGGCATAGGAAGGAGCTAAGGATGTGGTTGAGCTGGAGCCCAGCTTTAACCTGATTCCAGGGTGGTTCTTGGAGCATAAATGACACCAGAGTTATCTTACCATGAAGCAAGGGGGTTGACTTTTTATACTGTTATGTCGGTCAGTCATTGGCTATGAGATGCTGGGGCTGGGGCACTTTGGACTGGGGACTCAGTTCCTGTTAGCTGAGGACAATCCTCCAGAGAAGGCTGCAGCTGTAAGCTCTTAGCAGTCGACAGCTCACAGCAGCTGGAAGCTGGGTGCACCTGCCAAAAAGGGGATCTGGGCAGGGCAACAACACTGTTTATTTTTCATAGCCAGGTTTTTATTGTAGTGACATCAGAAGAACTGTAAGGCCAATGATAAAGAAAGTCTTTCAGAGGTAAGGCACATAGCTTCCTGGGCATTCTTTTTCAGGAGCAGGAATGTCCACATGTGCTCACGAGCCCGATAAGTCTGTACCTGCAGATGAGTGATGAGCTCGTGAATGTACCTGCTCCTCCAACAGCAGTTGCCTCTGTATAAGCTTAAAGCATTAAGGCTCCCCTTGTCATCATGTTCCTTCCACTCAAGCGGCCCCTCCCTTAGCCCTGCTTCTTGGGATACTTACCTTTCTAGACCACTACTTTTAATCTAAGTTTTTCTCTGCCTTCTGACCATCTCTATTCCTATGAGGGAAGTGAAAAGAAATGTACAAAATACATCGTCATTTATTGGAGGCTCACTGGCTCCTTAGTCTGTTTGCTTGGCAGTGAAATGTCACCACACCAAGAGCTCATGACTTAATCAGCATTTATATAATCTGCCCCTCTCTTTGGGAGATGAAGCCAGTGAGCTCTGCTAGATGCATGTTTGATTTCTAGAAGGTATTTCTGCTGGCCGTGACTCTCTCAGTATCCAGCTCTCCACTTGCACAGAACAAGGCAACATTAAAGCAAGCTGAGTCACTCTGTAGACAAATAGGAAGCCACTTACTTCCCTGTCTCTGCACCTAGGGAATGCTGGGAGAGCCTGTGAACACCCCAGCACTAGTGGGGCTGGGAGTTTTAAAGTGCTACATGAAAAAGCCAGACTCACACTAACATACACATTTCTTAATTTCAATTCAACAAAGTGGGAGAGGTGCACATCAGCCTACCTGGGAGGTAAAATCTGGGAAAGGAAACTAGAATGTACAGTGGCACTAAGCTGAAATCTGCAACATGTACCATTTTCAAGCATTGGTTTGTTAGATAGTAAGTAGTTTGCTCATTCATTCATTCAACTGGTATTCAGTAACTATCCTCTATGTGTCAGTTTCTGTGCTCCATGCTGGACCTATCAAGGAAATTAGCCACAAAACAAATAATTGTAATTGTGATAAGTATTATAAAGGGCCAAATCCAGTAGGAACTGGGAGCTCTAGCATATTGCTTACTACTACCAGGAGAGAAGTTGGGAAGATTTTTAGCATAGGAACTGCTACTTCTGACACACATGAAACTTTGTGGGTTCATCAGAAGGCCAAAACCAAAAAGGTTAAAAAATTAATTTTTGGACTCCAGTGCTTTGCATGCAATGAATGACTGCACAGATGCCTGCCAGTTCATTCACACATTCGTTTGACAAACATCTGAACACCTCCAGGACACACCAACTGGACAGACTCATTTTTGATTCTTCAAGTATAGCCATGTGCCACATCATGACATTTCAGTCGATGACAGATTGCATATACAATGGTGGTCCCATAAAATTATAATGGAGCGATATGATGGAGTAGGCTATACCATCTAGGTTTGTGTATGTAAACTCTATGATGTTCACACAATGACGAAATCGCCTAATGTGCATTTCTTAGAGTGTATTCCCACCCTTAAGCGATGAATATCTGTAGTAACATTTTTGCATTCTGCATCAAGGGCATCATCCCTTTCTTCTATCCTCCCTGGGCTGCTCTGCTCAGATATACCTGAAGATCACCTGGGTAGGTTAGAATTTAAAAGAAAACCCTGATGGAAGAAGAAAATGATTCCATCAAGAAAAATTGCTAATTGTGTTTTCTAAACCTTTTCCCCAAGGAGGTTTTCAAGCAAGTGGTGAATTTTCATGTGCAAAGCAGGAGGGCTTGTTTATGTCTTTAACCTTGATGAACAACAGGAGAGCTGGCCAATGTTCGTGTGATTGTTGGTCACTACGTGACTCAGTGGTCAAAACAAAACCCATGGGACCTGACTCCTGAGGCCTGTGCTTCACTATCAGCCATAACTTCCTCATTTCTTTTTATGGCTGGTGGATTTGGCCCTTTAAATAGCATTGCATGAAGCTAGCGCAGTCATCAGTTCAGGATTTGAGCTAAATGGAGGCAGCATAGGCCAGATAGGTAATGTAATACAGTAGCACAGCAGCAGCAAGAGCAACAGTAATAATAGTGATAGCAGGAGTAGGAGTAGTAACCATATTGTGTGTGTTGTGCACTGTACTTAGCACTTGTCCTCATTATCTTACTTAATTCTCTCAACGGTCTCAGGATATATGTACAATCAACCGTCCACATCCATAGTTCCATATCTGCGGATTCAACCAAACTTGGATAGAAAATATTTTTTAAAATAACAGTACAAATGTAAAAATAATACAAATTTTAAAAACCAATACAGTGTATTAATCGCTTTGGGAAACTGAGGTGGGAGGATTATTTGAGGCCAGTAGTTTGAGACCAGCCTGGTCAACATACTGAGATAGCATTTACACTGTATTAGGTATTATAAGTAATCTAGAGATGACTTAAAGTATGCAGGAGGATATGCATAGGTTATATGCAAACACTAAGCAATTGTATATAGATTTTGGTATCCATGGGAGGTTCTGAAACCAATCCTCCACATATACCAAGGGACAACTGTGTTAGTATTATTGTTCAATAGAGGTCAGCTAACTTGCCCAGGGTTACAATGGTTTAAGTGGCAGACTCAGAAGTGGAATCAAGATCTTTCTGACCGCAAGATTTATTTTCTTATTTCAATTTATCATCTCTCAAGAAAGTGAGCTTTGGCATAAAAGAAAAATAAAACTGCCAGTTAAAGCTCTATGACCATGGTGAGGATATTTAAACATTTTGTCCTTTGGTTTTCTTCTCTGAAAAATGAAAATAGCTCAGAAGAGTTGTGAAAATTAAATGGATTAATTAATTTAAAATCTCTGGCACATAGTAGGCACTCAATAAATGTTAGTTTCCTTCCTTTTTGAGAAAGCCACTTGGATTCCTTTGCAGGATGGAAATCAAGGAAGCATTAGCTCAAGTTGAAGCTTTTCAGAGATCTGAAACTAATACTGCCTGAGTTTTTCCAACTCAGGAAGGAGGCTAGTGAAATATCACAGCCCTCAGCCAGGTGGCCTGTTACTGAGTAAACCCTGATGGGAAATGGTGGCAGGGGACTACTTCTGTTACATAGGGTAGCTGATATGCAAACATAAGTCACTGTATTGCCATATAAAGATTTAGTTCATAACCGTGTGATACTATAGTTACTTTGAGAGAAGAGAACTAAAAAAACTCAAGCTGTTGTCCAGTGAAATTGTTCATTTTTGGTAAAAGAGATTCTGGCAGTTTGAGACTCCATCCCTGGTTGATTGTTGAAGCTTCCAGAGAATGAGTCCAGTGACTCCTTATCTCCTGTACTATGATTGGGCACTGAGTCACACTCCCAACCCCACCCTGGCCCTCTATGGCACTCCCCAACTGGCGTTCCTGCAAGCTTTCCAAACCAGGGTACAGTCATACTTCCCACAAACCTGCTAAGGGCTTCCTGGGACAGCGGACGCTTGAGGAGTGCTTGGTCAAGGCCTAGGTTTAAGTCGTGGTTTTGCCTCAAGTGAGGGATAACTCTCAGCAGTCTTGCTCATAAGTCTTTTTGAAGAACCAACTTTTTTTTTTTTTAACTTTTAAGTTCAGGGGTACATGTGCAGGTTTGTTATATAGGTAAACTTGTGTTTATCTTGTGGGTTTTGTTGTACAAATTATTTTGTCACCCAGATATTAAGCCTAGTGTACCAATAGTTATATTTCCTGATCCTCCCCCTCCTCCCACCCTCCTTCCTCTGATAGGCCCCAGTGTCTGTTAGAACCAACTTTTCACTTCTTGAGTTTCTCTATTGTCCGTTTATGTTCTTTGGCTTATCTTTATTGTTTCCTTCCTTTTGCTTTCTCTGAATGTAATGTGTTGTATTTTTCTTCTTGGAATGAATAATGAGATCACTAACTTTTAGCTTTATTTCCTAATTTATGAATTTGAAGCTATAAATTTCCCTGTAAGCATAGCTTTAACTTCACCCCACAAGTTTTGCTATGCTATATTTTTATTATTACTCAGTTCAAAGTTTTTTTCTAACCTTTATTGGGATTTTTTTTAACCTAGGAGTTATTTAGAAGTATAATACTTAAGTTCCAAATATTTGAGGATTTTCCAGTTATATGTCCTTAAATTGCTTTTTAATTTATTCTAGCTGTGGTCAGGCAACATACTCTAAGTGATCTCAATTGTTCAAAATTTATTCGATGTGCTTTATGGCCCAACTATATATAATTTTGGTAAATGTTTCATGTACACTTGATATATATATATATAATATATATAGTATGCAATATTAAACATATGCACAAAATATATCAATTAAATCAAGTTTGTTATTTGTATGATTCAAATCTTCCTTATTGTTTCAATTTCGTGCCTGTTGTTTTTTTCTTTCTCTAACAGTTGTGGAGGGAAATAACTAACAAGGCAGAAATTGTAACAATAATCCAGGTCTCAGAATGAAGCACATATACCTACATTTTGCATTCCTTGGAATTCTTTTTCCATAACTTCCTGCTAACCAGAAGGATGTGAATTTGGGAAAGGTGGTCCAAGGGCTTTCTGTTGGGCTTGTATTTTCAAATGTAAGGGAGTTGCCTTACAATTCCTCACCATGATTGTGAATTTGTCTGTTTCCTCTTTATTTCAGTCAATTTTTGCTTTATAGTTTAAGGCTACATTATTACATACATATAAGATTGTTTTATCTTCCTGGTAGACTGTGACCCGTTTAATCAAATGTCTATCTTTTTTCTTGAGATAGGGTTTCACTCTGTCACCCAAAGTGGAATGCATGATCTTGGCTCACTGCAGCCTCCATCTCCTGGGCTCAAGCAATCCTCCCACCTCATTTTCCTAAGTAGCTGGAACTACAGGAGCACGCCACCATGACTGGCTAATTTTTGTATTTTTTTGTAGAGATGGGGTTTTGCTATGTTGCCCAGGCTGGTCTCAAACTCCTGGACTCCAGAGATCCACCCACCTTGGCCTCCCAAAGTGCTGGGATTACAGGCGTGAGCCACTGCACTTGGCACAAATGTCCATCTTTATGTCTTGTAATGCTTCTTCCTTTAAAGTCTACTTTGTTTGCTATTGTTACATCTACACCAGTTTTCTTTTGGTTAATGTTTGCATGGCATAACTTTTTTCATCTTTTTACTTTCAGATTTGCTGTATCTTTATACAAAAAGGCAGGGCATCGTGTCAAATGCCTAAAAAAAATGTCGGGCTCACTTCAATGTGTTTGCCTTCTCTCTGAGATCTTGACTTCTCCAGTTGTGGCCTCCTGGGTATTCCTGAACTCCAAGTTTTGCCTCCCTGGGTTGTGAGACTTCCAAAACCTCCATTTGGCTTCCTAGTGTCTCAGTTGCCACTCTTTTACTTGGTTTTTTAGACTCGTGACTCCAAGCCTCTTATGAATCAGCAGATTCATCAAGGGGAAAATTGGGTTCAAAATGCCAGATTCTTCTCAATGCATTTCCTTTCTCTACAGGATGCTGGTCTTTCAAGTCCCTGCGGCTTTGGAAGATCTCTGAGGCCTTCAACCACATTCTTTGTATTTATGTCCTACTCTTCTACTTGTTCTCTGTGGAAGAGAGACAGAGGAAAAAAGCTACTGTAACCTTATCCTAAGTGGATGCCTAGGTGAACATTTTGGATGGTCACTTAACCTAAGTCTCAGTTTCCTCATTAATAAAATGGGGGCACATGAGACATACCTCATGAGGTTGTTTCGAGGCTTAAATATACGTTAAATGTATTTTGTGAGCCTAAAAGATATTTAAACACAAGCCGCTATTACATCTTTACATGATTGAAGTTCCTGAAGGAGACCTGTAGTGGGTGTCTATACAGGGCAGTTGGTTCATGTGGCCAGGTCTACTTGGGGATGTGAATGGAAGTTTACTTCTTCTGGGAACTTTGATTGTTAATATTGTTGGATTTATCACTCTTTAGTGAAACAAGTTACTTCCTCATGGTGGTAAGAAGTCCCAGAACACTGTTCCAAACACTTTCCCAAAGGCTCATCCTTGAAAAACCAAGGCCATCAACAAGCCATTGGACTACCCTTTTTTCAAATACACATCTTTCTGGCAAACAGGGGATTCTTCTAAAATAATTTGAAGAAATGAAAAATACCAGCTTACGTGCTTCACTCTGAGATCATTTCTGTCCTGTTAGGTACAATCTTAGGGTTTATCCCTGACTTTTCCCCCTGAGCAAGTCTTACTCAGCTCAGGTGATATAAGACAGTTGCACAACTTATTGGTCTTTTTTGAGTAAATATTTGCTTGAGCTTCAGTTCTTTTTAGCACTGTCCTGACAGTTCTACATTTACCCACAAGTTGTAGAACTCTCTGGCTTTTTCTCCCTGTGCAAGATCAGCACCATCCTTGTAACAGAAAGATGCATTTGTCCATCACTTGAGTGATCTTTTTGAGAGACCACTTTACCTCTTCTCTACTGAGTAGTGGATGATAAGACCTACTTCTAGTCCATTCCACCTGGCATTTGAAATATCACCTTTTTATATCCACTATCATATCCACTATTTAAGGAATCTCAGCATCCTGATGTCTTTTTGTCTATAGGAAACCTACTCTGACTCAAATCTGCCATTAAAGTCTGAACGATGCAGCCACTGATCAGGCCTCAGACAGGCTTGACTTACACATGTTATCTCAGAGGGATATCAATGTGATTCAGGATCACCCACTAAAACCTGAGCTCCAACTAGCCTTTTGAATTGGCTGACAAGCTCCTTGCCTGCCCTGATGGAACAGAACACCAGACACTATAGGGGGAAGTGAGAGGGAAAGTTCTAGTTTCTAAAGCCATGGTTTTCATTTGGGAGTTATGGGCAGTAAGGAAAACACTTCTAAAATGCAAATTCCAGACTATACCTTTGGCCTACTAAATCAGAACCCAGGGTGGAGGCAACCCTTCCCCTTCCTTCTCCTTTCCCTATCCAAAGAAAAGCCATGGTAGCAAGGCACAGAGGGGGTTGAAGTGCCTGTGTGCCAGGGTCATCAAGAGAGCACTGGCATCTAAGGGTGGTAGGTTTGCCACCATTTTGACTGTGCCAGGGCTCAATAGATAGTCAAGAATAAAATTATTGGACAGCAAAATTCCTAGGTGTAGGAGACATAGTGCAGCTATACTATTTATTCACTCTGCATCTGGAAGTAATGGATTCAATCTCTTAAACAGCAATTTCTTAAATAGGAAGTGGGCTAATGAGATAGGTGTTTGGTAAAAGTTTAGTGCTTGACAAGTTGGTTTTTGTTGTTGATGCTATCAACAGCATTCTTCAAATGATGAAGAATTAGATGTTATCATCTTCAGTGCCTTTCAAGATTCCAAATGAAAATTGGCTGACTCAAGGTTGATTTATACTAAACACTTCCTCATTATGCAAAACAGACGTCTCATGGCCAAGTTGGTTTGCCCTTTCTTCATTCTCAATATTTTAGGAATGCATGTTTACAATTTTTTAACTCTCTTGGAAAGAAGTTTGGTAATATGTATTAATAGGCTTTAAATGTCTCTTCCTCAGACCAAGGAAATTTTTAGACAGCTATTTTATTTATTTATTTATTTTATTTTTTGGAGAGATTATCACTTCTATTGCTTTATCCATACCATCTTACATATGACCAATAGGAGAATTTCTATTCCCTAATAGTGAGAGCTGGTTTATCTCACATTCTAATAGTAGGAAACTCTATCTATGATATTTCCAAATTTGCCAGAATCCATGTCCATAATGATAGCTTCATGGCTTAGAAAATTCTGATGTGCCTGATTCTGAACAGAACTTCCTACAGTGAATTTCCTACAGTGTACCTTGTTGCAATCATATTATTCTTTGTAAATTGGCCATACATTTTGGTATAAAAATAATGAGAACCCCATTCCCTGATCATTCAAGATAACTGAGTTCACCACCTTATGGAGCAAACACAATCCCAAATGGATTAAACTTTCAGCACTAGCTGATAACTATTTTAATATGAATTGGTTCTTCATCAGCTCTCATTTCTTTCTACTAAAAGATTCTGAGGAAGATGGAAAGCCAAGCTTGGGTACACAGAATACAATACCTTTGTTTTACTTGGGGTGATGATGTTGTTTCAGGTGGTCCATTCCCAAAATATATCCACGAACCCCAGATTAGATGTTGATGGCCACTCAGTCCTTCTTAATAGCAATGAATGGAAATGGGTTTTACCAAGAAATTTCAACATTTTCTTGCTTCCACATAAACCTTTTGATGTATTTTCTAACATTTCACAACTAGATTAAAACATAACACATAAGGGGTCTGTTACCCCTCCCAAGCCCATCTCCATTAAGAAACAACACACACACACACACACACAAAAGAAACATCAGGCTGCACAATAAAGGGGTCACCTTACATAATGCACAAAGCTGTGCATGCTGCCTTCTCTCACATGCTCATGGTAGCTAATGCTCTGCACATGAGAAGGGCTCTATAAAAGTGGTCAAATGACAAAAATGGTAGGTTGTATAACAAAAGCAGCACACACTAAAATTATAATTCTCATATTCACGAAAGCAGAGGTAGGCCTTTTCTTGTGACTGTTAGAAGTTCTGCATGGATGAATGCTAGGTCACTATCAGAATTGTTTTCCCATCTGTTTTTCCACCCACTCCCTGCTATTGGTTTAGCATGTTTTCAATACCTCAATAACTCAAAGGTCAAATGTTTCCTTCCCAGGTATATTTCCAGCCTCTGTAGTAAAGTTTGTAAGCTCTCATGTCTCAAGAGGAGTCTAATAAATTCACTGTTTTGTTTAGTCTGATGATCTTAGCCAGAAGCAACTAGAGAGCTGTATTAGTATTTGGTTTATTTCAAAATTGGTGAGCATGCTTTGCATTTTGAAAATCCTTATGTGATAACTCTTAGGAAGAGCCCTTCTGGCCACTCAGAGGCTTATCTGCAAATGGGTGGATGTTTTACTTAAATGTAAAACCCAAAACCATAAAAACCCTAGAAGAAAACCTAGGCAATACCTTTCAGGACGTAGGCATGGGCAAATACTTCATGACAAAAACACCAAAAGCAATTGCAACAAAAGCCAAAATTGACAAATGGGGTCTAATTAAGCTAAAGAGCTTCTGCACAGCAAAAGAAACTATCATCAGAGGGAATATGCAACCTAGAGAATGGAAGAAAGTTTTTGCAATCTATCCATCTGGCAAAGGTCTAATATCCAGAATTTACAAGTAACTTAACCAAATTTACAATAAAAAAAATCCCATTAAAAAGTGGGCAAAGGGTATGAACAGACACTTCTCAAAAGAAGACATTTATGCGGCCAAAAAACATGAAAAAAAGCTCAACATCACTGATCATCAGAGAAATGCAAATCAAAATCACAATGAGATACCATCTCACACCAGTCAGAATGGCGATTATTAAAAACTCAGGAAACAATAGATGCTGGTGAGTCTGTGGAGAAATAGGCACGCTTTTACAATGCTGGTGGGAATGTAAATTAGTTCAACCACTGTGGAAGACAGCATGGCGATTCCTCAAGGATCTAGAACCAGAAATACCATTTGACCGAGCAATCCCATTACTGGGTATATACCCAAAGGAATATAAATCATTCTACTGTAAAGACACACGCACACGTATGTTTACTGCAGCACTATTTACAATAGTAAAGACTTGGAACCAACCCAAATGCCCATCAATGATAGACTGGATTTAAAAAATATGGTACACATGCACCACAGAATACTATGCAGCCATAAAAAGGAATGAGATCATGTACTTTGCAGGGACATGGATGAAGCTGGAAGCCATCATTCTCAGCAAACTAACACAGGAACAGAAAACCAAATACTGCATGTTCTCACTCATAAGTGGGAGTTGAACAATGAGAACACATGGACACAGAGAGGGAAACAACACACACCAGGGCCTGTTGGGGGGTGGGGGGTGAGGGGAGGGAACTTGGAGGATGGGTCAATAGGTGTGGCAAACCACCATGGGGTGCGTATTCCTATGTAACAAACCTGCACGTTCTGCACATGTATCCCATTTTTTTAGAAGAAATTTAAAAAAAGCTATTTTAAAGAAATGGACAAGCTCATAAAATTGTTTTTATATCTTCAATAAAGTATTGCTTGTCAACACTAAAATATTATTTGGATGAAGTCAGGTGTTCTTTTTTTTTCACTAGTAAATTCTTAGGACCCTGGCACACAGAATGTGCTTAATAAATATTTGTTAGATAAATGGATGGATAATTACATTCTACCTACTTGTCTCTGCATAAGTCGTTAAATTGACCAACCTTCAATTTTCTTTCCTATAAAATGGGACTAATAATACTTAACTCTTGGAGTATTTAGAAGAAAATAGCTATAGTGGATGCTGTGACTGGCCACCCTGATCCCCTTTAAAGAATGACACATTCATTCCTCCAGCTGTTGGGACTGCTGGCAGCTGAAAACACTCAGCTGAGTCCAACTTTGCAATTTGCTTCAGCTGCAGAGAGCTACCTTGCCCCAAATCATGCTCCATTTCCAGGGCATCCCACATCCAGTGACCATCTGGCACAATATGTAAAGGCTTAGCCTCCCTTGCCCCAACTGAGGACAACTCTGATCAGCCACTTTTATCTCTTGAGCTCTCTATAAGGTCAACTGAGGCGTTCATTGCAGCCCAATTTTTCCATCTGCCCACTCCTGCTTTCTGTTCCTCCCTTCCCCGGGTGTTGATACCAAGAGAACACTAATAATTCTCCTACCTACTAATCTGTCTCTCAGAGTCAGCTTCCCAAAGAATCTAAATAGAGATAGTAGAACATAGTATATTCTAAATAAAACATTTATTGGGTCTGGCAGTCAAAGAGAGGCAAGAGTCCGCAAGAACACATGACTGTTTTGTGAGCTCTAACGGTCCTAATAGAAGTGTTTTCTGTTAAATCTTTGTGGATAAAGGTCAGGGAAGGAGTTGCAGTCGGAGCCTACAGACCTATATCTGTTCTAATCAATACAGTGTCATAGTTAAACAAATGGACTTTGGAATCAGACAGCTCTGAGTACATATGCCAACTCTGCCATTCACCAGTTATATGACCTTTGACAGGTTATCTCTCGTGGCCTGTTTCCTCATCTACAAAATGAGGATTATAGGAAACCTACCTAGGTTGGGTGTGATGGCCCACACCTGTAATCCCAGCATTTGGAGAGGCTGAGGCGGGTGGATCATCTGCGGTCAGGAGTTCGAGACCAGCCTAGCCAACATGGTAAAACCCTGTCTCTACTAAAAAACACAAACATTAGCCAGGTGTGGTGGTGCATGCCTGTAATCCCAGCTACTTGGGAGGCAGAGGCAGGAGAATTGCCTGAACCCAGGAGGTGGACGTTGCAGTGAGCCAAGACCACGCCACTGCTCTCCAGCCTGGGGAACAGAGAAAGACTGTCAAAAAAAAAAAAAAAAAGGAAAGAAGAAAAAATAAAAGAAACCTACCTCAAGGTTGTTATGAGAATTAAATGAGATAAAGTAGGTACAGCTCACAGCAGGGGTCTAACCAGTGCTTAATTATAGGAGCTGTTATGCTGTGGTCAAAAAAGACATAACTTGATCTGGACTAGGAAATGACTAGAGATCTAGAGATGCAAAGAGTTGGGCTATGATCATGTAGGCAATTGTGAGTATCTCTGCTGTAGACACAGAGATGCATGGCTCAGATCCACCTCCAAGGGAAAGATGTACCCCAGCTGTCAGCTCTGTCAGTCACGGTTTGCCTCAGCTGCAGGAAGTGAGCTCAGTCTCAGAGTATGCCCTTGCCCTTGCAATGATGAATGAAAGTGTGGGTGGGGGATAAAGGTCCAACCACTTTAGCCCAACACAGGACCATTCCAAAGCCCCTCAGGGAAGGGAGAGCTAGCTTAGAGTTTGTCCAGCATGTGTCTTAGCTCAACTTCTTCCTGTACCCAATTCTGCTTTCCCCTCCTCCCTGCCATAGGTGTTGATCCCTCATAAACAGCCTTCACCTCAACTCCATTTCAGAGTCAATTTCAAAGAATTTAGCCTGTGACAAAGTCTGAAAGCACAGCTAAAGGATAACTCCTCAGACCCTTCCCCTATCCTCCCCCACTTCCTTTGTTCATCCTTTTATCTTTCAATCTTATCCCTTTGTCTGTGTTTTGTACTTTCAATATTCAGAGCATTGAGTTTTAATGGCCTGTTGTACACAACTTGTCCACGAGCTGTCAGGTCGAGGCAAAAGCCTATTTAGACAAGTTGTCAGGTTGAAGGGGAGAGGGAAAAAAAATCCTAAATCAATGTGTTTTCGCATGCAATCACACATGGGCTAATTTATCTGCAGCCACGTTCTACCCTGCCAGTTTGGCATAAGAGTCCTCAGTCAAGGGGGCTGCAAGTTGGCTGATTAACAGAGCGATTTTTATTGGGAGAAGGACAACACAATTGTTTTATGGTAATTATCACCATTTGAACCTGTGCACACGCTCATGGGGAAGATGAAAGAAAAGGCTCTGTATGAATGATGAAGCAGCTAGAAACATATACAGGCCAGAGGGCTAGAACTGTTTAGAATATTGACGTTGTATACCTTGTGTAAAGCCCCTGGAAGGCGACAGATTGGCTATTTTTTTTTTTTTTTTTTGAGACGGAGTCTCACTCTGTCACCCAGGCTGGAGTGCAGTGGCGCTATCTCGGCTCACTGCAAGCTCCGCCTCCCGGGTTCACGCCATTCTCCTGCCTCAGCCTCCCAAGCAGCTGGGACTACAGTTGCCTGCCACCACGCCCGGCTAATTTTTTGTATTTTTAGCGGAGACGGGGTTTCACCGTGTTAGCCAGGATGGTCTCGATCTCCTGACCTCGTGATCCACCTGCCTCAGCCTCCCAAAGTGCTGGGATTACAGGCGTGAGCCACCGCGCCCGGCCAGATTGGCTACCTTTTTAAATAGCCCTTGTGCCTTATCTGTGGGACTGAGTGCAAGTATGTTCTGTTTTTAGAGTTGGGAAAACAGGAGGGTAGATTACTAGGTTGACTTACTTAAAGATAACAGCCAAGTCCATTTCAAGGCCGAGAACAGAGCCAACCATTCTGAAAGTGCTGAACTAGGCCATTAAACATTCTCCCTTACATTTCACAAAAACAACTAAATAGAAACAAAACACCAGAAATATAACCCTCAAAACAAATAACACACACACACATGCTTGCACACACACACAGGAGATAGATTTTAGAGTTTTGTTGCCGTGATAGTTTTAAATTTGAAACACACTGAAAACTACAAAATACATCCCAGGTGAATTGAAGACTTCAGCTGGGGAAAACACAGACTTTGGTATTTTCTCCTTTGATATTTGATAATTCTCTTTGCATCTTTGTCCATTCCCGCTGTCATAGCTGAGTTTAGGACAAGGACAGAATGAGATAAGTCTGTCACCGCAAGGTAAAAAAGACAAGTGGAGAGTGTAAAAATGGTTTGCAGACTGGAAATGTCTGTTTTAAAGGTTTGTGGTATATGATTAACTTTAAAAAATCTTGCTTAAATTGTTAAGAACAAATTCCTCCAGGTCTGCGGCGGTATCTGTGGCTAGAATTAGAAACACATAGTAATGGGGGCTATGACTTTTGGAGATCTTCCCACTTCTACTACTTTCTCTGCTTTTTATTTTTATTCCCTTTACAAGTAAGGATCATTAAATGATACCTCCCTCCTCATGGCTGGAGCAGAAGAGGGGAAGGGCACAGAGCAAGAGCATTTCTGACAATCATTTTGTTAAGAAAACCCAGGCTTAGAAATAAAAACAGCTTTCTTTCCCCAAAACCAAGAAGACAGATAAAAGTCTAGGCATTCTGGAACTCCCACCCAATTGAGAAATGCTTGCCCCAGAATGGAACATTAGAAAGCTGAGCTGCTGAGAACGCTTAAAACAGATCTTACAGGCAGGATTCCACTGTGCTTCCACTTGTAGGATGTCTTAGAAAGACATATTTTATAATTGAAAATAAAAACATTTGATATGTGAATGTAAAAATTTATTTTCCCCTTTGTAATGCCACCACAAAGTTTCGCTAAGGGAGGAAAGATCAATTCTCCATTAAAAAAAGATGTGCAAATTAAGCAAAGCATCATGATTCATTTCATCGTGATGGACTTAGAAGGATGAAACTGGCAATGGATTATAGAACCAGGTATCTCTCAGCTATAGCTTCACATATGAGCTCTTTTTTGGTTGTTTGTTTTTTATATCATCAGCTGGTTTCTCTCGATTTGCTAGAATTTTCTAGAAAACAAGTTTTAGTCTCCATTTGATGTTTCTCTCAAAATCACAAATGATTTTTTTTTTGGGGGGGGGACAGGGTCTCACTCTGTCATCCAGGCTGGAGTGCAGTTGCACTACATTGGCTCACTGCAACCTCCGCCTCTTGGGCTCAAGCAATCCTCCCACCTCAGACTCCCAGGTAGCTGGGGCTATAGGCATGCACTACCACCCCCAGCTAGTTTTTGTATTTTTTGTAGAGACAGGGTTTCGCCATGTTGGCCAAGCTGGTCTCCAACTCCTGAGCTCAACTGATCTGCCCACCTCAGCCTCCTAAAGTGCTAGGATTACAGGCATGAGCCACTGCGCCTGGACAGATTTTTTTATTCAATAACCTATATGGTGTAGCCAGCATGTGTCAGGCACTGTGCTAGGCACAGGAAACACAGGGCTAAAAGACACAACCTCTGCTGTGAAACTGCATAGAGTCTAATAAAGGAGTAGGATAAAATGATAATGACTGGACAGTGTGGGGGTAATGAGAGCAAACACTCAGAGATTACTTTCTTCCAGGCACTTGTCTAAATGCTTACAGGTATAACATCATTTAATCCTCACCACAACTCTGTGAGGTAGGTGAGTACAGGCACAGAAATGTTAACTTATTTGCCAAAGGTCACACAGCTAGTAATTGACAGAGTCAGAATTCAAACGTAGGCAATCTGGTTCAAAGTGGGTGTTCTTCACCTCAACACTGGAGATGTGGCAGCCCCCTTGGGTTGGGTGGGATTGAGGTGGGCTTGGGGTGGGAGATCTCAAGGAAAGCTCTCCAGAAGAGATGACACAACAGCCTTAAAAATACTTCCATTGGCTATGTTAAGATGAATGTGCATGATCACCCAACCAGTGTGCAGATTAGAAAGCTGAGAGTGAGGAGAGAAACAGAAAAAGAGAGAGAGAGAGAGAATCTTCCAGGACTTGAGAGAGAGAGAGAGAGAGAGAGAGAATCTTCTAGGACTTCCAAGGCATGACTATATGGAAAAAGGGTCCACACTGCCTGAGAATACTGGTGCTGTAGGGCAGTATTTCCATAGCTGTTGTCTTGGAACCTTAATGCTCCCTGAGACAATAATAGGCAGTCTACAAAATAGGCTTCCAGGATCAAGTAAGTTTGAGAAATGCTGGAGTTCAACAAAGGTCAATAGGTTTCTTTACCTCTGAACTTGCAAGAGTCTTTAACATACTAATGTACACCATGAAACTCCGAGAGGTAAACAGAATTTGGCCACAAATCATCCCTTAACAGAAAGCTCTATGAAGCTCTTGTTCATAGAACAAGAGTCCCAGGAATAGTCTGGGAAATGCTGTCTTCCAGGAGGCACATAAGGGCTCAGCCTGTCCTGAATTCTGAGGCCTGCTCTGCTCCTTAGCTGGATGGTAACAAAAGCCCTGTGTCAGGTGGTGGGCAGTGGGTAGTGGGTGGAGGGTTTGGTGTTTAGTGTCTTCTTTTCTGTCAGTGCCCAAATTCCTGCCCAATTACTTAGACACTTTTCCTGGTTCCCTGACCTTTTGATCCTCAGTTTTTTGCTAAGGGCTGTAGACTCTTTCTTTGGTTCACCTGCCATGACCTGTGAAGCCAACCAGGAGCCAATTTTTCTAGACTTGACCTTTGAACATGAGGAACCTATTAGCCTAAACCTTCAAGTTGGCTTAGCTTCTCCTGACTGCACCTTCCCTGGCCCTTCCACTCCCTCCCTTCTAACTTTTTCTCCCTCCCTTCCTACCTTCCTTCCTTCAACATTTATGATTTGCATTCTATGGGAGCCACAGAGTTTTAGGGTTTAGCATGGTCACTTGCAATTTACAGTTCATGTCAAAGTTCTGCAGTAGCTGGCCAAACTCAAGTCATGCGCCTGCTCCCTAGCTGGTAGGCTGAGGGGACATAATTCTTGTAAGAAGTATGTGGGAGAGGAAGGCTAGATTTGTAAAATATTCTTCAGATATGTTTTTCAAATACATGTAGATCCTATTGTAGTTAATAAAACATTGTGTGTAGATACTACTAGGATTCATACAATAGATCTTTATGTATACTGAATTAACATTGCTTTTGTCATTATGTATTTAAAAATCAATACATACTATAAATGCTATTGTCTTGTTGGTATCTATGAGTTTTTTGATGTTGAAAGGGGATTCTTTACACCATCCAAACCTCAGGCTTTAGAGTCAACCAGACTTGGGTTCAAATCCCACTTTTGTCATAGATTAGCTGAGTGACTTTAGGCAAGTTGCTTAATTTTTAAAGCCTTAATTTCTTTACCTGAAAATGGAAATTGTCATACCTGCTTCATGAGTTTATGTGGCAATTAAAGAAAACAATGAATGTAAATCATCTACCAAATTGCATGGTTGCTCAATGATTGATTATTAACATTGTGGAAAAATAGGGGAAAAAGGAGGAGGGTTGCAAAAGAGCATTAGCATGAGCTAGCTGAAAATCACAGGGGCTGGAGGTACTAAGGGAGATTAAACACAGTCATATCTGTCATTACACATGTCCCACATCTTTGGCTCTTCTGAGGTTTTGCATAAACCCCTTAGCTGAATGAACAACCAATGTGAGAAGACACTTGTTATATTTTGCCTGTCCCACATCTGAGGCCCCTTCTTGTGTTCCTGAGTGGGGCTTAGTGAGAGACAAGGAGGTGGGCGGTGTCTCTTGTTTAGCAGTGACCATCCCAGTGGCAGTGGTAGTGTTCAGAGGTTGCCGTGCCTGGCACCATAACCAGGCTGGTCTTGCATCATGACCTTATCTGTGCTCGTGTTCTTCAGCTTCTTTTGGTCATCTCATTCTCTTGCTTTTTGTCAAGTCTGTGAGCTAACCAATAACCTACCAACAAATTCATCTTCAACTTTTGAATGACCTAGGAACAATTTCTGGTGTTTGCAACCAAGAGAGCTACCTAGCACACCCAGGATGTCCACCAATCTCACCTGGCTTTTCTTAGATATGTAGGCTCCAGATCTGATGGCCAATACCAGACCCTTTCTGCATAGCCCTATTCACATTGCAGAGACTTTGTGGATGACATTCTCTCTTGGTTCCATAGTCTGTCTTCCAGGGTGGTTGGTGGCAGAAAACTCATCACTCCATATTTCCTCCCTGTCACTCCATGTTTGACTGTTTCCAGTTGTCAGACCAGAAGTGCAGTGGGGGAACAACTGTGAAGGTTGCCTGGGGTAATACACAGCCAGGTCCTGACTCTAACCCTGACACACTGCAGAATCATGTTTGCAGGGCCACTTCATCTCAGTGACGGTGAGAGCAGCTAGACCCATGCATAGGGTGGAGGATAATGCTGACTTTCGGCTACACTGCCTTCTCCTTCCTCCTCACACATATTGTATTCCAGGGATCAGGCCTCTAGAGTTTACACTGGCTCTCTGTGACCTATGAATGTCCTGGCCCCAGTTTATACTGTTGTTTGTTGTGAGAAAGGACAAGGTAAGGGTGAGTGCTGCTCTAAAATCCCAGGCTCCCTGAAAGTGCTCTACAGATCCCAAACGTGTACAAAGCACTCTCGTTTTCTTTTCAAATTTCAGATGTTAATTATAAGGAAGAGAATTAGGCATATAAAACAAATTACATTGGCAGCGTTTGCTTTACTCGTACACCACGGGGCCCAGGCTCCCCTAATGAGATGTGACTACAGATCATCGTGCTTCCTGCAAACAGCCAATTGCTTCTAATGTGGCAGAGTCTTCCTTGTATTGCCTGAGAATTAGCCACAGGTGTAGCATTTGACTTTGGAGAGCATTACCCTCCCAGGGAATGTGGTTAAGTCAAAGGCAGAAAGAGGAAGGCAGAGAGGAGAAAGGGAGAGACAGACACCTAAGGTTTAAGAGCTTCCTCATAATTCGCGTTAGCTGCCCCTCCTCCAACCACCACAGCCACTCCAAACAAATGCTTAATCCGAGAAAAAATAGTGTATTTATGTCCTTTCTGTAGAAAGCAATTCTGCAGCTGCCACAGGATGCAGGCAACAAATGCTGTCTTTTATCAGTGTTTAATAATATTAATGTCCCCAGCAAAGAACAAACATCCACTCTACCATGGGTCGAAAACTGTTTGTGGGCTAATTGGAAAACATTACTTAATGTTTTTCTTAATTAGAATTAATTACAAGACCCTAGTGAAGAAATAAGTCCATATGTGAGATGCTAAGACCTCACACTGTGATGTTAAATTTCCCTAGGAGAGCTGGTCCCTATTCTATCATACCCTCTAAACTGAAAGAGCTTCCTCCATTAGAAGTACCTCTGGTAACCTATGTGTACCTAAACATCTCTGTGTTCTTTGTAAGCATGAATGCTCCAACAGTACTGAGATCAGCACAAGTAAAACTGGCTTATTGTTAAACAAAAAGGAGAAACATGATATTAGGTCTAAGGGGCATAGAGGAGGGGGTCTGATTTGTTGGGCTGACCAGCCACTAAATGATTATGGAATTTTGAGGCTCCTGTTCTCTTATCTGTAAATTAAAGGGGCGGGAATAGAGTTTTCTAAAGTTTTTTTTAAGCTCAAACACTCCCGCGCTCTCATTTTCCCAGTCCTGAGATTGTGTCTTGAAATTGCTAACTGTGAGATACCAGAACTGAAACAAAAAGCAAACTTTTTGAGGTCAAGAATGAACAGTCCAGAGAAATTATTTTGATTAAATTTTTAACTTTGTTTAGGGATAGTCAATGTATCTATCTACAGAAACAGACTTTTTTTTTAGAGGAGCAACAAAGGAACTATTGAGCTAAGTCAAATGTGCAATTGCTTTGAAAATAACAAGTTAGCATCTCATGAGAAAATATTAGTTTGAATGAATCAAGCTATATTCTGTAAAAACAGATGTTTGTTTGCATATAGACTCGACCGTTACTTGCTGTAAGAATTTCCCAAACCCTGTTCTGAGGAATAGAAGTGTTTTTCTAATCTGTAAGTATTGGTACAGTGGAGAAGAGAGGAGGTCTGTGGTTAAATAAGCTTTGGAAATGCTGAATCAAATAGTTATATAAGGTCTCTTCACAATGAGATCCTTAGGGCATTTATCATGCTGAGGGGCTTTGTGACCGTCCTGTGACATACAGTTTGCAGTGTTTGATCTTATTTGACATTGGAAACCTTTTTATTGACATGCCAGCAATTCGTGAAATACCAGTGAGCTACAAAATTAGTATAAGAAATAATATGGTACTAGGGTCTGAATGTTTGTGTCCCCTCAAAATTCATATGCTGAAACCTAATCCCCAAAGTGATGTTATTAGAGATGGAATCTTTGGGAAGTGATTAGGCCATGAGGGCTGCACTCTCATGAATAGGATTGGTGCCCTTATTAAAGAGGTCCCAGAGAGCCCCTTTTGCCCGTTCACCATGTAAGGACACATAGAAGGTGCCATCTAGGAGGAACAGGCCTTCCCCAGTCATTGAATCTTCTAGCACCTTGATCTTGGACTTTCCAGCCTCCACATTTGTGAGTAATAAACTTCTGTTGTTTATAAACTACCTGGTGTAACATTTTTTTATAGTAGCCCAAGCAGACTAAAATAGAAATTGGTACCGAGAAGTGGGGTGTTGCTATAACTAATACCTAAAAATGTGGAAGTAGCTTTCAAACTGGGTTATGGGTAGAGGCTGGAAGAGTTTTCAAGTGCATTGCTGTGAATGTAGCTTTAATGGTGATTTTGGTGGGGGCTCAGAATAAGAAGAGAGCTGTAGGGAAAGCCTCATTCTTCTTAGAGATTACCCAAGTGGTTGTGATCAGAATGTTGGTGGAAGTATCGATGGCAAAAGCCATTCTGATGAAGTCTCAAACAAAGATGAAGAACATGTTATTGGAAACTAGAGGAAAGGCCATTTTGTTATAAAGTGGCAAAGAACTTGGCAGAATTGTGTTTATATCCTAGTGTTTTATGGAAGGTAGAACTTATTAGTGATGAAATAGGAACTGCCACAGGGGTGAGACCACCTCAGAGAACTCCCACTAGGGCAATGCCTAGTGGAGCTGTGAGGTCAGGGCCACCGCAGAGCAACCCCACTAGATAAATGCCTAGTGGAGACATAGAATGGGTGTGCCTCCAAGACACTGGAATGTACCAGTGTGCAAAACCAGCCTTGGGAGAGCCACAGGCATGTGACACCAACCCACGAGAACAAAGAGCATGGGCTGTGCACAGCAAAGCCATGGGGGTGGGGCTGCCTGGAACCTTAGGGACCTAACTCCCACCCCTTCTGTATGCAGAAGGTACAACATGAAATCAAAGATTATTCTCCGGCCTTGAGTTTTTGTTTGTTTCTTGAGACAAGAGTCTTGCACTGTTGCCAGTAGTGTTAGCTCACTGCAACCTCTACCTCCCAGGTTCAAGCGATTCTCATGCCTCAGCTTCCTGAGTAGCTGGAACTACAGGCACCTGCCATCACGCCCAGCTAATTTTTGTGTTTGTAGTAGAGACGCGGTTTCACCATGTTGGCTAGGCTGGTCTCAACCTCCTGACTTCAAGTGATCCACCTGCCTTGGCCTCCCAAAGTACTGGGATTACAGGGGTGAGCCACGGTGCCCGGCCAGCCTTTAGATTTAATATTGTTTGCCTTGTTGAATTTTGGATTTATTTGGGACCAGTTACCCTGTTCTTCCTTCCTGTTTGTCCCTTTTCAAATGGGAACGTCTATCTTGTAACTGTCTCAGTGTTGAATTTTGAAAGTGCATAATTTTTTTTTCTTTTCACAGGCTCAAAGCTAGAGAGCAATTTGGTTCAAGATTAATCATACCTTGAGTCTCACACATATCTGGAATAAGTTGATATTATATTGAGATGAGTCTTTGACTTAGATTTTAAAGTTAATGCCGGTATGAGTTGAGGCTATTGTGATGGAATGAGTGAATTTTGCATGTAAGAAGGACATGAATTTGGGGTGGAGGGCAGGGGTAGAATACTATGATCTGAATATTTGTGTCTCCCACTTCCAAATTCATATGTTGAAACCTAATTCCCAAGGTGATGGCATTAGGAAGTGGGGCCTTTGGGAGGTGATTAGGTTATGAGGGGTCCACCCTTGTGAATGGGATTAGTGACCTTATAAAAGAGGCCCCAGATTGCCCTTTTTGCCCTTCAGTCATATGAGGTTACATAGAAGGTGCCATGCTGGTGCCTTGATCTTGGACTTTCTAGCCTCCAAAACAGTGAGTAATAAATTTCTGTTGTTTATAAATTACCCAGTATGTAAGGTGTTTTGTTACAGCAGCTCAAATGGACTAAGACATACAATCTACAATTAGAAGAGTTTATTTCACTATGTCAGCTGAAAGCCCAAGCAAAACAAGCTTAGAAGAAAGAATAAACTAGAAAAATCCTGCAAATGTAGACTTTGATCAATTTCTTTCCTGATAAGATTCAAATAAGTATATGAAAGAGTTTGCCATTAAGAATCAGAATAATGAAGTTTGATTAAGTACGATCAAATGATTTCTTGTAAGTGGCAAGTGCAGCACCCATTGATACGTAAAATAAATTTTATTTCTTGAAAAGAGTACAATTTTATTTGTGCTTAGAAGATTTTCATGTTGTATGATTTAGAAGACTATAGAAAAGATAGAAGATGGTGGATAGCAATTTTATTTTTCTACTTTAATAGTTATTAAATCAAACTCTATTAATCTAAACAAGGAATCCTATTTTCTTTGTGTGAAGAAAAAACCAGCAGATAAATTTCTAAGTGTCACAAAGAGAATTGTGGGTGTAAAGTTGTTGTTATTATTAATATGAGTTAGGTGTAAAATAGCCAAAGAAAATCTGCTTAAAAATCACCATTATATAAGACTTACTCTAGAGAATAAAGATGATCCCTGGAATGTACTTAGCAAGACAATAAATAAAGGTGTAAGCATCAGACGTTCTCAGAATAGGGATATTTCTTATGTGGGTGGTATATTATTTTCCCCCAGTCATGAGATATATATGTCTGTCCACAGAATAGATGCCTTAGGGATAAATCTTAAGGTGAGTAAATGATTTCATTCTGAGCATAAAGAGTTTTTGTACTTGTTTATTAGAAATACCATCTAAAACTCAGATTATTATTTTTGATTTTGGTTAACAATAATGTCTTGGTTCCTGTTTCTTTTTCTCCTTCCCATGTTGCTTAGCATCCATTATCAGTGATGTCAAAAGATGGCAGGAGAGAAAAAAGGATTTAAAAATACCACAAAATAATTTATCAGAAAGAGTACTTCTTGAATGCACTGTAATTTTGCTCTCAAGTAGGAATTTTAAACCTTCAAGGAGTGAATCTTTGTCTCCTGGGAAAAGGATATTTCCCTTTCTGGATCGGTCAGAGCTCCCATCTGCCTCCCACCATGACCATCCCTCATCATAACTGTGACTGGTATGCTTCTAGTTGAAAAGACACTGGATTTATGCTGTACGGCATGCACAAATGGGACACTGGCCTGTAGTGTTTGATTGATCGGATTCGCAGGAGGCCGTCTGAATACCACATGAGGCGTGAGGCTGGTGTTCCCCAGTCCCTACAGTGAGCTGTAGTGTTGGGGATAGGCTGGGCCACGTTGGGCGGGCTACACTTTTCAAACCTACTCGGTTCAGCTGTGGTGACGCAGGCCAGGGGCATCTCAAGCTGTTTGGGGCTTGCACTAACCACGTGTGACAGACACCTTTGCTCCTGCTTCCCAGCAGTAGAATCTCAACTAGAAACAGTGGGAAAATCGCTCTTCTACTTGAGAGGAGACTACAGAGGTGAGGACTGACTTGTATTTCGTATTATAATGAAAGGATGCTTACACTCCAGCAGGATATTAAAACCATAAATATTATAAAAGATGAGTTTGCAAACACTGTTTCCTCAGAGAAATCGTTTCTTATACCCCAGACTAGGTGAGGGACCTTTGTTATATAATACCCTGAATTCCTTTTTTTGTGGTACGCACTGGCATTGTCATGAATCAATCCATTATTTGAGGAATTATTTGTCGCTTATTGGTTCTCAAATATTTAATGTTAATTCCATAAGTGTAAAGAATTACATCTTTTTCTATCATTCTCCCCAGCATCCAGGGCAAAATGCGATTAAGCTCTTCCTTTCCCTTCTTTTCCCTTTTCTTCATGAATAATTTAATCCTAAAGACATTAGGTGGGGCAGAACAAGATAGGTGTCCGTGGTGGAAAGGGGAGGGGGTGTGGAGGCCTAGACTTGGATGTCAGAGCCCTAGCAGAGTAAGCAGTGTATCTGCATCCTCATATAACTAAGGGATGGGCTCATTTAACTCCTGTCCCATAGCAGACACTCTTGGTGTACTCAGCCACTTTGGAGAGGGGGGAGAGGGCCATCACATTATAAATGCAATTAGAAAAAACATCTGTTAGATTGATTTTTTCATTGTTTCAACCAGTTCTTGTGGCATTGTAGAGACAGATCACTAGTTAATTTCATTTGATGGGCAGTAGTATCTGTGCTAATTGAATTTTTGATTGGATGTTTGGGAGTCATAAAAATATATTTGTATTTGTGTGTGCGTGTGTGTGCATGTGTGTATGTATGTGTGTGTAAGAGAGGGGGAGAGAGAGAGAGAGAGAAAACCACAGCCTTTGAAATCAGGCAGATTCTGCTTCAAGCCTTGGTTGCCTCATTCATAAAATGGGCTTGATAATAAATTTGCTTGTGGAATTGTGGTAATTATATTAAATGAGCTGTCCATATTTATTCATTATGAAATCTTGACATAGATGCTCAAAGACAGGAGTGCTTCAAAAAACTTTTTGTGCTGTGGACCCCCTTGGAAGTCTGGTGAAGGCAGTGAATTCCTTTTTGAAAGAGTGTTTTTCAAATACATAAAAAATAAATAGAGCTAAAAGGGAGCCAATTGTATTGAAATATAGTTATCAAAATATTAGTAAGCACATTTGTGATACAGTAATTTATGTGTTTTATTGATATATTCAACAAGATCTAGTGACAGATCTAATAACAGCCATAATTTTGAAGGCAGAGATGAGCGTAAATGATGTGTTAATACCAAGGTATTCTGAACAACTGTAATGTGATACAAATGAATCTGTGACATTTATTGGTGACGAAGACACAAGTCTTACTAGTAAAACTGTTGTCTGTTTGCTTTATTCATAAACAAAGAAAATGTTAAATGTTAGTTAGAAGTTGGAATAAAAATACCAATCTTTCCTCATCTGAGTTCACAGACCTCTGAATTCTAGTCTCAAATCCCTCAGGGCAGCCTAGGTTAAAACCCCTACTCTAAGATAACATTGACTTATACAAATTTTTCTACTCCTGTCACCTTCTCCAAAGGTAAGTAAATAGAGTCTGTGATGATAGCTGTGGAACTTTCTGCCCTCCAGCTGCCATTACAAGCTTGTCCTCAGTCTGGGATTCTGGAAGCAGTGCCTAGGGTGTTCCCCGTTCCCCTCTGTCCTTTTTTTTTTTTTTTTTTGAGATAGAGTCTCACTCTGTCGCCCAGGCTGGAGTGCAGTGGTACAATCTTGACTCACTGCAACCTGCGCCCCTAGGGTTTAAGCAATTCTACCGCCTCAGCCTCCCAAGTAGCTGTGATTACAGGCACCCACGATCATGCCCGGCTAATTTTGGGAATTTTAGTAGAGACAGGGTTTCACCATGTTGGCCAGGCTAGTCTTGAACTCCTGACCTCAAGTAATCTGCCCACCTCGGCCTCCCACGGTGCTGAGATTACAGGCGTGAGCCACCGCACCTGGCTCCCTCCATCTTATATTTGATGTGTCAGGGCATGAACTAGAAGAGCCTGTGTGTGCTTAGACATGGAGAAATCCTTGCAATGTCCCAAATACGTTTGCTCTGCTTGCCTATGGAGGATATGTGTGTGTCCAGCATCCTTTAGGCTTTCCAGTTTTCATCACTGGCCATGCTGGGTGGGCTTGCTTCTGAGAAAACACTAATATAGCCATAGCCACTTGTGTTAAAAAATGATTTCCCTTGCCTCCAGCAAGCTATTTGTCCTCTGAACTTTATTTATAAACACCCCCACAGTTAAGGCATCTGTTTCTTCATGTTAATTTCGCCAGCACTGGTCTTCCTAGCCGGGAAGGAGGGTTTCAGCCTGTGGGTAGGCCAAGGGAGGGAAGCAGGTAGCATGAGCATTAGGCTGGGAAAGAAGAGCTCACCACAGGCTCTGTGGAACAGGCAGATGGAAATGCAGAGGGAAGCACCATTTCATTCCTAACCTCCCCTGGAGGTTTAGGGAAAAGGAAAGCTGTGAAGCCCTGAAATGAGCTCAGGCTGTAGAAACAAATGAGGTGGAGAAATGAAGAATCCAGGAAGAAAATAAAAGCCCAGTTTTTAGGTGGGTAAAAATTAAGCTGAAAAAGTTGAAGTAAAATGTCTTCTTACTTTTCTAATTAAAAAAGATAAATGATATGTGTGACTTTCTCTGCTTGGAAGCTGGCCTCTTGTGTCAGTTCAGAAGAAATCATTAAGAAACAACACTGACCTTGGAACTCTGGGATTACTGTTGCTACTCTGGCTACTTCTGTATCCATTGGCTGGGCTCTTTACAAACTCCCCTATGCCTCTTTTGGGGGTGAAGTGTGGAGAAAACTAGGTCGCTTGGAGATGGAAACAAAGGAAGGAGCGAAGAATAGATGTAGTTTTGTGCTGGCTTTTGAGGCAAGCTGAAAATCACCAACGAGATGCCTGAGCACAGCCTCCCTGAGGTGGCTCCTTGATGTATCACATTAACAGTTGAAATTGTCCACTGAGAGAGCAGAGAGGGCTGTTTGCGGGTAGAAGAGGCAAAGGATGGTGTGCTATACAGCTGCCATATCTGTCTGAGGAAAGGATTTCCCCTCTAAGGCACCAAGAACTAGTAGCAGTGTGAGGTCCCTGGTTAGAAAAGGGTAGAAGGATGAGAGAATGATTAATTAAAAACCTAGCTTGGCCCTGAAAAGATCAAATGAGTAATAATGAAATCCATCAGCATCCTTGGCAGAAAAAGAATTTTCCTAAATGCTTAGAACCAGCATGAAGGCCCTATCAAGCTAGTTTCATGTTTCTTTAAATCATGTCCTTTTCTGTGGATAAAAGTCCTACATCCTTAAGGCAGGGTGCGATGGCTCATGCCTGTAATCCTAGCACTTTGGGAGGCTGAGGCCAGAGGATGGCTTGAGCTCAGTAGTTTGAGAGCAGCCTGGGCAACATACTAAGACCCTGTCTCTATTTTTTAAAAAAGTTCTACACCTTCACTGTAGGACCTTAAGTACATAAAGAGAGACAGGAAAAGTAACCTATAATATTACCACCCAGAACAGCCCATGGTTAACAGCTTACCTTCTTTATTTCTTCTGTTTCCTTGGTTTCGATTTCCTCTGTAAAATGATAGAATGGACTATATTTATTTAAGAGCTATTGGTTACAGAGGAGGGAAGCTGACAGAGGCCAGGCCCTGGGCCTCACATTGCTCGCTGTTCAGTGTAGCAGTTTTGTCACATGGGTATTTGCCTGTCCTCCCTCTTTGGACGGTGAGTTACTCAATTGCCCCCAGCAGTTAGACTGTTCTCCTCAGTGCCCCTTTGCCATCTTGTATGACCCTCTCTTGTCACAGTGTGAGTTCCTTAAGTCGAACCCTCAGTACTATTTTTTTTTCAATGATTATTTTTTTTAAAAAGCAATCTTGAATGCCTACTTTGGGTCAGGTCCAATGGCAGGTGCTTACACATACCTTTAATTCATTTAATTCTTCATTTAATTCTATCAGTTTTCCTATTCCTAGGTCCAGGCCAGTGTCTGGCATGCAGAAGGTTCAGTAGGAAGGTATTTTGGAAAGAATGTGAGCACCGAAATTAGACTGGGTTTGGATCCCAGCCCTTCTGGTCAGCTGTGTGACCTTGGGACAGCAATTTAACCTCTCTAAACTTCAATGTCCTCATTTGAAAAATGAATATAATAAGATCTTCAATTGGGGCTTGTGATGAAGATTAAATGACATGATATATGCAAAATTCTCATGCATACTATGTGTTCCATATATATAAAATGAATGAATGAATGAAGAAATGAAGAAAGAATGAGTGATCAATTAGAGTCCAAGGAAGCAATCAAAGACTACTGTGGGTATTCAGATGGAAAAGGAGAATGAACCAAGACTCAACCTTCATGCCCCAAGGACTTCATTGTCTCCCTCCAAATCTGGTCTCAGAAGAAGTCTTAACATGAGGCATTGAACTTTAGGTGAACATGTAAGTTGACATGCTCCCTCTCTGAAAAATATTTGCATTTTTAAGGCAAATTTCCAATAATCTGGTTTAGGTAATATTTTGTAGAATTCCAGAGGGCTCACAGTTTCCTCTGAAGCCCATCTATGAACCCTGTCCTACCCATTAAGAACCTCTTATGTCTCCACAAGTATTAATTGGGGGGTCACAGAGAAATTGTTAAGAGACTTTTCTGGTAGGATGCATTTTAATTGGAAGCAAGTCAGGATACGATTTTAGTAATTGAGGCATGAAGAGTCCTTCATACTCCAGTGGTGCCAGTATGATTGGACAAAAAAAGTAGATTCCAGAGACTAAATGTTGAGAACTGAACATAGTGAGGCCCAACCTGATGCTGACTTTCATAGAGAGAAATAAAGAACAATTCAGATAAGGTTCCAAGTTTTGAACCTGAGCAGACAAGGTAATGACACCCTAAGGTAGTATAGAAGGGAGCTGGTTCTCTGGAGAACAGATGATAACTTTGATTTTAGCCATAGTGAATTTGGGGTGATTAGGAAGCAGCCAGCAGTCGGGGGCAGGAGTTAGGGAAGTAGGGTGCTGACAACACAGTTGGAGGTGTAAATTCCTGAAGGAAAACCATTTCTTCCAGCACCAACATCATGATTCTATGATGACTGGGAATAAAAATTGGGGCTAGAGCTTCAATTGGGGTATCTTCATCTTAGATGTAAAAGTGAAGGTGTCAGGAAGGTGGATTAATGGCCTGAGAGAAACAATGTAGAGAAAAATAATAAAGGACCAAGTACTAGATCGTGAAATTAGCTCACATTTAGGGGTGAGGGAAAGAAGTGAGCTAAACAAAGGAGCTAAAAGTGGCTGGAGAGAGAGAGGAAGAGAGAGAGAGAGAGAGAGAGAGAAGATACAGTGCCACATAGGAGGACCTCTCAGCAGAGAATGGACAACCCAGCCAGGCAAAGAATGAGGACATAGGCACATCTCAAAAGACTTAGACAGATGGAGACCAAGAGGGAGGCACCTCTTCCTACTGATACTGAGACAGCATTTGGGTGAGACACAAGCTGAGCTCCAGCCCAGGAGAGGGAGAAGGGGCAGCACAGGGAATTCTGAGTTTGTTTGAGCTTCAATCTGGATGACAGAGAAAATCACTGAAGTGTCTGACAGCCTATTAGTGATCAGACTATGTTTTCTGCATTAGACAGATGGGAGCTCCGGGTAGAAGTTAAGTCCAGTTTAGAGGGAAATTTTTAAAAGTTACAGTTTTGTATACTTGAATTTGTGACTATAATATTTATACTGCCCAAACCATAAGAATTTGAACAAAGCACTTTAAATTCTTCAAAGCCCACTTGATGTGCTTTGTTGATACACCTGTCAAGAAAGAAGACAATAAATGCCTTTGTGCATTCAAATTCTTATGGTTTGGGCAGTATAAATATTATAGTCACAAATTCAAGTATAAAAAATTATAACTTTTAAAAATTTCCCTCTAAACTGGACTTAAATCATAAATTAGGTATTGATGGGACATATCTCAAAATAATAAGAGCTATCTATGACAAACCCACAGCCAATATCATACTGAATGGACAAAAACTGGAAGCATTCCCTTTGAAAACTGGCACAAGACAGGGATGCCCTCTCTCACCACTCCTATTCAACATAGTGTTGGAAGTTCTGGCCGGGACAATCAGGCAGGAGAAGGAAATAAAGGGCATTCAATTAGGAAAAGAGGAAGTCAAATTGTCCCTGTTTGCAGATGACATGGTTGTATATCTAGAAAACCCCATCGTCTCAGCCCAAAATCTCCTTAAGCTGATAAGCAACTTCAGCAAAGTCTCAGGATACAAAAGCAATGTGCAAAAATCACAAGCATTATTATACACCAATAACAGACAAACAGAGAGCCAAATCATGAGTGAACTCCCATTCACAATTGCTTCAAAGACAATGAAATGCCTAGGAATCCAGCTTATAAGGGATGTGAAAGACCTCTTCAAGGAGAACTACAAACCACTGCTCAATAAAATAAAAGAGGATACAAACAAATGGAAGAACATTCCATGCTCATGGATAGGAAGAATCAATATCGTGAAAATGGCCATACTGCCCAAGGTAATTTATAGATTTAATGCCATCCCCATCAAGCTACCAATGACTTTCTTCACAGAATTGGAAAAAACTACTTTAAAGTTCATATGGAACCAAAAAAGAGTCCGCATCACCAAGTCAATCCTAAGCCAAAAGAACAAAGCTGGAGGCATCACGCTACCCAACTTCAAACTATACTACAAGGCTACAGTAACCAAAACAGCATGGTACTGGTACCAAAACAGAGATATAGACCAATGGAACAGAATAGAGCCCTCAGAAATAATGCCGCAGATCTACAACTGTCTGATCTTTGACAAACCTGACAAAAACAAGCAATGGGGAAAGGATTCCCTATTTAATAAATGGTGCTGGGAAAACTGGCTAGCCATATGTAGAAAGCTGAAACTGGATCCCTTCCTTACACATTACACAAAAATTAATTCAAGATGGATTAAAGACTTAAATGTTAGACCTAAAACCATAAAAACTATAGAAGAAAACCTAGGCAATACCATTCAGGACATAGGCATGGGCAAGGACTTTATGTCTAAAACACCAAAAGCAATGGCAACAAAAGACAAAATTGACAAATGGGATCTCATTAAACTAAAGAGCTTCTGCACAGCAAAAGAAACTACCATCAGAGTGAACAGGCAACCTACAGAATGGGAGAAAATTTTTGCAACCTGCTCATCTGACAAAGGGCTAATATCCAGAATCTACAATGAACTCAAACAAATTTACAAGAAAAAAACAAACAACCCCATCAAAAAGTGGGCAAAGGATATGAACAGACACTTCTCAAAAGAAGACATTTATGCAGCCAAAAAACACATGAAAAAATGCTCATCATCACTGGCCATCAGAGAAATGCAAATCAAAACCACAATGAGATACCATCTCATGGCAGTTAGAATGGCAATCATTAAAAAGTCAGGAAACAACAGGTGCTGGAGAGGATGTGGAGAAATAGGAACACTTTTACACTGTTGGTGGGACTGTAAACTAGTTCAACCATTGTGGAAGTCAGTGTGGCGATTCCTCTGGGATCTAGAAGTAGAAATTCCATTTGACCCAGCCATCCCATTACTGGATATATACCCAAAGAATTATAAATCATGCTGCTATAAAGACACATGCACACGTATGTTTATTGCGGCACTATTCACAGTAGCAAAGACTTGGAACCAACCCAAATGTCCAACAATGATAGACTGGATTAAGAAAATGTGGCACATGTACACCATGGAATACTATGCAGCCATAAAAAATGATGAGTTCATGTCCTTTGCAGGGACATGGATGAAGCTGGAAACCATCATTCTCAGCAAACTATCGCAAGGACAAAAAACCAAACACCGCATGTTCTCACTCGTAGGTGGGAATTGAACAATGAGAACACATGGACACAGGAAGGGGAACATCACACACCAGGGACTGTTGTGGGGTGGGGGGAGCGGGGAGGGATAGCATTAGGAGAGATACCTAATGCTAAATGACGAGGTAATGGGTGCAGCACACCAGCATGGCACATGTATACATATGTAACAAACCTGCACGTTGTGCACATGTACCCTAAAACTTAAAAGTATAATAAAAAAAATTCTTCAAAGCCCTTCCCCCTCAACTATCTCATTTGATTCTTTTCATGTGGCAGGTAACACAGGCATCATAGTTCCCATTTTACAGAAAAAGAAACTGAAGCTTGAAGAGATATGAGTGTATTCCCAAAGTCCCAGGGGCCAAGCAAGAACCTCAGCCCAAGGACTTTGAACTCCTGATTCTGTATTTCTTCCATGCCAGAACTCTGAGGATAGGTTCAGAAGTTCTTACCATCCCATTGGAAGTCTGTTTGGGTTTATATCTTCCAAGTTATAGAACCCAAATTATAGAGTCTACTGGATCATTTGGGTAAATGTGTCACCAGTTCTGCTCATTGACTGTAGTGAAATAGGAATGTCCTGTGTGTGTGTGTGTGCGTGCACGTGCGTGTGTGTATTGCATGTGTGTGCACCTGTGTGCATACATTGGAGGAGGGACAATTCAAACATCATTTTGAAGAATGGGCCTTTTAGCATCCCTCAAAATGCAGGATAACATAATGGCCAAAAGCATTTGCTCATTGTAAGATTTTGGACAAGTTTCCTCCCTTCCCATTGCCTCAATTTCTTACCTATAAAATGAAGATGACAGTATCTATTTTGTATGGAGTCTGAGAGGATTAAATGGGTCAAATGAGATAGTTGAGGGGGAAGGGCTTTGAAGAATTTAAAGTGCTTTGTTGATACACCTGTCAAGAAAGAAGACAATAAATGCCTTTGTGCATAAAGTACCTGGTTCTCTAATTTTCTGTTGTAAGTATACAAAACATGGTGGCCATTGTCACCAACACAAGCAGTACTCTGTGGAGGGTGGCCCACGATGGCTGCTCTAAGTTCCAGATAATGTCGGGGACACTTGAGCTGCTCACGTGCGATCAGCTGTGACCTGAGATTTGGCTTGTAGCCCCCTTCTGCAGCCTTGAGGAAAAGCTAGTCAGAGCAAAGTGGGGAGGGATGACTACAAAGGCAGACTCTGGAAAGTTATCTGGGTATGATCTAGTGGTGGGACCTGCCTTACAAAAGAAGGACAGTTCTTGAAAAATCTGTTACTATCTCCTAAGAAAGAAAGTAAACAGTTAGGGCTGCAAACTTCAGCCCGTTAGACTGGCCCTTTCTAAATAGTGGCTACAATTTACTCACATGAGTTTTCAAGGGCAGAGAGCACAGGCAGACCCACAAAGAGGTAAAGAAGGAACCTAGATTCTGACAGCCAGGCCAATGGGCAGGGAGCTGCTCCAGCCCTACAGAGATAGGCCAGGCTCTGGAGGGCCCTCTAGGAACTTCGGGGATTCAGAAAAGAAGCTGGAAGGGAGAGATATGTGGGAGGAGGCATGAGCAGATGGAGGAGTATCAGAGGCAGGGAGAATTGATAGTATTTCAGCAGCTTCAGATAAAATACAACAGATTTTCCTACATGGCCCTAAATCTGGGTCTGGGAGGCAGTTTTCAAAAGATGGGCTTGAAAAATAGTTTGAATAAGGTTGGGGGCGGGGAGTGGGAGAGCATATTTTCCAAGGAGATACATGCAGGAAGGGGTCAGTTCCTGAACTTCCATCAAGCTGTTTTCATTATTATATCCTGGTTGATTGCAGGGGCTCAATAAATAATTGTTGATTGAATCAATGAATTAGACACACACCTTACACTGGCCATTAGCACATAAAACCTTACTTTGGTTCTCAAGTGGAACAAAAGGCCAGGCCAGCACTGCCAGTTCTACTTGGTCTGAATGAAACCTCATGCCCCAAGAAAGAAGTGACTTAGAAAAATATAGTCCATTACCATAACATTCATATTGCAACTTTTCGAGTGAATTAATTATCCCAGCCAACATGATCTCCGTTGGGGGTGGGGACCAGTAGAGCCTTTGCATGTTAAACATTTATAACAGGTTTTGTGGGGTGGAGCTTAGAGCATGGTAGTGCCCTTCTCCTATTAAAACCTTTATGGAAAAGCTAAGCTCTTCTGATCAAACATTTTCGTCAATTAATATGTGTGCTTCTTCTGGAGGTGTTTGCATTGTTTTGTGTCCCCTACTAAGCAGATTTCTGACATTAAGGAGCACGTTGGAAAGGCTCCTGGAGTCTTGGAAGATGAGCTACTGCTGCCTACTGTGTCCTCATTACAGCAGGGCCTGGTTAGCACCCCTATGATGTTCCCTAGGCCCTAGCAGCCCTGGGTACATCATGTAGCTCTTTCTGTTGCCAGCTTTGGACAGAGAAGCCAATTCATCTGCTGCCTTTGAACTGGTTATCTGGGCAATAATATCCAACTAGAATGTAATTCAGAAGGGGCTGATTCCTTTAAATGCAAAGGTCTTGAGGTAGGAGCAGGTTAGCAGATTTAAGGACCATCAATAAGGCCACAACATCTGGAGTCTAGTAGTGGCCAGGAAAGTGGTAGGAAACCAGGTCCCAGAGGAAGCCAGTGTAGGCTCATGTAGGGCTTTACAAGTAGGTCTGGGTATAAAAGTCTTGGGACTGGATGAGCTCACCTAGGTAAGTGTGTGTACAGTAGACAAGAGGCTCAAGGTGTGTTCTAGCGCATTCCAAAGTTTAGGATAGGGAGAAAGGAGGAGGATTCAGAAAGGAGACAGAGAAAGAGTGGTCAATGAGGTGGGAAGTATGGAAGTATGTCACATGCTGCTGAGACGCTGAGCCCAATGAGATGGAGCACGGGTCATTGTGTTTGACAACATGGAAGCTGCTGGTGACCTAGAAGAGGATAATTTCAGTGGAGTGGATGAGACTGGAAGCCTGATTGGAAAGAGATCTGGAAAGACTAGGAGAAGAGAGAGTGTGGAGATAGCAAGCCTAGACATATAGTTATGCATCCTTTAATGACATGGATTCGTTCTGAGAGATGCTTCATTAGGCAATTTTGTCATTATGCAAACCTAGATGGTACAGCTTATTACACACCTAGGCCATATGGTATAGCCTATGGCTCCTAAGCTCCAAATCTGTACAACATGTGAATGTACTAAATACTGTAGGCAACTGTAACACAACGGTAAGTATTTGTGTATATACACATATCTAAACATGGAAAAAGTAATGTGTTGCACTATGCCATTACAGTGGCTACTATGTCATGACAGCTATGATATCATTAGGCTATAGAAATTTTTTAGCTCCATTATAAGCTTAAGGGACTACCATTGTACATGTGGTCCCTCATTGACCAAAACATTGTTATGCGGCACATGACTGTATTTTATTTTAGCTTAATTATAGAATGGAGTAGGGAAATGGAGTGGTAGCTGGAGGCAGCGATGGGGTCAAGAGTGATTGTTAAAGGTGGGCGACAGTTTGGGATGTTTCTATACAGATGGTACTTCCCAGTTGAAAGGGAAAAATTACTGATGGTAGGAGGGGTATCTTTGAGGAGGTAAGAGCTGATGGGATTTCAGGGTGCAAGAGAAAGAGTTGGCCTTAGAGAGCCAATTCTTTCTGTGGGAGGGTCTGTGCAAGGGAGGGTAGAGATGTAGAGAGGTGAGGATAGTTGGAGGCAGGCTTATGTGTGGTTTCACTTCTGATGACTTCAATCATCTTAGTGAATGAGAAGTAAGGCTGTGAGCTGAGAGTGAGGAGGGAAGTTTTCTACCTTATTCTACTTTATTAAATAGTCAAGAATTTTAATTTAAAAGTTGTCCTTGGCCGGGCATGGTGACTCATGCCTGTAATCTCAGCACTTTGGGAGGCCGAGGCAGGCAGATCACTTGAGGTCAGGAGTTCCAGACCAGCCTGGACAACATGGTGAAACACTGTCTCTACTAAAAATACAAAAATTAGCTGGGGGTGGTGGCGGGCACCTGTAATTCCAGCTACTTGTGAGGCTGAGGCAGGAGAATTGCTTAAATCAGGGAGGCAGAGGTTGCAGTGAGCTGAGATCACGCTATTGCACTCTAGCTGGGCGACAGAGTGAGATTGTGTTTCAAAAAACAAAAACAAAAACAAACAACAACAAAAGAAACAAAAATAAAAGTTGTCCTTGCAGATTTTTCTTTTAGAAACATCAGTAAACAGTATAACATATGTACATGACTTTTCAAGCACAACTTTTACAGGGACTCAGCAATTTCAGGCATGCATGGACTTTAGGGATGTTCTTTTCATAATCAAAACACCATGCACTGGGCCCCAACTGAGTACAGACAGTTTTCAAACTGAAATCTATCCCTCGCCCCCAAGGGAAACATCAAACAGGGTCTTGTTTACATTGTAACATTAATTTAAAAATTCTTGTTTGTTCTCTGGTCTATGACCATTTTGCTTTTTTGGATATTTATGGCATGCATTTCATTCATTTCAATTTCATTTCAGAAATCCTAATATGAGAAGTGACTGTGAATCCCAATATTTGTGTCCCATTCTCTTACATATTTAAAAAATCCTCCTTCAATTGACCCTTCAGTGGATATCCTTGACTTGTTTTTCTGAATATAGTGGTTGTCAAACTTGAAAGTGCATCAGAATCCCCTAGAGGATTGTTAAAACCCAGGGTGCCAGCCAGGCCCCTACTCCCAAAGTGTCTGAATCTGTAGGTCTGGGATGGAGCCTGAGAAATTGCATTTCCACCAAGTTCCCAGATGATGCTGATGCTGCTGGTCTGGGGACCACACTTTGAGAACTCTGCCTTAATCCATTCTATAATTTCCTCTTTTCTAGTAGTTTTTGAGGAAGGGCCATGCAGCTGCAAGGCTTCTCTCTGGACCCGCAGGAGTGATGGGGAGGGTGATATAGAGGAGAATGGCTCACAAACTTGCTCCACCCCTCTCTCCTGCCCATAGAAGCTCCTTAGCTACCCCTTACAGAGGAGACCCTGGGCTGGGTGGACCTTTGGTTTCCCCTGCAGAGCATCTCTGCTAATTCTTGTGTCTGTCCTTGTCTGAAAGCAGTCATGACTGCAGCTGCCCCAGGGTGCTTTCATCTTTCAAGTCCTGATCTCTCGTACCCCTTACCACCCTCCTGTCACCCAAGTCGCCTTTCCCTGCTCAGATCCCTGATCTCTGGCTTTCCCGTCTGCTGCCAGTTGCTCCCAGCAAGCTCTTGGTACCTGATGGATGGGCCTTCATAATAACCCTGGCAGGCAGCTGTGGGCCAGGGCCTCCCCTTTGAGGCGGGTGTGTCTTTGATTTCTAGACAGATTAGCAGCACACAGAAGCAAAGCCCATGTAAAAACCTGGAGTAAAAGGACCAGCTCTCCACATGACACATGCCTGTAGTACACCGTGACTGGCAGGTAAGGGGAAAATCTATTTGCAGTGCCCAGCAAGCTAGACGCTCGTTCTGAAGAGCCTTCGAGACCTAAAAATACCACAAAGGGTGGGAGGGAGAGAAAGGAAACTTTAGCATGGAATATTTTCAAAAAATTAAAAATAGAACGGCCTTTGGTAAATGAGAGTCACCAGTTGCTGTTCTGGTCACCACCTATGGGGCTTTTAGGATTCCTAGCAGACAGCCAGTAGCTGGCGTGGCAGGAACAGTGACATTATTTTGAGAAACAGACTCAAGCCACCAATAGATAGATGGTAGAGGCAAGTGTGGAGAGATGAAATTGCCACGTGGTGGGCTGAATTGATTGGGATTGACAATAAACTGGCCTGGGAATTAATGAGATCCAATAGATGTGGGGTTCTTCTCTGATTTGATGAACCACTTTGTCAGGCTTGCTTAACCTTGGTCTCAAATCAGTGAGATTGTGTAGTTTGCAACAGGACCCTGATTCTTCTCCTTTTTTTATTAGGATGCTGAAGTGCTGCCCCAAATCTCTTGTACAGCCTCCTCCTCCCTCTCCCTTCCTCCTCCCCCTACAGCCTTTTCATTCATTCTGAGCTCTGGCAGGTGTTTGGTTTGGTTTCATTCTTACTGCCTTTCTTAGAAAATGCCTGGATTAGTGAAATAAACAAATGTCTTCCATATGGATGAGTGGTCCCAATCAAGGGCCTCATATATAAATAGATTGGGCCCAGCACTAGCAAGATCTTGGGATGAGGGAAGCTGTGATATGTTAGCAGTCTAGAAGGTTTACCTTGTATCTCTATCCAGGCCTGGAAGAAAAATGGTACCTGAAAAAGGATCAGGCTTATGCAGAGGAGGAAACTGGATTTCTGCTCTCTAAGGGGTTCAACAATTCAACTCATCAGTGTAGGCACAGTTGGGAAGGGTTTAGAACAGGGGCACGTGTTCTCAAAAAGGCAATTCCCAAGGGAACCCAAGGTACAAATGTAGACTGCAGGCTCTGGAGGCAATCTGATTTATTTTCCAGTTCCCCTATAACAGATGAAGCAGAGAAGACCCTCAATAAATGTTTGTCAAATGAATAAATGGATGGTGGACTAGGTTGGCATTCACGCCAAACGAGGGGACTTACCCTCAAGGCTGGGGATTTTTCAGTGAGGAGTACAGCAAACTGTCTTAGGGTTCTCCAAGGACTGGCTGGTTGTCACCTGAACTGTGCCCAGATTACACATTCCCAGCTGTCAAGTTACCAACTGTGTGCCAGGGGTCAGGGCCACCTCCATCCAAAGAGACAGTTGGCAGGACCATTGTGTCAGTAATGTCACATACCTGAGCATGACCTTAAGCTGCCCTCACAGTCCGACCCTGTCCTGTTCAGCTCGTGAGCAAGATCAGGCCTGTGCATGGTTGAAAATTCCTCCTCCTATAGACAAACTAGGTTGATAAATATTACATGTTGCTGAATTTCCATGGCACTCTCTGAAGATTTCAGGCCCTCCATATCATGGATAGTCTTGATGTAAAATGTTGTATCATATAAGATGCACCAAAAACTCCTAGGGGTATATGGAGGTACTTAGATAAACAGACAACCTGGGCAAAAAAAATAACTCCAACTGAGTTGACTTTGGAGATAGAAGACTTGGGAGTAATTTCTAGCGTTTTTAGAACAGCTTTGTTGTTGGGAATTCAGAAATATAGTATCTTGGGTATAGGTTTTATTTTTAATTTATTTTTGTTGAGACAGAGTCTCACTCTGTCACCCAGGCTGGGGTGCAGTGGTGCAATCTTAGCTCACTGCAACCTCCACTTTCTGGGTTCAAGCAATTCTTGTGCCTCAGCCTCATGAGTAGCTGGGATTACAGGCGTGTACCAACACACTCAGCCAATGTTTTGTATTTTTAGTAGAGATGGGGTTTCGCTATGTTGGTCAGGCTGGTCTCAAACTCCTGTCCTCAAGTGATTTACCCGCCTTGGCCTCCCAAAGTGCTGGGATTACAGGCATGAGCCACTGCGCCCGGCCGGGTATAGGCTTCAACATGTACACTAAAGATTACAAGGTATCTAATTTAATATATTCAGTATATAAGGTTCAGAGAAGTTAAGTGACTCTTCATGGCTCATCACCAGTTTAAAGCCTCACAATGTTAAAATCAGCTACCTGGGCTTAAAATGGAAGACAATTTCATCAGTCTTTCCATGGTACCATTTTGCAGTTCCTTTTCATGGCAGTTCCTTTTTCATCCATGATTTCAAAAGCATGGATGGTTAAGAACATTAGGGAAGAGAACATTACTGAGTGTATTTTGTGTGCCTTACATGTGCTAGGTACTTCATACACATGAGCATGTATCATTCTAAAAATACTCCTTTTAAGTCAGTAGTAAAAGCTAGATTTAGCAGTTAAGGAAACCAAGGTTGAAAGAAGTGGCTAGACTAGCACATCAATTTTAGGCATTTTAATTTGACTACAAAAGCCATGCTTGATTTACATTACCACACACACACCAGACTGCCAACCAGATTAGCCCAGAGGGCTCAGTAAGATCAGATCTTACTCTTGTCAACTGCTAGAGTATAAGGGCACTGAGTTAAGAGAAGGGAGATATCAACGCAGCCTTAACACATAATAGAAGCCTGCACATTCATTCTTTGATAATCAGTGAAGCCATAGCAAAATTAAAATTAGGAAAGTTGCTAGTAAAGAATCACAATGTATAAAACCCAAGACGTGAAACAGTGTTTCCTCTCCCTAAGTCCTTAGCTGCTGCTTTGGACTTTAAGCTCACCTATCAGGTGAGGACAGCTTTTTCCAGTATTGAAAGAGCTCCTATAATGTTTGCGGAATGATTGAATGAAAAAACAAACTTATATTCAGAAGTCCCAGGCTGCAAAACAAGGACCAATAGTTAGAAATTAAAAGAAGGCACCTTTAAGCTAAAAGGAAAGAAGGAGTTTCTAACAAGTGGATTTGGGTGACTGTGGTAGCTTCAGGATGAGCTAAGTTCTTTTTCTCAGACATGCTTAAACAGAGATTTGGAACTACTTTGCTAGTTGGCATTGAATAAATGTTGGGTTGGATGATCTCCAGGGGTCTGAAAGCATCTGAGAGTCCATATTTTGTGGCACCAACAGTAAGACAATCAATAGTTGACTGGACTCTTTGACTTTTCTAACCTGTCATTGTGCAACCCCTCTGGTTAGTTTGCTCATCATTTCCATCAATACTAATGGAAGCTGCAGTGAGCCCGAATCCGTCTTCAGTTGGAAACAGATTTAGCTCTTACCTGAGCCAATTCTGGTCTACTACTCAATGCCAAAGAAAGATTTTGCGGGGTGAGACAAAAGGCAAATGAGTATGTATGGTTCTACTTGAGGCACGGACAATTTAAAGAGAAGAGTGGGTGGAAGCCACAAGGAGGCAGGACTGTCTGAGTCCTCTGGAGGTAGTGACTTCTGCCTGAGAAAGTGGCTCAGCTCAGGTAAACTATGGATGGAGCTATGAAAGGACACAGATGTTATTCAGAAGGTCAGGCCATTACCTCTTTTTAAGATGCCTTACAATCAAAGACTTTGGTTTTTAATGAGGAGCCATTTAGGAACAGGAGACCTGTTCCCTGCCACTTTTTTTAGGTTAGGGACTTTCTTCCAAGTAATGCATCTATTAAAGTGAAACATCTAATAGATGCAAGTAACACATCTATTAAAGTGAAACATATGCCAATCTTATGACCAGCAATCCACTTCTTGGTGTGTACCCAATAGAAATGGGAGTTTTATATCCTCCAAAGGCATGTTTAAGAATATTCATGGTAGTTTTATTTATAATAGCTCCAAACTGGAAACAACCTATTATGTCAATCAACAGTAGAATGTTAACTGAATTATCGTGTAGTCATACCACGTGGTGATGGAAAAGTAGTGACTACTAATAAATAAAATAAAATTGATGTGTCTTGTAGACGTAGTATTGAGTAAAAGAATTAGATGTCAAAAAATATATACTGTACGATTCCATTTATATGCAGTCCCCAAATTGGCAAAATATTCTATGGTGAGAGAAGTGTGAACAGTAGTTTTCTTTTGAGGAGGGACTATTGACTGAGATGGGGCATGAAGATAATTTTGGTATTACTAGAAATGTTCCATATCTTGATCTGATGGTGAATAAGTATAAAAATTTATGAAACTGTGATTTCTTTTTCATTTTAGTATATGTAAGTTATATTTTGATTTTAAAAAGCTAAAAAAATTAAAAAGACATAGTAGTTACTTTCCTGTAAAGACTGGGTTATATTCTAGATTCTGCCGGGATTCTATGTTAAGGGAAAATATTCTATCGTATTGCTTTGATAAACTGGTCCATCTACAAAAGAAATTATTGGACTGGGACTAGTATAACCACTAATTACAGAAGATACTCAATAAAACATATTATTACAGAGATTTTGAAATGTCCTGAATCAAATTTTGGCTCCCAGACCTAGGTTCTACTTCCAGCTCTACCACTAATTAGTTGTGCATAGTTGATGATTTCATTTTTTTTAGGGGGGGGCTTCAATTTTCTCATGAATAAAATGGCAAGCCGTTCATTCTTTCATTCATTCAATCAACAAATATTTATTGAGTGCCTGCTATGTGCAAGGCATTGAGCTAGATGTGTGTGGGAAACAAATAAATCAAACAGCTTTTTACAGAGTTGAGAGGTTTGACTGAGATAATACATGTAAAATCTCATCATAACAGGAAAGGCTGCAGTATTGCAAGAATTTG